>NC_089650.1:44120700-44433200 GCF_037042795.1 Molothrus aeneus | reverse complement strand
TTATTTCCAAATTACAACAAATTACAATGATCATAATTAAAATTAAATATTTGAGATATTTTAAGATTTGAGATATTTTCAAAGGTGAGGCAACTTTAAAAATGCAGTCATGTGTAGCAAAACTGCAACATAAAAATGCTAACTAATGAAAACATGTGTTTCAGGAACATAAATGTTCCATAAGTATTTTGAAGGTTTAATTACTAGGTAATTTTCAACTACTTTGACAGAAAGTTTCATTTAAAGGATAGTCAGAAGAACTGAAGTATTCACTATTTTTAGAAATTACTGAGTTTCTCAATTCCTGGTCATATTATTCACATTAAGCAAGAAATTGCTCTGCTATTGGTAGCAAAATCTCTGTAAATTCTGTAACAGGTATTTATCTCCAAACCCCTTCAATTAAAACCAACATAGCTGGAACAGAATTTGAAGCACTTTGTTTTTTCTCCATAACATTGATAATGTTTATTATATATATATAGGCAAATAACTCCAGTTTATGGACAGTTTTTTCAGATATTCTTAAGACAGCTGAGCAGCCTTAGATTTTGGATGCCCTTTAATTGAGGCAATCAACAGTTGGCTGCCCAAATTTTGTGTGGCCATCACTAGGGCTGGTCCTGGTTGTAGACAAATATATGATAGACTTCAATACCCATTCTGTTTTTCACTCCCTCCTCTATGTGTTTAGACATAGCTTCTGCTTTCACTGTAAAAACGATGAAATATATTGCAGAGCTTCTTAGGAGTCCTGAAATTGTATATGGCAAGATTTAGGTAACAGAGTGTATGACAAAGAAGTTCTGTGTCATTCAGGGTTTCTGTTTCCAGGAATTATGGTTATTATGAAATGTTCAGTGGCTTCTTGGCCATTAAAGAGGCATATCCCCAGCCATGGGCTCATGGAAGATTTTTACAAGTGTCCTGCCCTTCATCATATATGTGTAAGCTGACAAGAAAATGTTCTTTGCCTTCCCCATAGAACCTGCCCATCTAGGTTGGGATGGCCTGCTCAAGTAAGGAAGGTTTTATTTCAGTGCAAGTGTTGGAAGCAGGAATTCTTCTTATCCATCTTAAATGTGCTCTGTCCAGATGTTGCATGCAGCAGATTGGTACAACCAGTATGCCATAAAGATTGCAAAGAATACTCTGCCAATATTTGAGCAATTGTCTCTTCCTAAAAAGCATCTTTTCATCATGTATGCCTCAGGTAACAATGGTACAGCAGTTTACTGGGCACTAAAGGAACTACTGTGAATCAAAGTGTTTCACGTTCATGTTTTATTTTACATTTTTAGATATTTAAATTTTCTGAACCATGTTTAAGAAAACTATCTTACAGCTTTGACCAGACAATGCACTTCACAGCTATAGTTTAACATGCTCATCCTTTCTGAGATTTACCGCTACATCCACGCTTGCTCCTTTAAACCCCCCATGGTGGCCAAACATGTAGGTCAGAATCAGAACATTTGCAGCTGCTTCCTGGCTCTTTTTAGAGCTCTGCAGTGATCTCCTGCTTCTCTCTTGCTTTCCCATTGGCAAAGCTCATGTCAAAAAGTGACCTGATCTCCGTGGTAGTTTTCACCAGGATCAGTGTACATTTCAGGGTCAAGTCAATCCCTGGTTTTTCACCTTTGATATTCTATGGCTCTAACAGAAGTCCCCTAAGGGAAATTGCTTTGGGCTTTCTAGCCGAGGTTTGTAGTGATATTTACCAAGAAATTCAGAAACTTGTGAGAGGGGACAAAAAAAAAAAAAAGGCTTATTCATTGGCATATGTTTAAAAAGGAAAAAAGAATCTGTCTATGCATTCCTCAATTTCCACACTCAGAGCTTTCAGTTTCATGGCAATCTTAGTCCATTTCATGCTGGAGATGTGTCAAACTGAGAACCAAGGGAAAAGCAAGGATTGCTTAGTGAACAGAGGTTAGCAATATTATTATATACCTAAAATAAATCATCCTTATTTTTAGAGATCAAAGTAAACCCAGGATATATATTTTTCATGTTTTTTTTCCACATTTACTTAAAGCAGCCAGAAGGATTTGAGAGTCAGTGAAATAACAGAGGAGGACCTGTCCAAACTTAATTCATTCATTTTCTGGTAATGCTGGTAGGAAAAAGCCTTGGAGATCACTTCTGCACTGCAGAGGAGGTGGAGCTCAGCTGCTCATGCTTGTTAACAACTGAAATGAAGCAAATAATTTCCATGAGCAATCTCTTGGGAAAATGTTGCCTGTTGGGTCTGTTTATGAAGTGTCTGTGCAGATCATTCAATTCTTGGATTTCTCCTTTCCTTTTGAATATTTGGTTACTTCCTAATTTAGTTAATCTTCTTGTGGGACCATTCACCAACACTTTACTGCATGTTCTTGAAATAAGTACTATGCTTTGTTGTGGTTTTCTGCATAAGTGACTTTGTATTCTTAATAGTTTTTCAGCTAAAACTCAAATAGAAAATTGCAGGAGTTACATCTCACAATGCAATTTTGAAGCTGACTTTGTGAACTTGCAGTTTACTTCCAAAGCCTGCCCTTCATATACACTTATGTCAATAAAAGCCATGCTCTTGAACATTCCTGGAACGGAAATAAAAGGTTGGTGAGAGTGAAGTCAAACTAAAATTTAGTTTGGACCTCTAATATGAATATTTACAAATATTTTTCCCAGTATGTGGGAAAAATTTTGCTGCTGTAATATTCTTCTGTTTTTCCAAAATACACTTTTCTAACTAGGAAAGTTAGGCAAATTCTTGACCTGCACAGAATAGAAAAAAACCCTGAAATGCCCACATGGACTTTGGACGTTATTGAAAGAAGAGGTGATTGCTCTGTCTGGAAACACTTTCTCTAATTTGCTGGATGTTCCCTGATGGAGCTATTCACAAAGTCCAGAACAGCTCATATAACACAGTATCATACAGTACTATGTGTCTGTAACACTTCCATCACCTGCATTCTGGTGAATGTCAACGTTGAGGCCACAATCCTACTTGCTCACTCACCTGAGCAGAGCAGGACCTCTTACCTCTTCCTTTGTTTTGCTTAGCAAGGCTTTAACATTCTAAGGGTACAGGAGATACTTTAAAATAAAGAGCATCTATAAATCACTGTATTATGCACATTAGTAGGGCATTTCTTGTCTATTTCTTTAAAATTTTCTTTTTATCACCATTTGTATTTCCAGCATGTTCCATCCAGTTTCACACCACTGTTGTGTTGGGCTTTCTTTTTAAACTCATTTGCATATTGCTCATGTCCCTTGCACTCTCACTTTATTTTTGTTAAGCAAGAACAACTCTTCTTTAGTTAAAAATTTGCTTTGCTTTGCTTCCTTTCTTCTTCTTCCAGGTTAATCTTGGCACTCTGTGCTGCTCTCTCTGCCCTCTAATCCCATCTGTGTCTCCTCTCTATGGCCTCTCCACGAATTTTCATTTATACTATAATTCATAAATAATACTTAGCATTTACATATCCTTTTACAAATATTAATTAATTAGTGCTCGTGTACTTGTAGAGAGCAAGCACATTGTCCTCACTTGACAGATGGGGAAACAACAGCTGAGAGCACACTGTCTGCTCTCTGCTTTCATGGTGCCTCACACAATGGGGTTTCTTGCAATATTTGGTTTATAGACATCAATGCAATATATTAACAGCAGCAATAGGTGATCTAATCAAAACAAAAATTGAATTGGAATGCAACAGAAGTGTTCCTGCACTTACATTTGATTTTAATTCCAACAGAGCACCTAAGCCAGAGCATTGCTCTCCTAATATTATTATGAAGGTACTTAACCATTCTCCATCACAGCAGGACAGCTGGACACCTCAAGATGTTTCAAAGGAGAAAACTGCCCTTCAGAGCAGAGAGGGAAAACACTACAGAATTTTAATTTTTGAGGAAAAAACCCATGGCCTCTCCACTCCCCAGGAGAAAAAAAGAAATCAAAACCAAACCATCAAAATGCCTAAAATCTGGCTTCCATAAGCTTTTTGCCTTAAATATTGTTTTTCAGTTTGCAGGGTCTAATATAATAGGGAGGGCTGGAAATTTTATTTTTAAAAGGATTATTATGATTAGCCTTACTACATTTAGTGTCCAGAATCAGGGAGCTGCTTTAACAGGTTTTCCTGAACCCCAAAGGCCCATTGTATTTGCAAGAGTACATGTCTAAATATTGGACATTACTGAATCTATTTGACTAAGTTACTACCAGTAGCACAGCAGCTGCTGTACCATTTCCTAACCTAACATGTGTTTGCTGCCCATATTATCAGATTTACACAGAGGTTGTTGTTGCCATAAGCAGAGGAGAGGTAAATTCCAACACTGTGACCCTTTGCAATCAAGAAACCTGCATTTATTCCAGTGCCTCTCCATGGAATGCAAGGGAATGGCTCCCGAGGAACCCAGAATTTCATCCACAAAAGAGCATAGATTCAATCTTGCAGATAATCAGGTAAAAAATTACCGTGAAAAACAGTGAGCCATTGCACTAAAGAGAAATTTTTGGAAAGAACGTTTTGGGAAAAAGATAAAAAAAAAAACCAACACTCCAGGTTACCTAAAAAAAAATGAGAAATCACACGTGTTAATATATTTAAATATGTGTATGCCTACAAACCTACACACACCCCTCTTGTGTCCTTCCCATTAACGCTGTAGGGGATTTTCCTGGAAGTGAGCTCCCGTCAAAGCCAAGCACAGAGCGAGCCCTGCCGCACGGGGCAGCGGTGACAGACAGAATCGTCCTGCAGAATTGTCCTAAATTAATTAAAATTGTCCTGCCCTGCAGCTCCCCACAGTCCTGCCCTCCCAACATCCCGACACCATGTCCCCAGCCGGTGGCCCTGCCCACGGGAGCAGTGGCTTTGATAAAGATAGGGGCAGCAAAGCAAAGCACAGTGGAGAACAGCAAAGGCAGCAGCTCCAGAGAGATCATGGTGGTTCTGGGGAATACTTTACAAAAGGAACGGTCACGAATTTTAAGGACAGCCCCGGGGCAGTGAGAAACCCGCGGCTGAGGGAGGGCCTGGCTTTCCTTTGGCTCTCCCGGATTCCCGAGGCCGGGAAGCGCCGGGCCGGGCGGCGTTGCCGAGTCCCAGGCGCCATCTGGTGGCTGCTGGGCGCACTGCCGGCCCCGGCCCCGGCCCGCTGACTCCGCGGCTTGTGCAGCTCGGGGAAACTGCCTTTCCACAGGCCAAGAACCCACCGAAACCCGCCTTTCTACCCGGGCTCCCTGCTCCCGGGCATTGCCTTTGCCCACGGCTCTCACCGTTCCCTGCTCAAGGGCACAACAGGAGAACTTTCTCCTCTCTGTTTCTTTCTTTGATAATTACGGCACATATCAAAATCCACAGCCGAAGCAGTGATACCTGTTCCTGCACCGACTGACTTCAGGACTGCCTGCATGCCTACCAAACACTAGAAGAACTGGCTTTGTCTCATGGCATAAATATTAGCCTACAAAAGAAACTTGGGAGACGGAGATCTTGCACCAATGAGTGGAATTTTCCCCTTTGCAAGATAGTGTTAGCAGTATCTGCAGCTTCCAGCTCATGTTGTGCCCAGCTGGGTTGAAACAAGAGTCTGTGTCTGGAAATGTAGATGTGCTGGAAGAATTTATTAGCCAGTGGGCTGTTTCATTGTAAACAAAAGGGGATTTTGATACTTTATTTAAATAATCCTCAGTTGCAACCAGATTCCATGTACAATCTCACCTGTGCTAACTGCATAGCTAATGGATCATTCACTTCTTAAAGTATAGGTTTGTCATGAATGTCTTGAGTCTTCTGATTTCATCTGTGCAATGCTGATGTGATGATCCATTGCACAACATTCAGCTGTTTCTCAGGGGGTTTAACAAGTCTATCAGAAGGCTTTTCCAGGGATTTTGATACCTCAGCTAACTTGAACACACCAGTACCTTTCTACATTGTTTTTGGAAGCTTTAGGTTTACACTTCTTTCTAAAGCAATTTCTTTTAACATTCCTGGGTATTGTAAAGTTTTCTGGCCCCAAAGATATGGAGACTTTGTGTTGTTTAATGTCCTCCCAGTGAATGAGGAAATCAAATGCATGGTACATTAAATGAATAAAAATATTAAGTCAATAACCTCCTTCTTTCAAAAGAGAAAATGATTCTTTGGTATTCCATTTTATTCCTCTTTGTTGGTCTTAGTAACTTTGACTTATTATCTTTTGCTAGTACCTTTAGATTACCTCTTCAGTTAACTTCCTGATTTCTGATTTATACTTTGTCCATTTCAATTGTATGACCTGCTTCATCAATTAGATTGGAAGATTTGCAACAGTTTTTTCAACCTTTTTATGGACCATAGAGGGTGCCACTTCCAATTCTTCTGCTACTAATAAAGGCAGAGTGTTATATAAATACACAAAAAAAATGCCAAAAAATTATTATTAGAAAAATTGTTTTAAAACTTACCAGTGTTTGATAGGAATTTTGGATAAGAGCTAGTTGACATACCCTTCAATCAAAACATAAACTGAGGATGCAGGATATTGTAGATGAGGATGTACACCTGGGAGCTGAGAGGACTCTCCCAAGGGATTGCCTTGTGACATTTACCTTCTTGGTAAGCTGAATAAACTCATAGATGACCACTTACTGTGGTGAATCAACCAGTGGTGTTTCCCAAATAACTGGTTGATCTGTAGAGTTTATTTCCACCAGCTGGAGTGACACACCAGACAGCTGCACATGTGTTAAATACTTTCCTCATATTACTTTTCCATGTGAGCCACTACTGCAATTGTCACAGGGATGTTACTCACTCATTAATGGGAAGGGAGCTTGCCCACAAAATGTCAAGTAGGTAGAAAGGCAGCTTGCAAAGCTGCATCTGTTAAGTTGAGGTCTTCCACTATGAAAGCACTTGAAAACTTTTCAGCTATAGATTTTGATATGTGCCGTAATTATCAAAGAAAGAAACAGAGAGGAGAAAGTTCTACCTAAAGCGTGAGCAAAGGAGAAGCTGAATGAGTGATAATATTTTTTTCTGAAGTTATAATGAATTACAGCATAATATGCTGACTCTCAATATTTGTGATTAACTTTACTCACATGGAAAGTCTTTGACTTCTGTGAGATGACTCTCTGTTATTTGTTTTCCTCTTGTCCCTCCCATCTACTCTCAGTGTTCAGATAGTATTTCAGCAGCAGTTGTTTGGCAGAAGAGATCAAAACCAGACCTAAAGCACCCATTTATGGCTGAGGGCTTTATGGCTAATCAATTTCTCATTGTTTTTAAACAGCATACTTTGTTACTGACCTTTTCTTTTTTCTAAAATATTTTCAGCTGAGCAAAAAGAAGATGCCAAATGAAGCATCTAAAATAAATTATTTCCTGTTCTTCACTAAAAAAAGAAATTAATATTTCCAGGGAGTGGTAGGGCAAACCCAGGAAGGAGCAGCGTGTTCCTCTCGGGAGTAAAGTGCTGTGCATTGTGAGTAAAAGTAGGAGAATTTTGCTACATATCAATAAGCTGATAACATGCAATGTGCATAAATATCTGTATTCATGCATAGCTTCTGTTCACTGCTTTGACCAGAAAGATTTTCTGTACAGTATAGATGACACTGAAAGCTACAGGCACAGTATAAATTAGTTATTGTATAGACTCACATATATTCTTTTCTCTTCTGGCAGCCCCATGGGAGTCAATGTTAGAAAAACTGTAGCTAAGTGTTTATACCATTATAAGCTTAACATCCTTATGGCTTTCATGAATACCCAAAGAGCTTAATAGCAGAGGAAGCAGGACACTGTCAGGTTCTTGTTTTGCTGGTGCACCTGCTGACAGAAAGGATTTTTACTGCCCCATCCATGTGCACATGTATTCTCTATGTCAATCTCACCAAAATCATGACCCATGTGAATTGCTTATAAAAAGGCTTAGAAGGTGCAGCTGGTATACCTGATACCTGAAATCATTACCTAATAAAAAGCTACAAAATTGTATCTATGATAAGATTAGATGCTAAGTGTGCAAACTTATCATGATGGAGAAATCATAAATTTTCCTAGATTCAGGATGAAAGAAGGGCTGTTGGAATGAAAACATCTATTGAACATGCTACAAAGACTTGGTGCAATGCAAATACGGAAGCAGTGTGGTAGAGATGAGTGGGAACACAGAGGTCAGCATGTGCTCCAAGGGAAGGAAGGCTTCTGGGGATGCCATTCACCTTGGCTCAGGCAGGTTGGACTCCAGTTCTTGCTCTGATTTCACCTGTTCAAACTGTGTTAGGACCATGTCTGTACCATATACTAAGTAATTTTTTGCCACAGAACCAAATCTCTGATCACTCCTTCAAATGAGCCTGGTGCTAGGACTGCTTCCCTATATCCCTGCTGGCACTGAGGTTCTTGAAACCTTGACACTTATTTATCCAACTCAAAGATGCCTCAGATAGCAGCAGCAGAAACAACAAAGGCTACATTGATCAGTGGCCTCAGGGAACACTAATGAATCCACATGGCACCCTGGTGTGTTTTTTTCCAGAGATTTAGTCTTGAAGATACCTTTCTCAAAAAAGTCTGAAGAGCTCCAATGACTACAGAGGCTCTTTTCTCTGATTTAGAGGATGCTGGATTATATCCAGTGGGAGAAGTTTTCAACTTTTAAAATTCTTTTTTTAATAAGATGCAATTGCACTAGTACTTTAAGTGTATTCACTTAATTGAACATTCATGTCCTTTTACACTACAAATGTCATCAGTCATTTCATAAGTATAAGTTAAAGGACAGGTGATCTGAAATACTCTAATAGTAAGATGTGTTCCTAGTGACTTAAATATCTGATGTCTTAGTGATAAAATATATATAAACACATAAAGGAAAAAAATAGGGAAATATAAAAGAAGACATTTAAAGATGATGGTGAAGAAGGCAAATTATATGAGAAAAAGAACTTTGAAAATAATAATCTGCTTGCTAGATAAGGATTACTGCATTTGACATGGAAGAAGATATAATTTAAGTATTTTCATGTAGCTTTTACCCTTGCTCTCCATTTCTGTTTTTTCATCTTTTATATTTGCAGAGAAATAGAATATTTCTCTGCAAACTTGAGCAATCTGTTCTCAGAAACTTATTGCAAAGTGGCCATCAGACTGTCCTGTTCAGCCACTGCATCAGGACCTTCTGCTCATCTGACTGGTACACTTCTTAGATGTACAGAAGTTTTGGGGCATCCTTGTAATTGCCTGTTGTTTCATATCTAACAAGAAGAATGATTTGCTCTTAAGCTTCTGAGAAAAGTAATGTGGGTCCTTCTTGTATTTTCTTCATCTTTATATTTTTCTAGTGGCTATATATCGTTTCATTGGCATCTGAATATGTAATTTTTCCTTCATATATGTAAATGCATACATTTCTTTCTATTTAAGTTTTGTGCAGGACTCCAGAGGTCAATTTTTTTTTAACATGTGTTTTAGCAAGGAAATGAAAAGAGAAGATTTAGAAATTATTTTGAGAAAGAGTGTGTAAAAAATCTGTGCTACCTCTTAAATTATATGTAGGTGTTTTTTATCTTTTTTTTTATAAGGCAGTAAATTTTGAATGCATGCCAGGTGTGCCAGAGAGGGAGCCAGCTGGGGAGCCAGGCAAGCTGCCAGAACCTGACCAGGAGACTGGAAGGCTGGTGAGAAAGGGCACAAAATTACTTGATTTCCTGTCAAAGGTCTTGATGGAATCAACAGGTTCCACTGAAATGTTTTGATTCTATTTCATCAGAATTACATTCAGAATGGCTCTTACTGGCGAATTTCTGACTGGTCAACCACCTGAACTTCATTGCAGTGATGCGTCCTCCAGAATATATACAGTTTAGTCCAGAAGTCCTTGACTATATTTTTTAATTCAATGCTAACTCAGACAGAAATTAGTTTAAAGGGAAAGCTATCCAAATCAGAGATTATTTGGTACACCAACAGTCAACTTCCTTTTCCATTTTATAAGTAAACAAGTCAGAGATAGCCAAGTTTGTTATTTTTTATTTTTTAACTGATGTTCAATTAAAAAAAAAAGCCTTTAAAAGTTACAGGTTGATTCTAGAAACTTCTTTACAGCTGAGAGTTACAATCTGATGCTACAGCCAGCTGTCCAGCAAGAGGAAACATCCTACTCCTCTCAGTAGCCTGCAGCTCCTCAACATACCTTGTGTGGCATTCACATCTCATGTGGCCCCAGCATGTCTCAGAACAGTGAACTGATGCAGAGCCCGTTTGTTTGGTTTGGTGGTGTTATTTCAGCCAGGTGGGGCACCTCACCCCACAGTCCCCATCTGCTGGGTCAGGAGGGTGGGAAAGAGCCATGGACTGGTGGGCCAGGTCCCTGCAGGGCAGCACACACTGATACACGCGTGCAGCACCCTGCACAGGCATACAGCTCCTTCTGAAACTTCACTGCCACTGTCCAGAAAAATAAAATGGTCTTCCACAAAACAATTACTGCCTGTACAATTTTAAGTGTTGGCAGTGTCTTTTGGCTTAATCTCTTGCAGAGCAGTGGCTCATAACCAATGGCTCTGACTGCAGCTCAGATGAATATTTATTATTAATACTGCATTTACTATCCCACTAAATTCTTTGAGAGAATGGAGCATTAAGTATTATAAGGCTGACTGAAGTGCCTCCACCATTTAGGGGTTAGCAACTAAACAGCATTATATAATTTGAGTCAATTTCTGCCCAAGATTCCAGGGAGTGAACTCATCAGGATTACTCATTGTTAAAGGAGTGCCTCAGGGTTTAGTACTTTGACTTTATTATTTTTTCCTTTAGCTATTCAAAACATTGGTTGGTTTGTAGGAAATGTTAATTATCCTTTCTGTGCTGATGTCCCACTGCTGTTTTATAAGCAGAGCTTTGCTTGTACAACTTCAAAAGAAATCTTCAAACTCAATATTACCAAGTTTGAATATTATCTAATTAACCTCCCAGTCTGTCATGCCTTGTTGGTTATCATGAAATAATCACAGCCCCTCAGGTGTTGAAGCTCTAGATGCAGCTAAGTGCCTCTAATTCCCTAAGGGGGTGATTAGCTCATGATAACAATGCTCCCTTGAGTTGTTTTATTGCTTTTATAAAAAGACTTTATTGTGGGGGAATTGTTTATTTTTATGCAGGAGGAAGATGGAGCTGACAGTTGAGGCTGGTGAGTGACTGCAGCTGTTACTCCTGAGCCGTGGTGCAAACCTTGATATATTTGCTCATTTCTGATACTCCTTGGACAATCACAATATGCTGTCTGGTAATTAAGCTCCTGCTGAACTCACAGTGTGAAGACAGAAAATAAATACTTCTGGTTCTGCCAGAGGTGAGCAGTTGAAACAAAACAAGACAAAGCAAAACGAGAAGTCCCTTCTAATGCAGGGATCGTAACCCCCTGAGTCTGGAGTATTTCGGTGCACTGGAAGTTGCTGAATTGATTTCTGTGCATTGTTTGCCAATGAAAACCTCTGTAAAAGTGCAGAAAAAGGAAAATTCAAGTCAGTAAATTAATAACATTTCCTTTCTTGTAAAATCATGACAGCATAATTTCTAAGCATAAAACCCCAGTATCAGTCAATAGGTTAACTGTAGGTCACTGACCATTGACAACTAAAGTGGCACAAACTTTCCTAACTCTGCTGCCTTCAGATCTTTTCCTCTTTTCTTTTCCCACAACAGGTATGCTCCAGAACATTTCTCTTATAGCACATCACTGTACAGAGCCCTGTAAGAAGTGTTGTATCTTCCTGCCAAGTTGCCCAGCTCCTTTTCATGTAAACAAGTCCAAAGACATGTGGATTTGAGACTTGTCTACTGATCACTAGGCAGTTGGATTTTTACAGAATTCTAATGCTTGGTTGCAGAATTGTTTCATTACAGATGAAAGGAGAAAAAGAATGTTTCATTGACTAAAGAAGAGTCAAAAAAATGTGGCTTTTTTCTTGTATGGAATGACCAGAAAGAAAAATAAGCCAATTTGCAAAACAAGCATACTCTTAAGAGCTGCTTGCAATAGCTAATAATATAAAACTTCAAGGAGAGTAATGTGAGCAGAATATCTCATTCTGGGCATCACTGTAATGGTTTTTATATTTAGAGCTAAATTTTCTGAATTTTTTTCCTATTTTTAATACAAGCAGTTCTTGTGAGGATTTCATTCATCACTGGCATATGCTCTCAGCTTCATCTTGTACTTTTGTTTCAGATCTTCCCTTGTCCTTTTTTTGTAGTGATAGATATCTAATATCTTCCTTCTCTCTCAGAAATTATCTTGTGTTAAAAACCAGCCAGTTTACTTCATTTAATGATTTATCAAAGGCTCATCAAATAGAGGGATCAGGTCTGGATTTATTCTGAATCATTTGGTCATAGTATCTCAACACTCATTTGTTAACAACTTCATATCCATCAGATGAAGAATCAGAGAATCATAGAATGGTTAGGATTGGAAGCAACTTTAAAAATAGTTTGCTTCCAACTACCCTGCCATGGATAGGGATGACACCCAGGATATATGCAGGAGCCCTCAAAATTTACTTTTTAAATGCCAGTACAAGCCTCAGGGTTGGTGGCCATGAGCTGCAGCAATTTTTAGCAATATCATTTCACTTGTTGTTTTACATATTTACATACAGTTTTTTATCTGTAGATCCCAAATTACAGAATTTTTCAATTCCAAGAAAACTTTCCTGCTAACTTTAAATGTAAAGATAATCCTCAATATTTGTCTTTTTATAGTTGAATATTTTGAAAACTCAGTGCTGTCTTTGCCATCAACATGTAAAGGCAAGGGAAGAGAAGCATGTAAGGATGACTGCTTCCACAGCAAACTGCAACTGAATTATGTACACATGTACAGGCAGGAAGGCTCACAGGACAGGTAAAATCTTGGTATACTTGTCCAAAAAGTCCATAATCTCAGGACTAGAATAAGAAAATCAACTGTGTGATTCAATATTCTTTTTTTATTTATAAATTTACCTCAGATTTTGGTATCAATGTTTGGCAAAAAAAAAAAAAAAGCTGAATTTAATGATGGCTACATATTTTATTTTTTTCCATGGCATCTTTTTACTGGTAACTTCTTCCTACAAGTATGTAAGCAGCACACTCATTCTCTTGAGAAAAAAAAAATGGATAAAAGATGGTTCATCTTGACTAAAATTTGTTTCCTAGGTAACAGCTGCTGGTGATAACAGTCACACATCCAGAGCTGCACATGGAAGCCATTTGCTGTGTACACCTTTCACTGGTGGATAGCACTGCCTGGTTTTGAGCACTGTGTTTTGGCCCAACATCCCTTAACTACAAAACAAGCAAGTACATAAAATACCTCCTTGCTGAATACTCTTGTAATGTGTACTGTGGCTGGTAATTGTGAAACAAACAATTTCAGTTGCAATGAAATTGAAAAATTTGGAGGTACTTTGGTCATTAAGATGTTCTGGAAGCAAAATTCTAGTTGCTTCTTCTCACTATTTGTAGATGAGGCTTGATGACAACACAGGCTCCCCCACCTGAAAAAAAGCAGGAGCTGCCCAGTAGTTCTTTCTGTTACTGATCTGTTTAGTAGTCTATAAATGCATCCTGTGTATTCAAAGCAAGAGCTTTATGTTAGCAATTTAACTCTTGAGTTCTCATTTTTCCTAAAAGAGGAAATGAAATATTCATTTAAACAGAAAGAAGTATTGTATCATAAAAATAATTCAGGAATGTGCAGGTCTAATGAATTGTGATGTATAATTTAATTCCACTTTACAAAAAACTTCACACAGCAATTTGAAGTTTCTTAAAAAACTATTTTTTTTCTATCTATGCAATATAAGTTATTTTATTGTGTCCCATTATCAATCAGAATTACATATTTCATTTAATAATTGTTACCTCATCAGTTTAGTTCCAAGAGTGCTTTGCAAAAATTGTTTCTTTGTCTGCGTATGACTGCATATACAGTTATGCTTCTCCATAAATGAGGCAATGTGATTAACATTAAAAACAATTTTAAGGCCTTTTTATGATTTTTACTCTGATGAAAATATTGCCTCTTAATGAACCCTAATGAAACAGTACTTTACACACGGTGTGAAAAGTTGCCAAGAGGTGTAAACCAATTATTATGACAAAAAGCATGAATTTGGAAGAGCCATTTCTCTCATGAAGAGCGTGTGTGAAAAAGCAGAATGAAGAAATCCTTAGGGAAAAAATTAATTTTAATAAGCTTCCATGAGTGCACAAAGACTGTGTAAATCTAAGATCCAAGTATAATGGGTGATACAATAATCACCTAGAAACTTGAAATAAGAATCCTAAACAACAGTCTTGCCAGTCTGTGAACAAAGCTTAGTAGCCATTGCCAAATAACAATTTTTTGCTGGAGATGACTCAGGTGAAGGCCCTGGCCACATTCCCCTCCCAGAGGCACAAGCTCCCTCCATGGACTACCCAGCCACTTGCAGCAATTGCTTTGATGCTTTGCTTCCCTTTCCTTTCATGATTGTTTCCTAATGTCCTGGGGTATTCCACACTGTCTGTGCAGTTTTTGTCATGGTTTACCTTCAGAAAATGAAGACTCAAATAAATATAGAACCTTGATAAAGTTATTAATGCAATAAGGTAGAAAATGAAAAGGAAAAGCATTTCTAGAATCACTCATGCCCTTTGTCCTTGGCAGGCTCTATCTTCTTTTCAGGCCTGTCCTTTTGTGACACCAGCAAAATCTTACTACATGGGGCACCGTATGCTCAGTATGAATGTGCCTGGAGATGAGCTGATACAACAGTCATGTACCTGGCAGACTGGCTTTTCCTGATGTATGAATACCCATGTACAGATCTTTACTGTACTGAAGGATCTGCCATGTGTGAAGTTCAGTCCCATGAACTGACTAATTCAAACCATGTGCATTCATAAAAAAGTATTGGGGTGTTTCTGACTAGAGCCTTTACTGACAGAGTACAAATATTCTCTCTGTAAATGCATATTCCTCTGCACACCATTGAGCAGTGGCAGAGACCTATTTCTTCTGGGGATCTTCTATCCATCTGATGTTGTCCACTTTATACAGTGGAAGAAGTTCAAAGGCTTTTCTCTAACAAAAAAGCAGTTCCTTCCTTTTCTACAGACGTGCAGAAGCAAGAGGGTGTCTGCAGTGTAATGTAGGGAGGACACACTGAAAATATGCAGGAAGATTTCAAATGTGGTCACCAATGTGGATTATTCAATTGTAGCGATACATGAGTTGGTGAATATGAAGAGGTCTAAAGCAAAACATAAATTAAATACTGGTGGAAAAAAGTGCAATGGAAGTGATATATTTTAGCATAAATCCATCCCTCCACTAGAATGAAGTGATTAAATTTCTTTAAAAATTTGCTTATCCAGTTCCCAACAACATCATATTGAGAATTCCTGTGTCACAGACTTCTTCATGTATTTGCAAAATTCCTACTTGCAAAACTTCAGTCTCCTCCTAGACTTCCAAGAAGTATTCCCTTATGACTAGCATCTCCCATGTATTTGTCCCCATCACAATTTGTTAAGAAAAGGACTGATAAAATTAAATGTAATCTGTTACATATTCAAGCACAGTTAAGAAAGACCACACAGTCTAATATCAACAATCCATAGTAGAAGAATCCTGTCTCAAGCATCCATAATTTTATAATTTTATTTGAAGTTTGACCATACAGATATCAAGTCAGAGACAATTATATTGGAAAATATCTGTTCAATAATGTTCCTTCATCCTTCTCTCAATTTATGTAGCCCTGGAAAAGTTCTCTGCCTGGAGTCCAGAGGCTGGACCAGCTGGTCACGGACATCCATTTCACCACACCACTACCATCCTCTACCTGTAGTGCTAGAGTGCCACTCAGGTAATTGAGTGTTTTCTGGTCACTGAGGCTGCCAAGATGCATAATAAGGATCATTTTTTCTCTCTGTTTAATTTTCACTCTCTAGCTGTACTTTTCCTTCCATAAATTAATTTTCTTTACCTTTTTTCTCACTCTTATCCACTCATTTGTAAGTGTGACTAATTTTAATTACTCTGGCACTCCCCTCTGGGAAGTGAACAGGAGGCTTGATATTGCTTTGGATTGCTGCCAAAAAGGGATGCACATTCGTTGGCCACCTGTGTATTTTCAAATAAGACAAGAGAACATTAGTAATATTGTGAAGCAAACCCACCTCAGGAATGCAATAAACTTCAGGGGAAGAGTGTACCATGCTTTTCTCACACAAGATGCAGGCAGAAACGTGCCCTGAAGTATACATAACTTTCCTTTATAAACTTTGTTACTTCAGAAACGTGCTCTGAAGTATACATAACTTTCCTTTATAAACTTTGTGCTCTAAGTGATGAAAGTAGATCAGATGAAGTAGGACAAATTCAGTGTGGCCCATGAGCTGGTTCTGCTCAGTCACACTTTCACATGTCTGTGGTGTTAAAAATATATGATATTATTTAATATACAACATGAATAAGAAGCTTCTGGTTATTAATCTCTTAGGTGCCCTGTGCCATGGGATGTTGCAAGCTCTCACCAAGGCACTTTTTGACTATTGTGTGTCTCCAACAGGCAGCAGTATGACTGCTGCTGCAGAGATGAGCTAGTTCACACAGCAGTGATGGCTTGTGTGACTGACTTGGATGGGCATGTAGTCTAGACTGCCAGCTGGGGAAATAGGAAATAAAGCAGGAATTCACCACAAAGGAAGACATTTTGAGTAGAAGCTAAAAATATAATATTTTTATTTATCTTAGCATTTTTCTCAGGCATTCCAATAGATACTTCACATTAAGAGCAGGAAATGCCTCTGAAGCACAATGTCTTCAGAGAAAACTGGAAAAGAAATTTGAATCTCTACACTAGAAGCATTAGAAATCATGAGAACTAAAACACACGGCTTGAGAAAAGCGGAACGTGCAAGAGTGATTTTACAACAGTAAAATGGAGAGGACTTCTAGGCATGTTAGTCTCAGATATTTGAAATAGCTGGGGAACTGGCAGATATTTTAGCATGTCATCAGTGATTCATTTGTGTGTCATCAGCAACAATTTGTTAGCAGCTAGTCTATTATAAAAAGAAATAAGTCATGGCCTTTGTGAGCCTGAATTAAATGTGATATCTTTCTAAATCAAAATAAACTCAATAAACACTTCTCTGCCAATTAACCTAGTGGCAGCAGCACTGCCTGGTTTCTTCTGTGACTATCTCAGCTTTCACACAAGAGGGATAATTTTCCTAGAAAAGATTTTGGTTTGTTCATTTTCTGGTCAAGTTTCTCACCAATGTTATTACATACATTCATTTCTTTAAGGCAAATTTGTAATGGTCAGATCAGAAAAATAATTTTGTGTAGTTTTAAAAACCTAAAGCCAAAATGAAGCTATAGGTCCCCTTTCTATTTTCCCTCTCCCCTGCTCAATAACCTGTGAAGTATAAGAATCATAAATACTGTAAGTTTCTCCAGAATTTCCTGTATGTTTACTGTTGTGCTCCTGACCATGACCAGCTTTAGGGCAGTCTGACATTTCTTTCATTCCTGGCCCATGAATGATTCTCCATTCAGCTTCTCTTCAGTACATGATTTATTAGACATTGCTAGATCAAATCTAATGAATATAACTCTGAAAAAAAATCTGCTTGAAATGGTCTTCCCAAAAGCTCAGTGGTTTCTGTAGTCATGTGCCATGTGGGAAACATACACTCAGATTTTTCTAAGGGGATATGAACTTTCATTTCCCAAGACACTTCTGTAACCACTGGATTGTCAGGTATCTTTAGGTGAAATACTCATCATAACAGTTTTCTCCACCTCTAGTGTCAGCTTCTAATGTCCTTGGGCACCTAGTGTCCTAACCACTAAATCACACAAATATGAAGTTACTTGGAGCTTTCTCTGGCTCTGAGAATATATAACCAGTCTACACAGATGGAATCAAAATATTCCATTGCCCTCTGTCATAACTCGAATAATATGTTTCCTTAGGATATTATGTGAATTCAAATTATGAATTCCTGAGATTAAAAAAAAAAAGAAAAGGCTTGTGTCATTATTTTTTCCTATTGTGTTTGGCAAGGGAGGCTTATCTCAGTTTCTGAGGACGTATAAATCTCAAAAAAGGTTCTGAAAATTGCATTTTGAAGAGAAAAGGCATCTTCTGTCAATAATGTTCAGTATATGATGAATGCACAGCCTGAAACTCTGTGCCCATTCTTCAGCATTTCCCTAGGGGATCTTGATGATTTTGCAATTGGGCCCATGATATCCTTCAAATCAAGCACATGTCAAAGGAGAGTATTAGATCTCCCAAACAAATATTGTTTAAGCAAGTTCATACACAGATGCATTCTCTGTTCTTACAAAGTTCTTCCTGCAATACAAATCACTCCTGAGAAGTCTGGATAGAGTGTGATAATAACATGGAAGCTGAGTACATTTAGTTCAGGTAATAAAAAAACATGCTCTGAAGTATACATAACTTTCCTTTATAAATAGCTGAAAACTCTTCACTCTTAGCCAAATTAAAAAAAGAAAATCAATAGAAAATTAATTATATGGCTCAGATAGGATAAATCAAAGACATTAATTTAGGATGCACCTTCAAATGACCTCTATATGGAGAAGATTTACTTACAAAGGAACTAGTAAAATTTACCAGGAAAAATCCAAATCCCTGCACTGTGTAATTTATTGGCACTAATATCTACTGTTATGAAACAAGGTGTTCAAGAAATTAAGTCAAGTTTTCAGGAACAAACTTGAGTTTAAATGTGCCAGATTGTACAAGTGCAGAAATCCTTCCCCATTTAGCAGCCTGCTACTCATAATAGAATTGGTTTTATTTATGGAGAAAATTTTCAAGTTGGATCTACTGTGTTGGCAATGCTGAAATGGATTTAGAGCAATTTATAGCTAATGTGGTAAATTGTTTCAGGGGAAACTAGACATTACTTTTCTTTGTTGGTTCAGAAGGTATTAAATCAGTTCTTGAGATGAAACAGTGATCTCAGAGAAGAGGAGGGTTCTCCTCAACACTTGCACTTATTACTGAGCATGTTAGAGGATATGGTTCATACCACATGGTTCATTATTCTAGAGTATTGCTGAGTACAAAGGTCTTCAATTTTTAAGAAGGGTAGGAAAAAATCTGGCCAGTGGGATTTTGAAGCTTTGTGGATATGGCACTTGGAGACATGGCTTCGTGATCAGCTGGGCAGTGCTGGATTAATGGTTGGATTCAATGATCTTAGAGGTCTTCTTTAGGTCCAACCTAAACAACTCTGGGATTCTGTGATATGTTATAATCAAAGTTTTTTTTATAGGCCTGATTTCTTCATGCCTGGAATGGGGAAATGGGGACTTCAATTTTGCAAGCATCCCAAACAAAAAATACTTTGAGAAAACAGCAAAAACCTCTCTAATATCAGTTGAATAAGTACAATTATTCTTGATTGCTATCCAACAATTGTATTGATATTTCACTATCATGGATCAGCTATTACTGAAATACAGAAGACTTTGAAAGTATTGTTTTCTGTTTTCCTGCTGAATATCCAGACATTGAAATTTTTCTGATCTTTTTTGCTTTATTTCTCATCCTGCTCATTTCAGTCAAAACAGTGTATTTCATGCTTAGTGGTTAAGCATTTTGAAGAGGAACCTGATCCGTAAGATTTAAATGGATTATTTTGCTGTTCACATTCTCATTTTTTCTTGCTTTTCACCTCAGCATGCTAGTCTTTCAGCTCAAGAAACTGAAGTTGCCCATGTGGGATGATCTCACTTAAAATTTCTCAGTCAGGTGGCTAAGGACATCTGCTGGTTTTGTTCCGGATGTGCTTTTCCCTTGAAAATACAAAATAATTTTACACCTCTACCTTCTACCGTTTTTTGCACTACAGACTTAAAGGGTTCCATTTCCACATTGCCAGATTAATAGAGTGTATAAGTTCATATTGGGAGGTCTTCTAGAACATAAACTGAAAGTGCCAAAGTTGTGTAAAACCCACAGCAGTGTCACAAAAAGCTCAGAGACTGGTGACACTATTCTACAGTAGTTACACAATAATTTCTGAAGTTCTTCTTTTCTTTTAATCAAGTTAAATTCTGTGAGTCATATTCAATTCTGTGTACTTTATATATTCACATCTTATGTTTGTGGGCCTCATTTTTTCCATTGCAAATACCTATTTTACACAGCCTGGATCTCTCAGTTGCAGAAGTGTCACTCCTATTGTGTATTGGTATAACTGAAAGAACATTAGGATTTGTTGTGTAAATGTGAGAACCTGCCATCTGTTTGGCAATGGGAAGATAAAAACTGAGGGAAAACATTAGAGGTGTTAGAATACCTACCAGCTGGAAACTGAGGGAAAACATAGGAAGAAATAAAATATCTGCCAGTTGGAAGAAAGATGCAGCTGGTTGCAAAATGCCTGCTATAAGGGTGCAAATTCAGGCAGCAAGCTACAGAAAGACATGCTAGGAAATCGCTCCTAAAGACAGCCTTGAACTAGCAAATTAGTAGATCTAAAGAAATTGCTGGGGAAGATGATCTTGAAAACACTTTTTTTTTTTTCCTGACACATTATATGTCTATGATGTTTATATTCCCAGGAAAAAAAAAAGCCAGTAGAAAATTATATTAAGGGAAGGAACAAAATAACTTCAGCAGGAAGAATTACAGGCCCATTGTCAACTCCACAGTGCTCTCTGTGTGGTTTGCTAATTAATAACTTCAAAAGCAGAGATAAACACTCTTTTGTTCCTGTTTATTTGATGATCTTGATTAATTAAAGTACAAGTTTCCTTTAAAAAGTCGAGACTGCCTTTAATTATATTACTAAGTGTGGCACTTTGTTCTTCAGTAGCATTACACAGTGCATGCAGCCAGTTTTGCTGATTGAAGAGTTTTAAAAAATAAGGCAGGCTGTGTGGACATTTAGTAGCTGACTACAGCAAAATTGGTTAATGACTAGTATCATCTAAATGAGGCAGCAAGTTGAAAGACTCATAATCTCTCCCCATGCACAAATTTTAATTAAATAATTATAATGTCCTTGTTGTAATTATTTATCAGTAACTATGCTCCTGAGTATTGTCTCTTTTACTTTCATCTGTTCTCTCAGCTCAGCTGTACAATGAAAAAATCAGTTGCAAAGATCTGGTATGATTAATTCTTATTACCGAGGGCCCTATTCTGCTGCCATTATTCAACCTGATTAGTGCTTTACTGCACAATTAGCCACATGGAGTTCAGCAGTTCTGTGGGTGTGCTGAGGCACTGCTCAAAGGGCTGCCAGAATTGGACCCCAAATAACAGCAAATTTGGGACTGATGGTCTAAAAGGATGGATAAGATACTAATTCACATTTTCACCTTTTTGGTGGGAAGCCAGTCAAGAAAAGAGACCTGTGAAAGCTTTTTGTGCCTCTGAGGTTCATTCGAACATTTGGTACCTGTTCTTTCCCCTGGGGACATGGAAAGACAGCTCTGCCACCAGTCTTTAGCTCCTGTTGAAGTAGGGCTCCCATACCATCTCCTTTAAGCAGCTAATCCAGACTCACTCATGTTTTAAAATACAGGTCTTGGAATCTCAGTAGCTATCAATAGGATGCTGTTCTTAAATAAAATTTAAATTATTTCATTGAGTTGTTTTCTTTTAATTCATAAACTATCTTCATATGTAAGCATGAGAGCATGACTACTCAAATCCCAAATACACAGGTGTCTCCTGTTGTGACACAATAGAGACCAAATAACCAGAACAAGATCAAAATGATAAGCATTGACCTTGAGAATCTCAAAAATTTCTTCTTAAAACAGACAACAACCTTGAGACACATTAAAACCTGAACATAATAAAGTTTGGGAGGAAGCATAAACTGCATGAAGCATAAGCTGCATGAAGAAAAAAAATCAAGGGCTGAAGGGCAACTATTTTAAAATATAATTTAAAATAAAAATATATTTAAATATTTTTAAATAAAAACAGTCCTTGTATATGTAGGGATGATATTTTCTTGAATGGGTAGCACTGGCATTATGCTATTATATGTATGTTTTATGTGTCTGTGTTTAGAGACACAATAAGCAGTTCTGGAAATAGGAATGTCTCAGCATTTGAATTTTGAAAAGAAAAAATATTAGAATACTTTAAAGTATATAATTATATTGCACAATTAAGAAGTGTCCTATTATGAAAGCTTATTCAATGGTGTGCAATTATGAAAAAGTTGTAATGGCTTGGGAATCTGGATTTCTCAGAAATGCTGACTAAGACACAATTTCATGCAGAAAATAAAGAAAAAAAAAGACAACTTTATTCAGGGTATTCTGCAATAGCTAAGTTTACAAAAAAGATGGGGTTTACTCCTTTTATGTAATCTCTGTGAACAATCCAGAATTTCTCTCTTAAAACCCTGATAGGTTGATAACTTGAAGACAGGACTGGCTGTGTACAGGGTACACAGATCACTTCTCAGATCACTTCTTTTGGCAAAGGATTGAAATGTTACCATAGAACATGGAGTGACCAAATGCAGTAAATATTTGTCTCTTCAGTCATAATACAGAAACTTAGGAGGATAGGAGGAAAGAGTTGATTCTTCAACTGTACAAAGGAATTCATTGGGAAAGGAAAACCAAGATGGTTAATCAAATGGAGACATAACTTGTTCACTTAGACAAAGCCAGATTTCAGAGTACTCTGCAGGTAGTACTCGGATCCCAGTGGGATCCAGCACATAACCTAATGCTGATGCATCTTCCTGCATACTGTGGATGAAAATGATCCCTTTCTTCCAAGTAATGATTGTGCTTTCAGTCCCAAAAATTCATCCCAGTACTGACCTGAACAAAAAAAGTCATGGTTGGCAGTGTCCCTTAGGCTGGGTTACCTACTTAACATTCCTTTTAAGAAAGTTACACAAAAGGAAAAATGGATATCAATCTTCTTTTAAACAGCTGGACTTCTCATGAGAAAAAAAAATCATCTTTTGATATAGTGAAGTATGATTTTTGATGACAAATGTTTTAAAAAGGCTAATAGTCAAAACCCATAAAAACAAACAGTAAGAAATTCTTTAACTATATCAGGAAGAATAGGAAAAATAACTGCCTGGGTCAAATGGACCACTAAAGTTGCAATTAAAAGCTATGAAGAGATTGTGGAGAAATTACATGAATTCTTTGTAATCAGTCTTCACTAATGAGTATGAGGCAGACATTTCTAACTCAAGGTTAATTTTTACAGATGAGGCATTGTCAAAGAAAGTGGCCTCTGAATATGAGACATTTTAGCAACAAGATAAAGTTAATGGTAGAAAATCCCTGGGGCTGGATAATATTCATTTGAGAGTTTTAAAAAGGAAAAACAAAAAGTAGCTGAACTACTAACTAAAATAGGCAATATACCTCTAATAGCAGGAGCCATTCCTGAGGATTGATTTTTATCTAAGGGAAGAAAGAACAAAGGATGACCTTGGGAATTACAGAAAAAGGAACAGTGCTTTATAACCACTGAAATTGTCCAAAACCATTTTCATAACCAGCCATTAAAGAGCCTTTTTAAAACTAGCTAGGTATTAGTGCTATAAATATATGGTACATTTTTAATTGATCTTTACATTTTCTCTGGGTGTAATTTTTATTTTTTCAACCTCACAAAAATTCAGGAAGGAAATTAAAGATATTTGGAGAGGAATGCAAGTAGGTATAATTTATCTTGACTTGCAAATTCTTCTAACAATGTCCCTTGCCAAGGACTCTTGGCAAATATTAACGACAGCACATTGAGAACAAAAAATTCTGTCATGTGCCAAAAACAGTTTGGTGCATGGGATAAGGTTTGTGAGTCATCATCAGCCAGCCTATCTGAGTTATTCAAGATTTAACATGCTTTAAATTCACACGTCCTGCAGGAAGGATAGCAACTTTTCCCAGGCAAATTCTTGTTTTGCCAGGGAAACTGTTTCACTTAAAAAACCCCCCAGACCATCAGCAATGCCTGCAGCAATCTCTGGGAGAGCCCAGCACCTCCCAGGGGAACCCTTGAGCTCTGGAGTGCATGCCTGTCTGGAGAACACAGGAGGAACACTCGTTCCTCCTCCTCACATCCAGTGGGATGAACTGCACTGAAGAGCAACAGAGCTGTGGGCTCAGATTTTAAAAATAAACTGCAACCTACAGGAACACAACTACTGAAGGAGGGCATAGGCCAGGTTTTTGAAAAATTTGAGTGGAGATATGTTTTTCCCAAAAAAGAAGACAAAAATACCAGCAAACATCTTCAAGCCAAACATTCAGGATGTTCTTATGCTTTAACTCATAATTGAAGGTAGCTAACGACTGACTCTGGCTTTTTTCATGAAAAGAATTTTTTTTTCATGAAAGAAATAACCCTTTTAGGCGGGATATTTACTTTGCTAGTGATATTATATTGTTGGAGAATATTGCAGAAATAAAGATTGTGAAAATAATGATGAATAATGGAGGCTACCATATTCTGTAGCACATTAAATTATTAGGAATAATATGCAAAACTGTACACAGTGAATTACAAGATGAAAAATCTTTTAAAAATAATTTTCAGTTCCAAGCTCTCTCATAACATATGGTCACCTGTAAAAGCAGTAGATTAATCTTGAAAAGTGAATTGCTGCTAAATCCAGCATTTTCTGTGATTTTCTTTCCATTAGCAGAAGGATAAGTTTTGGCAGGTGGCAGCTTGTGTTCTGTAATCACAGTTAAGCCTATGAGAGTGTTTAGCAAAACAGTAACTATAGCTCCCACTGATTATTGACAACAGTGGGGGTAGAAAAACAAAACTTTTGGCATCATAACAACCTCAATGCTAGTTTAAGGAGAACTCTTTTACTAATCTTTAGACAGAACAATTGTGGCTTTGTTACATTTATGGACTATTCTTGTTGCTTAGATATCAAAGTATAAGTAACTAAGCTTTGATGTTTTCTTGTACTTGTATAGCTGAGATGTTCCTGCTTCCAAAGAGAGGAGACGATAGTAAATTAAATTAGTTCTTAATATAACCACACCATGCTAAGGCTTTTGTCAGTTTAATTGTGTTTATTAAAAGTATGATTTCTTCATGTTGTAACCAAATAGACCAGTCAAACTTTCCAGGGCATTGTAGACCAGGCCAGAGTGACTTTTTCATTTACATGTTAATGGAGTCTGCTCCAGTAGATTTAATTGAAGAACATGCATAAAGATTTGTTTGCTCTGTGGACAGATGCAATGGAAAAATCTGTTTAAAGCTGTACACTAGGGTATGAATATTGATGTGAATGGGAAAGTAAATTATTATAGGAAAGTAATTTTTATCACATACGCAATATAGTTTGAATTCCATGGAGGGAAAAACGTATATGCAGTTTCATACATGCTTTAATTTCAAAAAAGAGACAGAAGTGATTAAGAAAGTAATATACTCTTTGTTTCCCCTATTGTGCTTCCTGCAGTGTTACTATATTTCTAGTTCCAAATGGCTGAGTCTCAACTGTCAAGGTGGACAGCCTCAGGGGTGTGTGCAGTATGTCCTTGGAGCTCTCTGAATATGTCAGCTTGACCTATGTCTTTCCTTTTCCCCTCCTTTTCTCCATGTCTGCAAAAACAGAACAGTTGCTTTAAGAAACCATAGGAAAGCAAGACCAGCAAGAGATAGATATGCCTTGAGCAGCCTTTTCCTGCAAAGGAAAATGAAGGACCATAGGCTGGGGCTGCATGAATTTGAAGCTGATGGGAAAACTGTTGGTATTCACCCACTTGTGTGCATGGAGCTAGGCGAAACAGATGACTAAATTATTTAAATGAAGAAAAGGGGTCCAGACAAAAAATTCAACCCAACCAACCAAAAAAAATGAAAACCCACCCACTATTTTGAGACAATTCCTTTCAGAGAGACTAATTTTGACTCCAGACAGCTCAGAACTCAATTCACTTGAGAAAACACAAGAGTGAGTGCCATCTCAGAGGTCCTTTGATTCCAGTTGTCATTGCAAGAGGACACAGATATCTTTCATATATCATGTGTTATATCTGTGTTATATCTGGCACCCCCATATAGATATCTGAGATACTCTGGAGCCTCTAAAATGGCACTAGACACCTATGCTTAAGAAATGAGCTGAGTTTTCAGGACAGGATTTTGTTTGAGATTAAGACACCTGGATGTAGGTATCTACATGTAGCCGTTGACACATGACTTGAGTACCTAAATCCCACTAAAAGGTCATAAAATAAGTTGCCAAAATATTGTACAATTTGAGATGCTCTTGGGCTTATCTGAGACATCCAGGTAGGGCTGGAAGAAGTGATACAGTCCTGACACCTTTAGGAGTGGAAGATGGAGGCCAGGTAGGTCTCCTTATGCATTGGAAATGCCAACACCCAAGTTTGTTTAGTCAGCTAAACAATGATTGCTATTTGGTACTCAGTGAATGCAGAAATAGTACAATTTTCCTAAAGCACAATTTCGGTGTTTTCCCAGAAACTAGCAAATTACACATAATATGATTTTGATGTTTTATGTTTTCTCACTTCTCATAAATGCAGTGTGGCTAATCACAGTGTTGCCAAAGATATGCTCAGAAACAAAGACATATTTGATGTTATAGAGATTGAAACGTAAGTGCAATGCCATAGGTTGTTGGGGCAAATTTCAGGCCCACTGATCCCATTAACTCCCAGAGAACCAGAAAGCGATCAAAACATGATTATGCTCTTTGCTCTTTAACCATATCTTCTGCAAGCGCAACAAGAAATAGTAAAATCTAGAAGTGTCAAGGCAAACCACATCTCATGAGAATTCTCATGATCAGAAGAGAGACTGACAAAAAATTTGTCCCTCTATTGAGCCGCTACAGTAGAAGCCTGTGCTCCCTTTGTCCCTGGTCCCAGCCATATGCTCCTGCTATTTCCTGACACTTTCTTTGGCACTTTTCTGATCACATGGAAACTAGATTTAATGGGTTAAATCGGCAGAAAACTAACAATTTGCAGAGATGATCGGACATTTTTCTGCCAGTTTATTGAGTTGAGCCAGTTCGCTCCAGAGGTGGATGTGTGCCAAAGCCAGCACAAATGGAGAAGACTGGACCAATGGTAAAAATGAGACACTTTTCATAGCAGCTTGCTTTTAGGTGGACTGAAGTGTCACATATAACCATAGTCTCAGGTGGATGGACTTGTTTTTAAAACATTCTGGACCCTTGCAGCATTTACAATATGCCTTTAGGGTTATCTTTTCCAATGGAGAAATGCTTTGAGTAATTAAAATTTTCATGCTATTTTTTCCTCTTACAGATTTCTAATGTATGGTGCTTTATGAAAGCTGGTGGAAACCCTGAATTGCAGGAGTGCCAAACTCATCAGGCTACCAGGTAAGGGATAGATGAGATGGGGAGTCCCACAGTATGCCAAGCCCAAAGCCCAAGCTCTGCATTTTGCCCTTTCTAATGGAACCCCGTCTTCCTGCCTTGGAGCTGTGTGGAGTCACAAGCTGGCTATTATTTTGAACAGCTGAAAATAGCAAACCCTGCACACAAGTAGGCAGATAGGATTTCACATGTGTAATGGGGCTGTGTGAGTGTGGGGAGGATGTCCTGTCCATCACACTGCATGTTCACACTGTGTAATTTCGCTTCACATTTGTTACAATTTGCACTACTGGCAAGCTTTTACCTTATAAATTCTCTTTCACATGTTTATTTCTTTAAAATAAACACAGATCTAATAATACTGAGTCAGCAGGATTGGAGCTGCTAATCTAGTCCTGTCAGATATGATGTTCTACAAACAGGGTGTCCAGTTTCTTTGGACAGGAGCTGGATTTGTTGGATACGAACAGTTTGGTAGCTTAATGCAATCTCCTAACAGCTGAAAGAAATTGGAAACTGTAAGTAGCCTTTAATTTAGGGCAAACAAAGATTAAAGTGGCAAAAAGGAAGAAAGAAACAACAGGGCTGAAGCTCATACCTAAGATTTTTAATAGTATCACTCAGATGTAAATTCAGGTCAGCAATGAAATGTTGGCTTCGCTGTCCCCACAAATGCTATGGCTGCACTGGGATCTTTTGGGCATCCCCACTAATTCTGCTGCTTTAGGTATGTCTGTGAAGAGACAATACAGTATACAGCCCCTAAACTTAGATTCTCTGCCTCACACCTTGGTTAGATGCCTCAAGTAGTTTAAAACAGATGGTGTAAAACCCCTCTTTTCTATGTAAGTCAGTCATAGTGGACCATTTAAAAATACACACACTAACAGACTCTACCAAACTGCAAGAGAGAACCTGGGGTCACTGCAAATGTTTCCAGCATTTGCATCTAAACAACAGGCACTCTGATGACACACGCTTAGAAGAAATACACTTATTTCACTGGACTCCATAAAATTGATGGAAAGAAATTAGCAGTAAAGAGTTTCCAGATCAGGGTTTGGCCTCTTGGGGGTAACAAAGTAGATTCTGAAAGATACAGAACAGCATTTCAGCAATTGGGTACCATGCTTTGCTAGGTTACTGAAGACATTACCAGTAATGCATTGCTTAGTTGTACCCATGTACACCATTAAAGTTATTCCAGTGTGGCACAGAGTGAGCAAGTTGAGGTCAAAATATGCCAGCTGGAGAATATTAGGGAAAAATGTTCCTTCAATTTCTGCTTAATGTTCTGATAAAAATAAAGAAGCCACTCACTGGCACTGTGGATATGTTTACTTACACTACATTATGAGTACTCTTCTCTGACTTACACTGGCTCCTGAAATATCTCTTGCCATCTCCCATTTCTGAATTTCTTACATATTTTCCCGGAACAAGCAGTTTATGTCCATCGTGTTTCTTTTGCAGGAAAAAAAAGAAGGGAAAAAATGTTATTAACTGTAGCAAGACATTACTTTAGTTGTTTTGGGGTTTTATTTTTACAATAAAACTATGTTAAAAGGAAAGAATTATATAAACACATAAGCCACGTTTAGCAATGGTATACATAAAAGTTTTATGGAGACAAAACCCTATAGGGCTCTTTCGGAGCTAATTATTCCAATATGCAAATTAAAATTGTGCATTATTCATTTTTGTCAAATAATTTTCATTTGCTTTGGTGTTCTTATAATAAAAATCTGCCAACAGGGTTTCCTCTTAACTCATCTAAGGAAGCCTGTGAAGAACACTCTATATTCAACCCTCTTTTAGATCACTGTGGCTGGAGAATACTTTTAATCTCTTTTCCATTTATAACTGTACTGCTTGACCTTTTTGCAGCAAGGTGTCTTGTATATAAAATGTCAAAGAGAGGATTATAGACATGGGACAAAGATATAGTTTAATTAAAAAAAGTCCTGTGAGACTGAAAAAGGTTACTGGCCCAGATCACAAATATTTAATGCCAGATTACTATTTATGATGTTAAAATAACAAAAAAGGGTTTATGGGTAACTTGTAATTGACCAACCTTTACAGGTGCATATGATAATATTAAGCTTCAAGTAATAACTTTCATATTAGCTTGGAAATTAGTTTTTAAAATTTAAGAAATATTTCCTTAATGTTTTCTGTGTATCATAGAACTATCTTTACAACATGAAATAGGTTAATGGTTTGAAGTTGTTTCTAATTCAAAATGGCTCTGAAGGAAAGCATAAATCAAAGTGTGAGTTTTTGAAATTTATTCGTATGTTCATTATTTTCCATCTCTGACATTTAAGCTTGGATAGGAGCATGGGTTCAATACTGAATGAATGATTGAGAAAGACCAATTTAGATTTTGTTGCTGATTTGTCCCACAGAAACAGTGAATATATTTCCAAGCTGAACAGTCCTACCAGGTTTCTCCACTTCTGTTCACTCTGGGTGATAATGAGATGGAACAATTGTTTTTGTACTTCAAAAGAAAAGGGAAGGCAATGTATAAGTATTGCCAGAAAGAATCCAATTTACCAGTTAATTTGTGAATCAAAATCAGTTCATGATGGTACTGACTGGATTTTGGCTAAAGATTGGGTGTTAACAAAACAATGATTCAACCATGGAGAAACAAGGAAATTTGAAGCCCACCTTTAAGAATAGAGCACCCACAGATCTCCTTGGCTTTCACTGACAAGCTCATGGAGAGAAAACCTGGCACACCATTTATGCAACTACTTCAGCAAAGGTGCAGTAAATTCATTATGTAGTGATAGTTTGATTTTTATTTTTTAATATAAAACAAATTTTCTGGTGATTTTTGGTTAAACTTAATATATACAAGTTGGTAAAAAAGTATAGATAGATAACGTATAATACAGAATTTTCCTGGGTTTAAATATTTTTAGTGGAAAGTGAGGAAAAGGGTAGGATGAAAAAAATCTTTCTCTTGCATAGCAGTGGTAATAAGAATCTACTATAAATATCCATGGTTGAGTTTGAATCTGAGCAGAAATATTAAGAATATTAGAGAATATTAGAATATTAGAGAAAAATGCTACCAGAATTCCCACGAGAAGCCCCATGTCACTATGGGGCACTCTGGAATTTCTAGTCTGAATGGAGAAAAAAATCCTCCTAGTAAAGGCATTGTTTAGTTATGTTTTATTATGCCAGCTAGCACACTTCAGTAATGATGATAGTATAGCAAGGGCAGGTAAAGAGAAGATTAGTAATGAAGATGAGGATTTGGAGAGCAGATTGCCCAAAACATGATGACAGTATTTACTCAACACCCTCTTGGTTGAGGGCATACAATAATTTTTATCTTATAGTTCTGAAGAGCTGATAAGTGAAAGAGCAGATATTCTAAATAAAGCTGTGTGGATACCGCCTGCTTGGAGAGCAGCACATGGGATGGGATGGGATGGGATGGGATGGGATGGGATGGGATGGGATGGGATGGGATGGGATGGGATGGGATGGGATGGGATGATCCACAGATGGGGTGATCCACCCCTGGAAGTGTTCAAGGCCAGGATGGATGGGGCCCTGTACAAACTGATCTGGTGGGTGAAGTAATTGTAGTCTGATCTTAAGATTACACAGCATTACTACAGTAAATAGATGTTAATAACTAAAGACTTGTAAGTAAACAGAAAATGTAATATGATGCAATATGGATTTTCCAGGATCATCACTGGTATTTCATTTTTATCAGAAAATAAATTTTATAAACAAAGGAAACATGATGAATATCATCTAAGAGGAAGTAATAAATTAGGCATGGTGTCATGTAGAAATTGATTGATAAGTTACAGAAGATGGGCATTACCAAAGCAGTAAAGAAGACAGGGAAATGAATGGGATTTTCTTGGGTCACTGTTAACACAGACATGAAAGATGAATTAGGAAAATTCTGCTTTTGAGTTCCTTCAGATCCCAATAACAAGCTGTGATTGATCTTCAGTTATAGAAAACCAGAATAACATACATTAAAACAATGAGACCACCCAATATTTTCAAAGTAAATAATACAAGATATGAATTAATTTGCTTGAAAGTAAATAATACAAGATATGAAGTAATTTGCTTGAAGGTCAGTGACAGAAGTTCCTTCCTCACTCTGCTGCCCTTATGCTTCTCAGAACTCTCAAACTGTTGGGTATCCTGGAGCAGAGACCTCAAATATCTACCAGTGTTATAAGTGTCCATGTAAAATAGCTAATAATTAGCAAACAGACCTGAACCGAGTGCCCAGACACTGTATTACCAAGTTACTGTCATTCCTATGGGTCAATGAATATTGATTAAAACCAGAATTTTCTGCTGGGCAGTTTACACAGCTCCTACCCTGATTATTGGCAGTGAGTTATTTCATTTTTCCCAGCTTACCTCTCCCATGTGCCATACAAACCTGGAGCCTGATCGACCACTACGGTGCAGGGCTTGTACAGACTGACCATTGTGACACCTAGTGCTGTGGCTCCTTTGTCCTCTTGTGGATCTAATCCTCAACACCTATCCATTACATAAAGATAAGGACAAATCAGATGTTTATTTAACTACTGCACATGCCCATCATTTCAATAGGCATAGGCTCTTAGTGTTCAGTCCAAGATTTGGAGTGCACTTAAGTATGGACCTGAAAACAAATGCCATGGATTTTTACATTCAGAAATATTTGGTATGTGTGAAGCTTTTAATAAATATTTTGTGGAAGTAGAACTCACTGGTATACCTATTTATTTTTCTTGATCACAAAGCGGTATTAAAACATGCAAACCCTTTCATTTTCAACAAACCTATAACATTCATAGAACTTCAGTTCAGCTTCTGTTCTCCTCTCCCCTTGAATTCCCCTTGAACTTGTTGAATCATCCATTTTCTGGTTTCAAGAGAGGGTTGATTGGATTACAACTGAATATGCAGAATGTACATTTGAAAAGACACACAAGGGAGCATCATAAACCCTCTGTCCTTTGTACATTTAGTAGTCATAACTGCATCCCAGACCCTAGAAGCCATAACAGACTTAGACATCCAGTTATCTATGACTCCAAAGCAGGCCAGCACTTTGTGCAGTGCAAATTTTTGATCTGCAAATTTGAAAACTGAAAACCTTTTCAGGCATGTTCACATTTCCTGAGCAAAACTCATTTAAATTCTTAGGGCTGATCTTAAACTGCAAACTGGCTCACTTGATTTGATATATGCCCAGTAGCTATTGACAAAGATATTACTCACTGTTTCAGTCTTTTTTTTTTCCACACAGAAATCTTCCTTATATTCTTGTGTCTTTCACAAGTACTATTTTCCATAATCCATCAGATTTCATATTATCAGATTGTTTGAAGATGTATGTTCAGATTTCTTTGCTTGCTTAGCAGTATGTAAACACTGGAGACCTCAGTGAGATTTATATGACAAAGGAAGTGACAGGATTTCTGACAAAGCCAAGCAAGGAGTCTAAAGTGTTAGACTTCTAGAAGTTGTAGATTGAAATTAGTGCTTAGGACTCGTCCTCCACCAGTGACACAGCAGGTACACAGTGTAATTTACCCCTATAAGCCAGTGAGTAAATTCAGGGTTCCTGTGGGGACTAAGGTAATTGCCCTGTTCAAAAGCTAAAATTGGTGTCTATCAAGAATTTTGCCCCATATTTGAGAGTTGCCCTTACTTTTCTGTGGGACAATATCCTGTCATAGAAGACAGGACTAAAAGTGGTGATTCATTGGGTCCGTCTTATATTTGAGTACAATTCAATCTTAGTTCTAGATGTTTATACATATATATATATAATATAAAAATTAATAATGAATAGGATGTTATTATAAATACAGAGAAGCATTCACCAGTTCAGTTGTTCACTTGGAAGTTGTAGGTATTTAAATAAATTATTAGGGAGTAGACACAGATATGGTCTTTTTACTGAGGGTAAGAACATAATTTGCCACATTTCACAGTCATCAGACCTACAGTTTTTGCAGTGGCATATCTTCTCTTGGGGGGAGTTTTGTCTTGAGAACTTTTTTACAGGCCATGTGAGGAAACCTGCCCTACCTGTGTGTCACTAGAGTCTGTGCTCTTGAGTGCTGTAGGTTTACTGACAGCAGTATTGCAGATAAGCAGTAGAAGGTCCACAGTGTGGTTTTATGGCACAGTGCTATGGCCAGTGTGCTGTCATTGCCATACAGGTTCTACATGCAGCTCCTTCAAATCAAGCTGTCCAACTGTTTGTCCAGCATCATCTGCTACTGTGGTGGAAGTTTTCTAATACCATTAGCAATTTCTCACTAAACAAACTGAAAACAGACCTTGAAATTTACTATTTTCAAGTTAGGTTTTGAAACCTTTATCATCATCTGCTCTTCAGGGCCACTGAAGTCTTTCATGATGTAGCAATATGTTTCATAATATAAGGAAAAATACACGAAAATATGTGAACAATTTATAGCGACACTAACCCTACTTATCATGACATTACTTAATCTCATAAGACCTAATTTTCTTTGAAGTTATCTTGAAAATCATCATCAGGAATCATAGGTCTTAGGTTGTGGAATTCCAAGAACCATGGGAAATGCAAGAAAGAGTAAGTGACTCTCAGTTTCTGGTATGCTCTGAGTTCACCAGATTGGTCTGCATGTTCAAAGAAGCTTTAAAAGGGTCAGATTTGGCCAGCTGGGAATCCCTGCTATACTGTCCATATGTTTTAACAGGTGGAAGGGTTGCTCAGCACCTCACTCTTCTGTTAGGAAGTGGGCGATGCTTGGAGGTACCCAGGGGGTTCCCACTGGGCTGGACCAGTTCCAGCACTATGAAACTGCAGCAAATAGGGTAAGGAAGAGGCACTTAGAAAATCAATATTTAACCCCTGTGCAGTGGAGAGAAATAGCTTCCTTCAGGGAACATAGAAGGCAGGTGAACTAAGCTCCTGCTTTCAGTCTCTTTTCCGTGACTCTGCTGGGATCTCAGGGAGATAGCATAATTGGTCTTCTCTGATACACTGGTATAAATAATGGTAAAAATTATGCTCATTTGCTCCATAATTTAAGATGTAATTTCTACCAAAATGCATGAAATTCATAATCACCATTGTAGATCTATTCTTATTATTTATGCCCCATTCCCTGAATAAAAGGTATATGGAGAGGAAGAAGGAAAGAGATAAATGAAAATCAAGTTAATACTGAGGAAATGTGTCAAGTAAAGTCCTTGGAAGCTTTCAAGGTCAGCAACATGAAAAAGTGTGCAGGAAACCTAAGAACTTAGCAGGCAAAGTGACCACACATTTGTGAGAACACAGGTAGAAGAATATGGCTTTGCATTTGCCCTACTGCTGTTCACATTTCCTGTAGTTTTAGTTTGTTGTTCTTAATAATAAGAGATTATTGGAGCAAATAAGCAACATAAGTTTACACCTCCATCTGTGGCAGGCAACAACTGCTGTGCAACTGACGGGAGAGTTCTCACTCCATGCATTTGAGGACAGTATTTCCAGAGGAATCTCTCAGGACTCATCACTAGTCTTCAAACGGAGGGAAAATTACAGGCAAACATCCACTGTCAGGTGAATAACAGAAAAAAGCTTTATAAATGAGGATTTCTATAGCCCAGGAATATTTAGGATTTCATGGTAATGTAAAGGACCTTTACAACACATCATAACACACTTTTCATATTTATAATATTGCATAACCAAGGAACTTTAAGCTGTAGAACAATGTTTTTATAGTTTTAACAAGGTTATAAGTCCAATGAAATATATTTGAAACGCATTAAAAAAGTAATGCATGACTTTTTTAGCACATTTTCCATCCACTTTAAGACATTAAAAAATCTGTCAGAATTTTATATTCCTTTGGATGCAATTTTGCATGTCTGTTTCGAGGGAAATTTTGAAATTTTCAAAGCTTTCATGTAAAGCATGACCTACAGGAACTCTACCCCCCAAAAAATTAGTAAAGCATGTGTCTTCAGTGCCACTGATTTTTTACCTCTCTTGAAAATACAGCAGCTGTCTGCCAGGACAGCTACAAATCTGTCAGGTTATGTAAACTGGAAAAAAAAACCAAAGAAGGGGTATAAAAGGTATGCCTACAGTTTCTGAGAATTTCAGTTGCTCATTCTGTCTTCCTGGGTTTTTGGGCTCTTGCTGCACCGTAAGGACTTGAGAAGTGTGGTGTCCAGTTGTATAGATGGTAAAAAAGGCTCACTAGACAGGTAGGAATGACATTGCTGTCTGTTGGAACCCCTGGTTCCCTTAGGCTAAGGCTCACTAGCTTTTCATGGTCCTTAGCAAGCTCCAAAACAAACTTCTAGAAAACAAGGTAGTTATAGATTGAAATGTTACCTGTATTTCAAAAGAGGTTTACCAAATATACATGCCCCTATATAGTTAATCTTATTTAAAAGTAAATTTCCAGGAAGAAAATTCTGAGGGTGCTAATCATCTCTCTTCAGACCTACAGCATTGCAGTTAGTTGGGCTCCCTTGGAAGAGTGACAGAGCAGTCAGGGATAAAAATAAACCAGTGGTTTACATGTCATTCATGCTCACAAAGGTTCAGGACATGCTGACTAAGCAGTGTTTGACCAATTAAAGTGGCTCTTTTGTGTTATTTTTATTAACTGCTCCACTGATTATTACTATGACTACTAAAGGAGTGTCAAAAGTTGCAGTGGTTTTGGTCTACGCTAATGTTCCTACATTATCTGTCCTTTGTGCCTATCAAGGTTTTTATTCCATTTAACCTCTAGGGAACACCAAGAACTGTTCTAGCTCCAATAATATTCAACTTCATATGATTCCCAGGATCATTTTTAACAAACTCCTCTACCATACCTAGCACAGGGACTAAATGTGTTTGTGTTGTTGATATGCTTTTTTGTCAGACTGTGATCCGGTGCTCATGCCAGTTTCATTAGCTTTTTTGGCAGTTGTTTATGCAAATGATTACAAACTGCAGCTAATTCATTTTCAGGGTCTAGCAGAAGTGGTAGGAATTGATTTTTAGGGGCTTATTTTACACCTGCTGGAGAGACAGAAAACATGGTGGTACACTGTGGCTGGCGCAGTTCAAGGAGGTCCTAACAGTCCTTTAGGGTGAATTTTTGCTATTGTCTCTTTCTCGACACATTTGGTCTGCAGGGGAGATACAGATACACTGTGAATTAGTGATAACTACATGGACTTGTGTTACCAGACTAGCTCTTGCATATCCATTCTAGCAATGATGAAGAGGTATGTTTCTTTCTAGGCCAAAAGCTATTTTAACTTCTGACTCTGATTAGGCCATTGAAACAGGAGTTTACACCCAGAGCTATGAAAGGGAGATTTGAGGTTCTCCTACCATGGTGTGTGTTAAACACAGAGCCTCTGAGTTTGATTACTCTTATTCTCTCTTTTCAAACCAGCTCCTCTAGACTGCCTTTTCAGACAGACACCTTCTCAACAGAGAAGATTCAGGTTGTGTCCATAACACCCAGTAACAGCATGGACTGAAAGGTTAGCTGAGTTAGAATTGTAAAGTGTGCATGAAAAAAAAATTCTAGAGTAGTTTGCAATTTTTCTCTTGGGTAATACCCAGAGGAGGTGTAGCTAGATGGAATTCACATGCTGCTAGCTTAAGCATTAACAAGTTTACCACCCCAATGCAGACACCCAGAAGCACAGACTGCTTCCTGGACAGGTGGCCACCAGTCAGACAAGAGAAGTTGTAATATTCTGTTCTTTGATCTTTCTGAGGTCTCCAAAATTTCTACTGCTTTCTAGCTTGGATCATAGTTTAAATAATGATAACATTTTTCTCTTGAGTCCTTCAGTTATTAACTTCTATAATTTCAACAATTTCTTTTCTATCAGTGTTTTTTTTAATTTATTTTTCATGTATTTCACAGCTTTGACATATAAAATACCTCATAGCTCAATTTTTTTTTCAAGAACAAGTAGACCAATGTCACACATCTGTGAATAAAAAATAGATGGTGGCTCATAGACATGTATATCTCAGGGTGTTTTACCTCTTCTACCCAGCAGATATTTTCACTTGAGTTCAGGAAACTTGATCTTTTCTTCATGATAAATAAGAGTATTGCTGAAGCTGATGTTCTTCATCCCCTCCTGCTCAGTTCTGGATGTCCACCTGGAGTCTTTGGGCAAGAAGAGCTAAGATATGGTTGGTGTGGCCAACTTTAGGGACATAAGACTGAGGGTCAGATGACTTATGGCAGGCACTGGTGGCACAGTAGAGAGTACTGGAGTGATTCTGTGTGTATAGTCTTCAGGAGATGACCATACCTTGTTCATGTGTTTCATATTATAGGGCAGATTCATATTGTTGGGCAGATTCATATGTATAGGACAGAACAAGTGATTTGCCTCCAAAGGTAGTCAGTTGCAATGGTCTGTTCACCAGATGTATTTTAGACACCACATAAAAGATCAAATTTACCTAAAACAGCTCTTGCTTTTTATGTGGGAATGGCTGGCATGATCACTGTCTCTGTGTCATCTATCTTTGTTTCTGCATAGTATTTGAAATCAAATAGCTTATTGACCACTTCTGTCAGGTCTTTTCTTTTGGGGGTGAACTAACTGAACATTTCTCATGGAAAGTACTTGCCATGGGACTTGTCACCTCCTCTGATTTGTAGCTCTGATTTGTAGCTTAGATAAAAGTCACATTTACTTACTCTAGGCCTCCCTTAGAGCTAGCCTGAAAACAGCCATAGAAGAAAAAAGATAGCACTAGAATGGTTTGGGTTGTGCCAATTTTTGATAGAGGTTTTTCTGGAGTCTTGATAACTGCAGAAGTCATAAGCAGTGCAATAGTCAGTGTGATACTAAAAAAGCAAAATTGATAGCCTATTTTTAGAGACAGTTTGAAGTTCACTTCGGGACAAAAACAAGCAGGAGATCACTCTACAGCAACCAGTGTTATGTGATTGCACCAGTTGCATAAAAGCTTTCAAGTGTAAATCTCTTTAAAGACTTTCTGTATGAGGAAAATGCCATTTGGGAAACCTGGGCAAGTGTCACGGACCCTGTGGAATGCAGTCATCGACTTCATCTGGTGAGCTGGATGGCTGCCCAGCTACCAGCAATTCCACTGTGGCCTGAGACAAAAACTGAAAGAGAGAAGTTGCTACATTTTCTATCAGCCAAATGTAGACCAAGCCATTATAGCAACAAGGGGGTCTTTAAAGGGTTGTTTCTGTGGCTCCTAGACAAATAAAAACCTTGACATTCACCCAGAAGTTTCACCTCCAGTGTTCCACCTCCACTTTCCAGGTCTGCCTAGATTTTTTTAATTGACCTGACAAATAGGATTGAATAACTGCCTCTTCCACAGCAGATGGGCAGTCAAAGGCTGTTGGGCAAGCAGTCCTCTGGCAGCAAAGAGGGATATTCATTTCTGACTCAGAAATTCTTAGATAAAGTATAAGCATCAGTAATTATCACTGAAGAGGCTGTAGGAACTAAAAGCAAGGACCATAATGCTGGCAAATTTTAAAGAGATATCAGATCTTTGAAGAATTAATGATGCATTTCATTTTTATACCCTTTCACTGAAATCTTCTGCATATTTTTATTCATTGCACTGTGCCTGTATATTCCTTGTAGATTTTGATATGGTAACCAGGTAAATTCCATCTGATGCTCAAATCTTCATACCGGTGGTCTCTAAGGACCTATGAAGAATGAGATATTAGGATATAATATAATACAGTTTCTTATAATATAATACAGTTTTCATATTAAACATAGAAATTCTCATTTTCCAAGAAGTGTAATACAACAGCTTAGAAAACAATTTTATATGCAATACACATTAAGTGTTGGCTATTATAGATCAGCATATCCCAGTAGTTATGTAGTTATAGATAGATAACGATCTATCTATCTATCTATATATATATATGTATCCCAGAAGCCAATGTAGTTATACCAGTTAACAGTAGTCAAGAAATGTATTGGTCTTAAATTGAATATTAGTTTTTTAATCATTACATGCATTCTTACGACACAGTCCAGCAACCTGTGTCTCTCCTGACACTCATATGGCCCCATGTGCCATCTAGTGGAAAAGGTCAACCTTAAAAGATACTGTCAACCTGAGCTAGGAGACATTACAATGGAAAATGAAATGGAAAAGAAATACTAAGGAAAAATAGAGTCTTTTATTCTGAAGAGCAACATACTTTCACATGCAGATATATATTACAAGTACGTGGATAGGAATAATATTTGACAGTTTGGAATTAGTATTAAAATTATTTCCAGTATAAATAAGCACTTTTGAATCTTTAACTGCACAGAAATTAATATTGTCTGAGGGAAAAAAGGACTTGTTTTTCTTATTCTAGTGATTAGTCTTGATTTCATAAAGGCAATCTGGAGAAGGACAAAAAAGATAAAGGATAAAAATAGAAAAGTACATGTGGATCTCAGAATTTGAAGGAAGTAGTAAAAGCAGTTGTTAAAATTGATACAAATTTTCCTGCTGTCTGAAACACAAATGTAAAAGAAATCAGTGGAAATTAAATATAGCAAATTATACTAAGAATTATTTCATGACTTTAAAAAGAACAGGTTTCATGGGTTTTTTTTTCATTTTGTTGTCTCTCTCCAGCTAGTCTGCTCTAGAGATCTATTTTTTCTTTTTCTTTTTTTATATATGTTGTGATAGAATATATCTGTTACAACTTCTGTCTTTTTTCAGTCTTTCCTGTCTTCAGGAGCTGCTTACAGCTGTTTTTGCAGATCCATTCTCCCTGTCTCAGTCTGATTTTCCTGTAATTTAACTGTATCACCTAGCAAATAATTCCTACAGTGGTCATCTTCACAGATGCTTTTCTGAACCAAGTTTTTCTCAACACTGAAGTCCCAGCAGCAGTTCTTACTGTACTAGTAACACGTGGAATACTGGTAAGTGCAGGGAAGCCCCCTCCATGGAGCTGGACATGCAGCATCATGTGCTTGGAGAAAAGTTCACCTGCATCAAAACTTATTCTGAGAGAAGACAGGAAAAAACTTGTTGCTGATTAAAGCAGAGTGAATTGAGATTCCCACAAATGAAATTTTGGGCAAGATACCAGTGTGTCAAAGTTCAGCACACTCCCTACACCTTTGTGTGCTTGAGTCTTAGATACAAGGTATTGGCTAGGAGAAAGAGCCCCATAAACAATACATTGTTTTTTTTAGGGGAAAAAAAGGCCAAAAAAAAAAGGCCAATAAAACAAATGTGGGCCCTAACTGTTCCCACTTAAATGATCCATGTGTATTCATTATATGTGTGGCTGCTGCAACTCCAGCAGCAAGGTCAGTTTCATTACTTTTAACAAGCTACAAAAGTTGACCTGAAAACTGCAGGCAAAAACACAACAAAATTTATGCCAGTAGCTCCAATCTCAGCAAATATATTGAGAATTTTGTGAGAAAAAGTATACTCCTCAATCTAACAGCACAATCCTCTCAAGTGAGTGTCATCATTGCTGACAGCCTTAGAGGTGTGGAAACTTCTCAAAGAAAATATTCCCCAAAATATTTCACCATGGAAAGTGTCAGTCATCCAAAAGACAGAAGCTGCTGACTCCCTCCTCTTGTTTCTCTCTTAAGGGACCTCTAACTAGGCGAAGTCATATCTATATGTCTTCATACACTAACATCAAACAGACACTTGCAGAAGAAACTAACACTTCATTTCATTGCCTTCTGATCCTAGACAGGGCTTCCACCAACAAAGAATATCATAACATGAATGAATTTTTCTGGAAGAAAAAACACTACGGGAAAGTGTAGAATTTAAGTTATTCTAATTGCATTGCTAAAGCAGTTCTATATATTCTCTGGTTCTGCCACTCACTGCTTTAAAGGCACAGCTTTTTTATGAGCATATTTCAAATCTGTGAAATGTGTATAGACACTGAAAACATAATCCTGAGCTGTGGAGATTCAGTGAGTGTGTCTATGCTGGTACTCACTGGAAGAGCTGAGTGATGATGAAGGGGAATTAGAGAACTAAAGAGTTAACTTCCCCAAGTGCATCTAGTTGGTGCCAATCAGGGAGCAAGACCTTCCTTCTTTCAACAAATTGGTCATAAGTATGTTTTGTACTTGTGAGTAAATACACAGGTATCTATATCTATATCTATATCTACATCTATATCTATCTATATCTATATCATCTATATCTATACCTATATCTATATCTATGTATAGATATATATCTATATATATCTCACATTTGCAGAGATTTTTCAGGTTATTCGAAAAGTGTGTTCCAAAGAAAACATTCACATAAAATATGATGTATTCCTTTCCCTTTATAAAATGTTGGTACCTGATGCTAATTTCTAATCCTAAAATCAGGAGGAACATAGTACTACAAGTACCCATGCTCATGAGAGTGGGCAAGATGCTAGCCCTTCCTGGGACAAAGAAACCCCATTAAATAAATCAGAAATAACTGCATTAATTTGGGATAAAATAATTAAAAGATAAAGTGTATTAATATTATGTTATAAAATTTTTGGCATGAATTTATTAAAACACACTTCAGCAGTCAGAGCAGAATAAAAGCTAATTTGCAACTGGTTGTAATGGGCTTGAAATAAGCTTTAGTATTAGAAGAAAGTTCAAATACAGTAGAAAGGAAATGCAATACAATAAAGCTGTGACTCATGGGGCTGATTGGGATAATGAAATGCATTTCAATGAATTCTGATGGGTAATGTGTTATTACTGAGGAGCTTATAAACGAGGGGAATAGATGAAATTTGCCACAATAGCACTACACTGTCACAGTGGCTTTTATTACTATAGAAATTAGTTTGAAGTGTGAAAGGTGCTGTACTTGGTGTTCTAATAACTAATCTAAAGTGACTATCTCTATTTCACTGAGCTTTGTTGTTCACCAGTATCAAAAGTACAGGCTCTGTGTCTGCTCAGTGACAGAACTGCTAATGCTCTGCTCCTCTTGGTGGCTGTGAGTCCCCTCTGCTTGCTAAGACCATCGAGCAGACATTCTGCACATCTATTAATGTAAAATCCAGGGAGGCTGCAGAAGTTTGCTGTTTTGCCTGCTCTGTGGGGGCCTCCTGTGGCCTGAATTAGATGGCTCTTTCTCTCACAGCAAGGCAAAAATAACTCCTGAGTTATGATTTGTGAGAACAGTAGGGCTAATGCCAAGATCAGAGAGCTGTGGTTTGCTCCCTGTGTGTTTGAAAACATTACAAGTAATATTTTATTAACTTTTAATTTATAAATAGTTTGCTTTATGCAAATATATACTTTCTTGTTGAAATTTTCATCATTTTATAAACCCTAAATTTGACTTGCCTCAAGATGGTAATTAAAAACACTCAGATTTTAAACTTGTGTAACTTTTTGATAGATTTCTTCTCCACTCAACCATGTAATCAAATAATATTAGAGACTGTGGAACATGGAGCAATTACATAATGTCTTTGGTTTCCCAAATGTGTGTTGGTAATTTTACAAAATTTCTTAGATTTAGATACATTGAGTTTTAAAGAAAAACTGTGAATCTTTGCAACTTATGGAATGCTGTTTTAGAATTTCTGTGTATGGTGCTGAAGAATAGAGAGTAGGTGAGAAGATGATCTGTAGTGCATTTTTAAAATATATTTAAGATAGCATTGAAATAATTTTGCATCTTATAAAACATAAGATATTATCAATGTCTTGATTAATTGTAAACAGAATATCTTTTGTCATCATTTTTTGTTCTCCTTGGATTGCATTGTGTTCTGGGTGGGATTTTGCATGTCTTACAGGGTTATGCTTTCTTAGCACACCATGTGTTTTGGGCATTACCACAGTATAAGAATATGTTTCAATATCATTATTCCGCTTGCAGCATACCTGACTTAGGATGTCTTAACCAATTTCCAACTCACTGGTGATTATTTTGGTTCTGCTCCAAGAGGCTATCACACACACTCCTTCTTTGTGCCATTTCACAGTTTCTGTCATCTGGGAAATTATGTTTTTCAAAAAATGCAGCCTCTTATTATTTCTTGGGAAAGAGCCATGCAAAGATCTGGTAGGTGGTGCAGTCATGCCATCAAAGAGCACAACTAAAGAATAGTGATCTCTTGCAATAAATGAGAAATGAGCACCTCCAAGGTGAGGGGGAAACTCTTAAATCACACCTGCTGCTGAAAGTGAACTCTCATTCATTAGTCCTAGTCTGTTTGCAGTCCATAAATGTTTGTCTTTCATAAGTTATTAAATATCTTGCCCCACAGCATGATTTGTAACACCTAATGACAGCTCATATTTTACCTGAGCAGCCTGTGAAGAATGTTGAGTTCATGCCCTCTGTAAGATATTTGCATCACATGTCTCCTTATTCTTTCTCACATCTGTTGAGGGCATCTAACAGAAAGGGAACATAAGCCCCAGAGAAAGAGCACATGAGCTCCACAGCAGGAACCATTCCAACTGCCAACAAAATAAATCACATTACAGGAGGTAAATGTGAAGCCAATGAAAGTACCACTTGAGATGCTACTATGAGTAGCATTGCTTTCATTAATTGTGTTTGCAGGAATTATCATGTCAGGCAACCCTATCAAGGGAAAAACAAGGAGCATAAAACCAGATGTGACAGACCACAAAATGCTACGTGTTATATAAAACTAGTCCTGAGTCCATAACTGAGGTTAGTCAATAATAAGCAGTGCCTTTCCCATGTGGAGTGAAGAAGAGGGGAAAAAAACCCCATCTTGTTCCTGCCCAAGAAATATTATTGGTATTGTATGTGGATGTGTGAGAGCAAGGGTCATCCATTTCTCAGCTACAATCAGCCTTTGGAAAGGATCAGACTCACACAGCAGGTAGCAGGTTTCAGCAATCACCATGCATCATGTGAGACTGGCTGTCAGAGGAGTGCAGGAAAGCACAGAAACAAGCATACAGGGAGGTCAGCTTGCTGTCTTTAGTTCCTCCCTCCCTCCCCCACAGCCTGTCTGTTCCTGCTCTGCACAGTTGCTGTGCCAGAGCAAGACAGTGCAGTTCAAATGCATTCAATAAACCAAACTGGCCTAAAAATGGTGGACGTTCAACATCTAATACTTCTCTAATGCAGATGTTCACAACCTACCATGAATTTGTTTTGTCCTCTATTTGATGCACGCTCTAAGCAAGTCCATTGGGAAACAAATAGTTTCTAGTGCTCACAAAAGTAGAACTGTCTGAATTCCGGCCTTAATTTGTAATAAACTGGTCTGCATTATGTACCATGATCTGGGTTAATGTTTCTTTATTCTAACTTGAGAAGAGTGATAGTTGTGATTGCAGGCTATCAATAATCAGATAAAGCAGTTAAGCAGATGCATTGATGGAGAGTCAGAGGAAGAAGTTTCACTGGCATTTCCTTGATTGCTCCTGACTCTAACTGTGAGCCAAAGGGATTTGAAGGGAGCTAATGTGAGGATCTCTCCCTTTACTAACTCCTCCACAATGCAGTATGTCAGAATCTCTCTCTAGTAATCTCCCCATGGGACATCTGCATCTTCATTGCTCCCTGCCTCATTCCTTTCCCTTTGGAGCTCTATGAAGCTCCTTTATCCCATATCTGATCCAACATTTATTAAAGAAAAGTTTCATCAGAGATGAAATCTTATCTTCATTCCTCTCTATTCTTTTTCCCATTATTAGAGATACCCTCTAAATATCACCATGTCAGTCTAAGAGAAGGATTTGGGAGTAAAAAATATACAAATGTGAAAGGGTTAGGTGAAGAGGGCCAAAGCAGCCCACATGGTTGTGGATATCATGGTGTTGTTGGCACCTTTAATTTCAATGCTGTCAGTGTCACTCTTCCTTAGAGCTGCAGCAATATCATAATAATGGTATATTGCATATCATTAGTACAAACAAAACAAGACAACAGCTTTGCAATACAGAGCCATGAGCTAATAACATCCACATACACAGAGACATATGATATGAGTGTGGTCTGCTCCTTTCGAATTGTTGTGCTTCATATAAGAGCCGAGCTTGATTATTTCTAAGAGAGCAGAGAGGCAGAGCCTTTCCAGTAACGAGCATCAGGCCCTGGGAAAGGGCTCGGAGCTGCTGCGATGCGGCGGTTCCGGGGCTGCTCACACCCAGCGCCTGCCGAGCGCGGGGTGCGACTGCGCGCCGCCCCCACCAGAGGGCGCCGCAACACCGGCACAGCGCCGGCCTCTCCGCCCGGCGCCCTCCCATGCCGCCTATCCCTCCTGTTCCATCCCATCCCTCCCATCCCTCCTGTTCCATCCCATCCCTCCTGTTCCATCCCATGCCTCCCGTTCCATCCCATGCCTCCCGTTCCATCCCATGCCGCCTATCCCTCCTGTTCCATCCCATCCCTCCCATCCCTCCTGTTCCATCCCATCCCTCCTGTTCCATCCCTCCCATCCCTCCTGTTCCATCCCATCCCTCCTGTTCCATCCCATGCCTCCCGTTCCATCCCATGCCTCCCATCCCTCCTGTTCCATCCCTCCCATCCCTCCTGTTCCATCCCTCCCATCCCTCCTGTTCCATCCCATCCCTCCTGTTCCATCCCATGCCTCCCGTTCCATCCCATGCCTCCCATCCCTCCTGTTCCATCCCTCCCATCCCTCCTGTTCCATCCCATCCCTCCCGTTCCATCCCATGCCTCCCATCCCTCCCGTTCCATCCCATCCCTCCCATCCCTCCTGTTCCATCCCTCCCATCCCTCCTGTTCCATCCCATCCCTCCCGTTCCATCCTATCCCTCCCATCCCTACTGCTCCCTCCCATCCCTCCCATCCCTCCCGGCTCCCTCCCATCCCGCCTGCCCCCTCCCATCCCTCCCGGCTTCCTCTATCCCTACTGCTCCTTCGCATCCTGTCCGGCGCCCTCCCCTCCCTCCCGGCTCCTTCCCATCCCTCCCGGCTCCCTCCCATCTCTCCCGGCTCCCTCCCATCCCTACTGTTCCCTCCCATCCCTCCTTCTCCCTCCCCTCCCTCCCGGCTCCCCCCACCACTGGCGGCTCCTTCCCATCCTCGGAGGCTCCCGCCCATCCTCCTGTCCCCGGCGGTCTCTGGGCCCGGCTGTTCCCACGGCTCTCCTCTCCTCTCCTCTCTCGGGGCCGGCGCTGATCGGAGCCGAGGCTCACCCGGTGCTGTCCGTGCGGCGCCGAGCTTGCTCTGCGACCCATCGGGCTTGGGGTGGCAGCAGCCGGGAACGCCTTGGCTGAAATTCCAGCTGAGACTAACGGGAGACCTCCCCGGCTGTTTTCTGCGCCTAAAGATGTTAAGGATGTGTCAAATCGGTGGTGAAAGTCGTCCCGCACAAACCTGCTTCTCTCCCAGGATAAGGCAGACGTGGGACTGGGGCGTCAATCATTGGGAACGCTTTTCTTGGAAGTTGAAAGCCACATGTTAAAGGAAACAATGAGCGATGCACTTGTAGAATGATGTAATGGAACACAATGTGATGTTGATTTTTTTTTTCTTTAACCGTCTGAAAACCTTCACAACTTCTGCTAAGGTACACACAGAATAGTGACTAACTTAACAAAAACCTCTCCATATAATTCCATGTCAGAACTATTACCAGGAAAACTCCAACACAAAAAAAAAAAAAAGACAAGACCTCCATGGCAAGCACATCCCTACATCCCTCTCAAATATTGTTGTTCTATATTTTTTTTAATTACATGGACTAGTTTTTGGTTGGTTTTGTTGATTTTTTTTCCCTAATTGCAGGTCAAAGGAACCATCCAGAAGGAGTTTTAATTTAACATCTCAGATAGAAGCTGGCATCTAACCAGTGTGAATCAGCAAAGAGTTGAAGGAAAAGCTTCAAAGCTTTCCAGAAATAGGAGGGGCTTAAGCAGATGTTTAAATCTGAATATGTCTGTACGGGCATTGCTGCGTTTGAGAGCAGGAAAGCACAGAAATGTCAGCCCTGGGCTTGCATCTCCATCTTGACAAGAGTGTTTTGGCCCTGAGAGGAGTGTTACCAACTGAGTTCAGTATTTTACAGGCCAATCCAATAGGAGCACTGAATGCCTGCATAAATGCACATCCCTTAGGTTTCGCTATGGAGGTATGACAATAATAAGTGAAAGTTTTTTTCCCAACATTCAAAACGTTAATGGGGCAGTTCTCAATATGAGAAAGAATGATAACAGGAGAATCCAAGATTCCCTACTTCATCTCTAAAAGAATAAAATGTGTCTTTAATGCATTTTAGTGTTGAGATCCTTATGTGATTATGTTGGTTGATTCTAATAGAGGCAGGGTGAAAAATGGCAGCTTTCTTAAATAAGTTTTCTGTGAAAAATTGTTGCTAGATGCCGTTCTGACAGGTGTTCAGGATCATCCCATTTTTCTGAAAACAGAAAAAAAATCCTCTGTTTTATAACACATATATCAGAACCAGGGGAGGAGAACTGGAGACAGAACCAGATATTCATTTGATGCAGGTCAACAGTTAGACACTTTCAGTGGACTTCCACAAGCTACAGAAGAAGCTTTGTATCTTGAGGAATATGGATCTGCACTGTCAGTTGTCATCACCCCAGCTCATCACTCTTCCTCTAAAATTGAAATAACTAAATGCTTCGTGCATTCTAGAGGGATTTGCTGGAGGAGGAAACTTTTCTTTTCCTCTAATAGTAAATGATACCCCTGAAAACTGGGCAATTAATCAAGCCTGTATAGCTGTTATACTGTATCATAATAAGACTGATCAATCACAGGGTGTACTGTGATGGAGACAGGTAAAAGAAATTCATTACTGACCTGAGCATATCAGGAAGTTTTGGTATATACTGTGTTTGGTGGTGTACTGGGGAACCTTGTCACACACCATCTATGAAAAATGAAAAAAAATAGCCCCATAGGAGGGGGAGAAATAATTGGACCATAGAGAGGAAGAAGATCTAAAAGAAGGCCTTTTTCCCCCCTTGACTACAGAGAGTGATGTAGGATGTAGCAATTTGTTTAGTGAGATGGGACATGTTTTCAGACCTAGTTCTTAGTAACTTAGAAATATAATCATCAGGATTTCCTAATCTTCTAGTAATTAATGGCATTCTAGATGGCAGGCCTTGGAGCACCATTTCCTGGAAAAATGTAGTGGGTTTTTTCAATGAAATATTTGGTGAGATGAGAAAAGAAATTTGAAAAAAAAATTTTATGAAGAATGAAAGTGAATAGCAACAAGGTGAAGAAAGATTTTAGCACCATAATTGTCCTAAAATTAGGAGACTTAAGATATAAAGAAAAACAGAGGCAATACTTCAGTATTTACTGAAGTAAATGCTGATTTACTTCATGGTAAATCAAAAGAGATTTACCATGAAGAAAAAAGAGCTTTTCAGGTAACAAACATCAAAAGCATACACAGGTTTAACAATCCTGTGCACATTTCGCACACTTTAGAAAGTGTAAAGTTGTACTGTGGGAACATGTAGTAAAAATAACACTAACATAAGGTATTCTCCTACTGCCAGATCTGCTAAGCAAATAGGAACTTCATTTTGCACCAGCTGCAGCATCCAAGTGGTCTACAAATGTGCCATATGGTCTGCAATGCATAGATTGGTGCTCTAATAGTATGGCTGCCCCCCACTGTACCCAAGTATGTAGGACATATGCTACACTCCATTACTTAATTGTGCATTACCTTGCATCTGTAGGCATTAATTTAACAAATTTCTGATACTTTTTATTCAATTTAAAGGATTAGATTTTCTGAATTTTCTGTGGAAACACACTTGGATTCCAGTTAAACACTGCAATGAATCAAATCTTAGTTGCACTCCCTGTGTTATTTCTGTTGAATTAGGCATGTGAATCCATAAGCAGGTTGCTTTGCTTTGACTGCTGTGTTATGCTGGAATCTGTTTTGGAGTAGAAATGTCTCAGTGGAATCAACAGTGGTTTTCAGGGGGATTGTACATGCATCAAAGACGAGAAGGAGTAAAACACTAGAACACTGAAGTTCAACGTGCAAGTTCAATAGGAAACACCTGGTTAGGCTAGTTTGTGTATCAGGCTAATCTTTAGTAGGATACACTGATATCCATATAATAAAAAATGATTTGGTGCAAAGTTCTTGAAATCAGCAAAAGTAGAAAGGAAGAATTGCTTTCTGACTGAAGAATTTCACAGTCCTCTATATTGTTCATAATTCAGCTGATTGGTGAACTGTTCATGTTGAGTTTTTTAGGGTAGTAGAATAATTGCAGCCAGGCCTAAATTTTTTAGATATTATCGTTTAGAAGTTAATGGTTTGTTCATAATTATGTAATTCTCCCTTCGACCAAAATATGTAGCAGTAACATTTTTTTTCAGTGTATTTTAGTCCCAAAAATTTAAAATTTAATGAAATATTTTATATAATTTTGTTCTATATACTGAAATATTTGATTTTTTTAAAGGAATCCTTATTTCAATTCATAGAGTTAAAGTTTTTGAGGCTACATAGTTCTTATTTTTATGTATTTTGTGTACAGGAAAAGTCAGCCTGTGAGTTCCAGAAGCTCCTGGTGGACAATCACATTCAGCAGTGACTTCTAGTTCCCACTCTGATCATCCTGTCTCCTAGATGGCAAATGAATAGATTCAACAGAGAAAAACCTCTTTAAAAATAGCTTATCTTTTAAACTCCTTTATTATAGCAAAGTAATGGCTATATTAGCATTGTCTAACATGTCTTTAAATATGAGAATATCAGTATAGCAATGAAAAAGTCTTCAAAATAGCTCCATCTGCTTTGGCATTAACTGCTGCAGAAAACCCAGTCTGTGCTGGATGTTTTACCCTGGAGTAAAAGCCCATCTTTCCTCTCTCTCATTCACTTTTTTACAGGGTTCATGACAAAGATTTATGTCCCTTTTGCATTGCAGCATGCTATCATGCAATATGAGGACAGCATTGAAATAATCTAGCACAAAACAGCTAATAATAGCTAACAGTACTAACAAACTTACACCTAAGCCTACTACCACTTCACATTTTTATCTTAATTAATGGGCCCTGGTAAGGTATTTTATATACACATCTAGCTGCCTCTTTAATGGTTGGAGAGGTAACCTGTAGATTTGTAGAAGACTAGATGTACTCTAAAAGAAATTTTCACTTTCTTTTATGTCTATCCTAAATCAAAGCTGTTCTTTGGAAATGTGCATGGGGAAGACAAACTTATGTAAGAATCAGAGCACTGGCCTTTGCTTTAATCATGTCCAGAAAGCATATATTTACACACCTATGAAATTATCTTGAGTTATCAACTGCATGATGTGACCAAAATTAAAGAAAATGAGAGTGTTTGGTATTGTCACACAAATTACTTTAGCCTATAATAAAGTCATTTGACTGAGGTTATCTAGACAATTAGGAGCAGGAGGCAGGAGTTCTAGTTTGTTCTTCCATTATTGGACTTCTTTCTAGCTGTGCAAAACTTCCCGAGATTCAGCAGGACTCTTTTCTAGATGGCTGTTGAAGAAAACAGGGAGCAGCTAAACAGTAGCATAGCTTCATTTTGCAACGTATTTCACCATATGGAGACAACATAATTCATGCTTTAGAAAGCTTCTACTGATCATCAACATGATTACTTCAGTTACAATTACCTGTGGGTCATGAGGTTGGACAGCTCACTATCAAAACACATTTTTTGTCTTGCACCTCTGAGCATGATTTTAGGTTTTGTTTCGGTGGGTTTTTTTATTTTTAATGGAAGTTTCTGTATTTGGGCATTAATCTGCCTGTCTGTCTCAGGCCTCAGTTAAGTTTAAATATAGTTCTTGAACTGGTGTTTCCAGTTGGAAGTTTTACAGGAGCCATGATGACAGAGAGCTTAGTTCTCATTAGGAATTACAGTGGCTCAGCAGCACAGGTCATTTGAGGATGCTGATGCAGAAACATGGGATTAAATCAATTTTATATTTCCCCTTAATATCCTATCAGAATAATCTTCTTATCCCATATCATTAAATCACATAAGAACTTAAGATGACAGCTAAACACAATTAGAATTTCCTAGAGGATCTAGCAGGGCATTGGAATATGGCTTCAAATACATATACAGGAAACATGTCCCTCTTTGAAAGGATTCTTTTCTCCAAGTGTCCTGCAGGGATTAAGCAATTCATACTAGAAAGCCCTAGGTGCAACTCCCTGTGCAACCAGGAATGTTACTAGGTGGTCTAGGACAATTCAAAGTCATTATTGGTGAGGCCACATCTTTGAAATATTATGGACATGACATTTAAAATTTAAAATTGGGAAAGAGAGATAATATCCTAACACTATTAAAACTGACTTACTTCATATACAATATGTGATGAATGGAAGAGAGAGGAACCTCTTGGCCCTTCCAGTCCTCTCCTATTTTTAGTAAGTGTGTATTGCCCTTTACTGTATTTTGATTAGCCATTTTTTTTAAAGAAGAGACTGAAACTTTCTCCAATCCATCAAAATAAACATTATTTTTAGGGTACAGAGTTCTGTTAAAAAAGTGATCCTCATAGACATTCATAGGCTTAACAAGGTAAATTCTTGTTTAATTATAAAGGTTGTTCAATTAGCAGTCAGGATATACCCAGGCTGCCACCAAAGAGATAACAAGTATTTTAGTGTTTTGGTTCTTATTTGTCAAACTGTCACTGTATTTCCTTTACTTTACTAATCGGTTTAAAGCATAGTGTTACATTCACCCTCCATTTTCTGGATAATGCAAATATTGTATAGGAATGTTAGTCTAACCAAATGAAAAGTATATATATTCTGGGTGCATGCTCATCGTGATACCCATTTCACACCTTAAAGATTAAGAGAGCATTGATTCTTGTTGGTATAATCTATTTTTGATTCCATTAATGGCGGTCAATAAAAATATTTAAAGTAAATTAAACTTTCCAAGCAATCCTCAATAATGGGAAATGAGTTCCAGAGAAAATATAGGAAAATAATTTAAATGAAAATAAAAAATTCCTCTGTTGTTTGTTTACTGTTTTAAGGTTGTCACAACCTTAATCCATTTGTTGTTTTGATCATTTATATCTAATCTCTCCCTGCCACTTGATTCTTTTCTGTCAGGGTCAGGTCCAATAAAACCCCTGCATCTCTTCATCTTAGATAAGATGAAGCTATCTAAGAAAAATCTTCTTTCTGAAATCCCCCTTTGGTCAGCTGCCACCTAATGATGGAGGCATAATTCACTCAAAGTCTCACTGGAAGATTTCCATAAGAAAATTATTTTATGGAGTTCTTGTGTGACTAACACATTTCAGAACCCACCAGCTAATGAGGATTCATTTAGTTGCCTCCTCAGTCCCAATTCACCCAGGAGAGTACCAAAGCATCAGGAGTCTCTTAACTTGGAGGCAGAGGAGGCAAGGAGGAACATGACTTGTTCTCTCAGGACTCTGAGTTTTCTGTAGGGATTCTGGGTTCTATTCAGGGACCATAGCTGTATTTTATGCAATGCCTGTTTAAAGGAATTACTCAGTAAATTCTCTGCTGATTTGAATTTATTCTGCTTTCATTTTTTTTCTGTTTCATAGGGAGGCACAGTCTTAGTATTGGCTAAACAGAAATGATGGCAGTCTTAGAGCTCATAAAAAGAGTATTTATGGGCCAAAGTTTTCAAGACAGCCTACTCAAAAGACTGAGAATTTAACTGATAATTAACTTTTTCTTTTAAATCTTCATTTTTATTTTTTCTCTCGATAAATTTAAAAAGGAAAGTGTGCTTACTTAGATTTCATTAGAATTCATTGCTGACCTATGATTTGCTTGATGTGCAATGGTGGATGATCCAAATGTGTCAACACAGAAGATTTAGCCAACAAAATGGGAGTTGTGGGACATGTGAAATATTGGGGAGGCAGTTGAGTAATCCAGCCACAGAATGTCCCCATCACTGAAATTTGACAGGGACTCAGGCTCTTAAGAGCTCTGCAGCCACTCCTGGTCCACACCTCCTATCTCTTACAATGACAGAGCCTACATTTCAAGCCTGGTTTTACAGCTGAAAGCTCTCTTTCAACTGTAAAGAAACCTGTACAGTACACAGAGACTCTGCCATTAGGAAATTACTCATTCCTTCAAAGGCAGAAACCACTTTTCCCTCCCAGCCTCCTGCAGCCCAGAGTCAGGGGAGTGAGGCTGAAGTCATTCCTAATGAACCTCTCTCCCTGCGCAGCGCTGAGGCTCATCTGTCACCGCTGGTGACAACTCCTCAGTGCTCTGTCCTTCCCGGGGTAAATCCAAATCCATCCTCAGCAGCCAGAGCCGGGCGCTGCCCCAGCCCCAGGACGTGCACGCCATCAGCTTCTGCTGCCTTTTCCTCTGCTTTATCAAGAGATGGCAGCAAAAAGCCATTTAACCTTTGATCTCAGCCCTGGGGCCTCTGTCTGTGACAGGCTCACGGCATCTCCCCCCGCCCAGCCTGTGTCCCCCCGGGGTCACCGCCATGGCAGCGAGACCAGGTGCACCGGGGAGCGCATATCCCCAGGGAACTGCCAGGTGAGCCTGGTGTGGGACCTGCCACAGGAGGGGCCAGCTGGGCCTGGTGTGGGACCTGCCACAGGAGGGGCCAGCTGGGCCTGGTGTGGGACCTGCCACAGGAAACTGCCAGCTGAGCCTGGTGTGGGACCTGCCACAGGAGGGGCCAGCTGGGCCTGGTGTGGGACCTGCCACAGGAAACTGCCAGCTGAGCCTGGTGTGGGACCTGCCACAGGAAACTGCCAGCTGAGCCTGGTGTGGGACCTGCCACAGGAAACTGCCCGCTGTGCCTGGTGTGGGACCTGCCACAGGAAACTGCCAGCTGTGCCTGGTGTGGGACCTGCCACAGGAAACTGCCAGCTGGGCCTGGTGTGGGACCTGCCACAGGAGGGGCCAGCTGGGCCTGGTGTGGGACCTGCCACAGGAGGGGCCAGCTGGGCCTGGTGTGGGACCTGCCACAGGAGGGGCCAGCTGAGCCTGGTGTGGGTCCTGCCACAGGAAACTGCCAGCTGGGCCTGGTGTGGGACCTGCCACAGGAGGGGCCAGCTGAGCCTGGTGTGGGACCTGCCACAGGAGGGGCCAGCTGGGCCTGGTGTGGGACCTGCCACAGGAGGGGCCAGCTGGGCCTGGTGTGGGACCTGCCACAGGAAACTGCCAGCTGAGCCTGGTGTGGGACCTGCCACAGGAGGGGCCAGCTGGGCCTGGTGTGGGACCTGCCACAGGAAACTGCCAGCTGGGCCTGGTGTGGGACCTGCCACAGGAACCTGCCAGCTGGGCCTGGTGTGGGACCTGCCACAGGAGGGGCCAGCTGGCCTGGTGTGGGACCTGCCACAGGAGGGACCAGAGCTGCCCAGCGCCAGCGGTCAGCTATTGTAGCATTCCATGGGCTTGCTAGGGCCCCATGGAGAGCAGAGGCTTAAAGATAGGAAATGCCAAGTCATGGTGAAATAGCAAAAAAGAAGCCCCTGTCTTCTGCCTTTTGGACCCCAGCTTATGTCTCTGTAACCCCATAGGTCACTTCTCCTTAACCCCTGCTAATGGACAATTTTGGATCCCCCTATACCCTATGTAATGGGCTGCTCTAGCCCATTCTGGTTAGAAGAGCTGTCGCTGGAACCCTTCACAGACCCCCAGTAAAGCCATCACTCTGGAACTCCAGAGCAGCCTTCTCTCTCTCTCTACATCTGCCAGCCAGCCAGCGATGCCTTAGCAAGCAAAAAAGTTGGTAACATAACATGTCAATAAAGACAGCTAGGAAAAAATATTTAAAAATTAGACATGATCAGAAATATAATACCAGGCTCTAATGCATTTTTTTTCTTGTTAGCTTTCTTGCTTAAGAAATTAAAAATTGTCAAAATAATTTGATTTAAACTGGATTTTTTAAAAAATTACAGTGGTCATTAATGAATTAATGGCCTCATTATTAAGTCATTCAGGATGCTTTCAAAAACTGATTTCAGCTAAAGATGATAAAGTCAGCTGCTTTTCAAGTCAAGGCAAGCTCTGGGGCTTTCAGTGTTGCTGCTTACTTCTCAGTGTCACTGAGGAACTGTCAGCAAGTATGAAATGGCACCAGCTGCTTAAATCATCCAGCAGCTCAATCCTTTTTCAGCTAGAGACAGAGAAAATAGGAAATGTACATGGATGGAAATTTGGGGTTCAAGAGGATGGAAAGAGCAACACACCATTCAAGATGGATCCACCTTCCTTTCTCTTCTTCCTCTCCTGTGGCACTGTAATTGCATTTTAACCAATATTGGCCAAATTCCATTTTCCTGTCTAGAAATAGGAATTTGATAAAACTATCAATCTGATAGTTTTATCAAATTACTTTTTATCAAATTACTTTTTATTTGCTATATGGTAACATATGCTGTGATTGATAGTTTTATTAAATTGTTGTATCTATTATGATACAAGGAATAATTCTGGATCAATAAAATTCAATATAATCAAAGAATTGTTTCTAAATTAACTTCAAGAAATGTGCTGCAATTAATTGCTTTAAATTTCTTATATTTACTCTCACTTTTAAATTTCTTAAATCGCTCTAATATCAATCAACAAGATTAGATTAAGAAGACCTAATGAAATTAGATTAGCAACAGGACAAGTGAATAAACATCCCCCCAAAAACCATGGAGGATTAAGGATTATTGAGAGCATCCTCAGTAAGAGGATTGTTTCCTGAGGTATGTCTGACATTTAGTGAAAATTATATTATCCTTTTGATTTAATAAATGGCATAATGTTTTCTCTTCCTGCCTGGATGCTAGAAATCTAAGAGGTATCTGTAGAAGATGTATGTGTGAGTTCTGCTGCTTTGGGTCAGTCTCCATGTTTATCCAGAGCATCCACCAGTGATATATTTAATTAGTTGAAGCAGTCTTAAATGCTTTATGTCATGACATCATTAATGGAATCACCTCTAGAGGAAATTTAAGTTTGACTTCAGAGCTGAAATGCCTGATCTCATAGGGTTTTGACCATCCATAGGATTCCAAGGCTTCCAGTGACAACAAATATAAGCATTAAAGGAAATAATTTTGTGAAAAAGACATCACAGGGAAATTAGTTTTCCTTTGTATTATATTTCAGTCTGAGTTTTTTACAGCACTCACTAAGGAATGGCTGAATGATGCTGTATCATTGCATTAAAATTCCAGCCACTATGCCACAATCCTACTATCTATGTGTAGAGACTTTGCAAAATCACTCTCCTATCACCCAGATGCCCCAGTTGAAGAGTAGGGATCAACGATTAATAGGCCAATAAGGATTTTGGAGCATAGCATTTGGCAGCTCACATATAATTTCATAATTTGCCAGACAATTAAAAAATTAGTAGCAGCCCAAGTTATATTGCGAGTATAATATAAAAAAATGACAAAAAATAAGCAGCTGATTTTTATTTTATTTGATTTTTTGCAAGTATATTAAAAAATGACAGAAAATAAGCAGATTGTAACCCTGGGACTTCATGACATCCCTCTCCTTGTCCAGTGCAGTTATTGTGAGTTTTCCCAAAAATCAGTTTTCTTTACTCCACATTGGACTTTCCCTCTACTTAAATGTTATAGATTAACACAAACCTGTGTGTGAAATATGGGTCAACATAGAACTGCAAGGTAGTGTGGTAACTATAAAGTTTCCTTTTTTGGTGTTATGTTTTCCAGAATAACAGTTTGAAAGATCATATGAACAGTTTAGGCTGCCATGGATCAAATGCTGCAAATATGTATTGATGACATTCCTGTGGGTAGGACACTTCATTCTTCTCTCAACCAGCTATCACCTTTACTGCTGTTGAGCTTTATTGCACAGACATAGTGACTGCATTTATGAGTGCAAAGCTGCCATATCAAGCATCATTTGGAATTCAGACCATTCAGCAACTGACATGATGTTTGCAAAAAGATATGTCTTAAGAAATGTGGTGTAATGGTAATTTGCAGGCAAGTTAATTATTTATTCTTGTGGTAAAAAAATAAGGTAGAGAAAATCTTTGGTTTTAGTAAGATGGGAAGCTCTGAAGTTTAATGAATATACTGTCAACTTTATTTGCATTGCTTTAGGCTATGATGTGTTCTATGTGATTTCAGAAATTGCAAAATATATTATATGAGTGGCAGAATGTGAGAGGAAATTACCAAAATGCATGTAATCATGTATTTCATACTTTACTATCAATACAAAATTGAGAACAAATATTTGAAGAGCTAATCATATGGGAACACATGCTATGCTTGCCTATGTGGTAACTATAGGATGTCAGCAGTGCAGACATAATTTTAAGATAAAAATCAGTATATTGTCAAAAATTAAAAAAAAAATAAAATCAGATTTCTCTAAATTCATCCAATGAATTTGCTTACTTCACAATACTTGTGTAACAGTTTTTTTTCTAGAGTAGTTCCTATTTCATTTCAAGGAGCAATGGTATATGGTACCATTACACAATTGTGGTGGTCCTGAGGTGCTGCTGTCTTGTGATTCTGGATCCTACTGCAGCTCCTGATCTACCAAGCCAGGACTGAAAACAGGCTTCAGTTCTTAATTGTTTTTGATATCAGCCTGTGATAGTCTTGCCTACTTAATGCAAGATAAACAAGGTAGAAAAGAGAGTTATATGACTTAAGGGAACAGCACTAGTGCTCAAACTGGCAGTCACAAGCCACAGTGGCAGAGTCTGAATTATCATAACATCTATTTAAAATGGATTAATTTAATCCAATTTCTGTCTTATGGGAAGATACATATTCAGGAATAGTATATGAAGATAATAGCTGAAATTGTTCCCATTCTATATTGAAGAAGCTATCCTAGCAGAATGCATTGGAAAAATATGTTGTGATAAAGACTGAATTTCCTTAATAACCTATGCAAAATTTATTAGAAAATACATATTTAAACATTGAACCTGCCACAATTTTTTTTCTTTTTCTCCATCCATATGTATATAATGAAAAACTGAAAGAATGTAAGTAAAACAGTACATTAATTGAAAACAGATTATTTACAAATCTATGTGCTGCAGGTCCCTGAAAAGAAAAGGTTCTATTTGAGATTTTGGGAAGTGAATTTTTGTTTCTTTGAAACAATCAGTGTTAAAAACTAGAGGCAAAAGTCATTTCTTAATACTTTTTTTCTTAGTGAAGAGTGAAACAGGTACAATAGAAACCTATGAAATACTTCATGCTCTTCCTTTATGTCTTCAAAATTTTTCCTGCCTGAAAAAGAAAGCTGAGATTTTATCAAAAAACAAAACACACCCCTACTGTGTGTCAAAGATGTCAAAGAAAGCAAATTAATTATATAAAATTGACAAAAGATATATTAGCTTTTGGTTTCTGATCCTATTCACATCTATGTACCAATGAATTACATTTTCAAAGATTTAAATAACTTCATTGATGAATTTTCTTGAAGTAGTTATGGAAAAAGTATAACCCTAAGTGAAACATTTTAAGGAAAATTAACTTTTTTGTTAACAGGCAGAGTTGGCTTAGTTCTGAGATGGAGCAATTTATAAAATTGCATGGTTGAGTGTAAGAGTGATGGAATACAAAAGACTACCGTCTCCTTTTTCTTTACTCCCTTTTATTCTGCACCATTTTTTGTTCAAGATGCTTTCTTCTTTCTCTGAGAGAATGTCTAGGTTCCCTGGCAGGGAATGACTGCCCCAGGTCACTCCTGAAAGTGCTTACAAGGAAAGTGTGGGAGGCAGTACCCCCTTCAAGCGGGAAAACCCAAAAACCTGAGCACTTTGGATAGAAGCAGCTCTCCCCTTGGTGAAATAGGACAAAGCATGCCAGGTCACCCGATTGGCCAATTGCTCTTCCTGGCCTACTTCAGAATATGATGAAACCAGTCATTTTTAGGGGATCAGATCCATTACCTTGGCCCTGGGATACAGAGTTCACAAGCTATATGCAAAAGAAGGAGAAATATTTCCAGCTGTGACCTTTCAACACACCATCCACCTGTTTCTCAACCCACACAAATTTTGCCTTTGAGTAAACAATATAGGATTTGGATAAAAGGTGAGAAAAAAGTCTACTAACCCAGTAGGAATATTAACAAGTCAAAATTTAGGGGAAAGTTGTAGGTTTCAAGCTGAAAAAAAGTAGGATAATTGAACAGTGGAGGAATTCAGTTGTCTCTGTTGCCAGGGCTAGGTTGGTGCAGCCCAGCTCTGTAACTTTGACTTGGTTTCACTGATAAAATTGACTTGAATGTGTGTGCTAAAGCTGTGCAAGATAAGAAAAGAAACACAGAGAAGTTAAAATTTTGTGACTGCAGCAGTTAGCAGGAAGGGATTAAATGAGGAAAACATTTCCTTGAAGTATATAAAATTCCAGGAATAGAGTAGAAAATTAGTTGAAAACTCAGCAACCCTGATGATCAGCCCATCTGATATGGAGGCCAGTCCTCTCTGACATGACTGATGACTGCCAAGCAGTGAAGATGCATTCCATGTCTCATTAAGGCTGGGAGAATATTAGCACCTAGTTCTGTAACTCATTAATCCTAGATACATCATTTGTATCAGCCAATAAATAACTGCACTGCACTCTTTAATTGGCTGTATTCTGCTTGGAAGCTCTCCTTGAAAGTAAAAGGTGGCTGAGGGAAGCACCCAGTGCCATTTTTCCCTGACTTGGGTGTTGCCCCCAGAGCTGAAGCCCATCCCTCCTCCCAGCACCCCCAATTGCAGCCCACAGCAAACACCCACACACCATGGCCATGCAGGAGGAGGTGGTAGAGACACAGTACTACCACACTAGGCTGTGTCCTCTCCTGTCACTGCCTGCAGAGTTTTTTTTTTACCTAGTATTTCTCCAAAGATTTTGTCTGAGTATTTCTCCAAAGATTTTCTCCATTAAAATCTTTGGGGTCTGCAAATAAAAGATTCTTAAACTGTCTGAAAATCAAAGCTGGTAGGAAAAGAGCTGACTTTCAAAGGAAGTTACACGATGAAGGTTTTAACCTCTAAAAACAATATATTTTATTTCTAAATATGTTTATATGGTGCAGCAAGGGGTAAAGAATAAGAAGAAATTGTTGAGTAACCATCCATGGCCAACTAACTGTTCTTCAGTAATAATTCTCAGTAGTTGTTATTTTTAAGTACAAATTATTTTTGTAAATGTATATGTTATACACGTGCTCTAAGTTTCACTAGTTTCTATTAATTAAATGTAACATTGTATAAAATACTGTCTGTATTTCCCTGAATAAGAGAAAGTAACTATATGGCATGTATCTGATATATAAAGGTGTCCATGTAATTTTTCTTATGGATATGTTCAAGGAATAACCCGTACGATGGAGAAAACCAAACCCAAGAAAATAAAATAAGGAAATGGGCAAAGGTATAATAGTCAATTTATCACTTATCAATATCACAATATCAATTTATCAATTTCCCTTCACATAGAACTGATGTCAGTTTTTCTGCAGATACTTCGTGTAAAAAAATTGAGTTTTCTTAGACGTGGTGTTCCAGGTGTTGCTCTCAATTACACCATAGTTAAAGTTTAACTTCATTACCTCAATCAGTTTGAATTACATGCTGCTTACTCTAGGTCTTTGCAGCAAAAAGAGCAATTAATCACAATTCACATTGCCTCAAACTTCTTGCTTGGCCTCCACGACTCCAAAAGAAACACAGATAATTTTTATATGAGAAGGGTAAACATTTTTAAAAACAGAAAACCATTCAGATTTTTTGAGAGCGTACAAATGAGTCTCACAGAGACCAAAGGGTTTTTTTTCAAGTGAGGAAAATTGGCAAGAAAGCGAGGGAGCCACGTTCCCCACAAGGTGTTTCATGAAGTGATGCTGACCACAGAGTCTGTTCCAGCAGCAGATAGGGAGTGTCAGGTAAAGGAATTAAGTACCCAATAAAATCCTTGAAAGAAAAGTAAAACCTCATAGCCTCTGTTGGTAGTCAGCTGAACCAGAATTAAATTATTTTGAGAACCGTTGGATTTGGAGCAATATTTTGATTGTATGTGTCCTATAGGGTTCTTATTACAGTAATATTCATAATAGCTGGGCAGAAGATCCTAAGGCCTTGTCTTTCCACTGTATTCTCATTTGAATTCTTGGAAAATAACTCATGTGCTGAGCCCTGTTGGTGGGAAATATCTTGTCTGTGAAGGCCACCACTGAGTATGCATGAGTTGGGACCCTGAACTCAACAACACCAGGATCTGTTGCATTCTTTACAGAAAATATTTTTATCTGCAGCCCCTTTGCATGTTGGAAGGTCCACGTGCCCAGGTCTTTTATTACATCCAACTCAAATTAAGTTGCTGTTTTGTAGGGAAAACAACATTCAAAACCATTTTGTCTCAAAAGAAGGATTAGCTTGGAGAGTAAACATCATAATTTTACTTGGAAATAAATTGCATGGAAGTATTACCTTAATTACTGCTACCATTATTTCCAAAATTAAGAATTAAATAAAATGTTTTCTTTGTAATAGAATTAAAATTTCCTTGAGGATTAATCTTTTCCAGTTTTAAAGAAAATCCTCTTGATAGAAGTACCTGATATAAAGTAGAGTATGTAAATGCCTTTCTCAATGACTCTTTTTCCCCTCCAAAGGACCTGACAGAAGGAATGTCAATCCTTGAGCATAGCAGAATCCTCTTGTATTTTCCAAGGTGGAAAATTACTCTTAGTATTTTGATTTACCTCCATATTTCCAGAGATTTTCTGGACCATATAAATTGAGAATAGTGCTCTTAAATTAGAGTTTTGCTTGTTATGATGACTTGATCAGATCTTAGCCATATTGGTAGGAAAATATTAGAAAAATCTTACTAGTCAACAGAAGAGAAACAGATATCTACTTCTACAGAAGGACTTCCTTGGGGAGTATGTAGTGAGCTCTTAGACATGGACTCACTGGAACCAGGAATTATAAGGCTATTGGAAAAAAATCCTTTATTCCAAAGAGAAACTGCTGAAGTAACTAAATTATTGCTACTGTGGAAGGTGGTTACAGCTCAGCTGTGGAAACCTGCTTGGCTTTACATCACATACCCAGCTAAAACACCTGGTGAAGGCAGGGCAGGTGAGTTCTGTTCTCAGTCAGGGGTAAGAGTTGTGAAGACAGGCACAGGACAGAGCAGAGAGATGTTGAGGAGAAGCCTCCTGGAGAGCTGTGTGTTCTGGAGCATGAGAGTCTCAGGCTGAGCTGCATATTCCTACAGCTAAAGAAAGATCTGTCTCTTGTGTACACAGGTCTGACTCCAAATCACTTGGTAAACACTGTGTATTTCAGGAATTACCTCAGCATAGCACATCTTACTTTTTTTGTTTGAAATTGTACAGCGAAGGATTTGATTTATCTTATAGAGGCCAATAACAGAACAGATCAGTGATTTCCAACAATGAAAGGAGAGATGTATTTTTTTACACATTTACCATGCACAAAAATAACTTGGTTTTACCACCGAAATATGAGTAGGCTCCTGGTTACATGGAACTGCAAAAAGGAATATTATATTTAAAGAAATCATTAATTCAAGTCTGGAAAAGTGGATTATGTATTTATCCTGGTTATTAGATGTAGAAATTCTTAACAGTCATGTGCCAGCTTTGCCAATATAATTTCAAGGCAAACAAAAATGGATTGCCATAATACAATTAATCTTTGAGTCTTGATGAAAATTTTATAACCTTTTCTATCATAAAATTAACAAATATTCTTTACAACTATAACACAACTGTTTTATGGTCAAAACAAAATTAACAAATATCTATTAAAAATATGAACTGAATTAAAATTTTATTTTAAGTTACTGTTAGAAAGTCATTCAAAGTCCAGTAAAGTCATTTGGCTCCTATTTATGATCATTCAGTGCTTTGTCCAGAAAAACTTATATATATTTCATGCCTTTAGACTTACAGTGCCTATGATTTACTAGACAAAATTGTTTAAATACACAACTTAAATGTTTATATTGAACTGTTTTAGTTGTCTTCTGCCTGTCAGAAATACAGTAGCAAAGTACAAGTATGCTGTTCTGTATTCATGTATAACTACTTTCTCTCCAAAATTATAAACATTTAATAATGTTTCTCTGCTGTTCCAGCAGCCAGGCTACCTCTCTGACACCACAGAGAAAGCTCTCTGTAGTATGTGCCTGAAAAATTAGAGAAAGGGGAGAAAACCCACAGACATTGTTACTTTGTTTCAGTCTGACCATAATTCGCTTTTTGGTATTCTGTTTAGTCTGCACGTAGGTCATTCTGTCTCTCTTTCTCAGCTCCAGAAAAAGAGACTCAAGTTACAGCCTTTCCTTGCTTGCATGGTTGTGTAGAGAAGTGTGACAGCATATGGTGCAGGAATAAGCAAAAGTAAAGGATAAGATTGATTTTCAAAAGGCAATCTGTCTGAGACTTCCAAGACAGACAAATTGGTTTCCCCAGAGTCTGACCTCTGTGAAATGTTAAAATAAAAATGTTGGAAAGTACTGGAGCATAAATGGTCTTCTGATCTTAGGCTGTGTAGTCATGATCCAGACCATCTGCTGGGAGCCTTACATCTATCACTTTCATGCTTTGTATTAAAAAAAAGTTTCAAAAATCCCTGAATTTTTCAGGTGTCATTGTAAAGATGGATACTAAACATCAGTTTTATTTTCCATACTTGAAAGGCTAGTTGATAGTAAGCAATGGCCAACTGCTGAGGCATTGTATCATAATGGGACATAGGGAGCATCCAGTACTTGGGACAGTGACTTGTATTTTAATAGCTGACTGGCAAAACTCAGTTTTGGCCAAATCTGTATCATGTCTCTTTGCTGGATTGCATTGTGACTTCTCTGAGTCACTGTCATTTTAAAACTTTTAGTTTTAAAGCCACTAATGTCTTAATCTAGTTGCCAGCAAATTTTCTAACCTGCCTGACATAAATTCAAGAGAACAAAGCATTTTTGCATGGTAATTTCACATATAAATGTTTCTATAAATTATTGTGTCTCCAAGAATAATTTTTTAATAGCACTTCAGCTCACAAGATGCAGAAGGTTTGAAAGTCCAGTGCATACAGTATATCAGTTTACTTGCTGTAATTGTAATAGTTTTACAGTAATATTCAAATAATTGGATTTGTAGGTCACAATTTGAGACTTGGGTGCTTTGATATCATCTGACATCTCATTTGAAGGACCAAGTTTCTCACCAAATCTTTAGTAATCTTTTAGCAATCTGCAAAATGAACTTTTCAATATCTACTCAAGTAGTCTTTGTAGGTCAGAGGTAAATTTCTGATTAGTGTGGATTCTGATTCCATCTAATTAAATATTAAATATTTTAAAAATATCTTAGTTAAATTTGAGACTCCTTTGAAGAATTATTTTTAAGATGTTCCTGTATCTTTTACCCTAGTTTCCTTTGATTTTTACTTCTCAGTTACAGTTTCGAATTGCTTAAAATAAATGCAGGTCAGAAGTTTGTTAAGCTGTTATTCTACTGCAGCATTGATTGCTGGTGATAATCTCAGTGGTTTTAGAGTGACTTCTAATTCATGTGGTATCTAAGTCTGTTTTGATTAGGTGCTTGGCAACAATACAGGCTAAAGGGGAAAATTAAATATGGAATGAGAGTTTAAAAAGCACAGTCCTGTTAAATGCAGGTCCACCAAAATGAGCATCACTACTTCATGGTCTTTGCTGTGCGTTGGAGTCCCCGTTCAGTAAACCCTTGCTGAAGAATTGTGAAAGGTTTGACAGATGAATTGCTGAGGTAATTACTTAGTTCCTTTCCATCTCACTAGCTTTTTGTCTGATAAATGAAGGCTTAAATTCTGGTTTCAACAATTCTAATCTCAGTAGCACAGTCAATTACAGTAAAATGCCTATATATTCTTTCCAGAGTCTGGCCAATTTAAGATTCCTTCCTTCCAGTTGTTTATTGCTTAGGTCAAGAAATAGCATTTATATGATAAATCTATCCAGTCACAAATGAAAAGGAAATGAAACTTTCAGTGACTGGTGCATTTTTAGCTAATGCTGTTACCATCTACCAAATAATACCTTAATTCTGGTTTTAAGCAACAAATAAGTATAAAATGGAAGCTAAGAGAGAAAATTACTGCTTTCTATAAATATCTCACAAAAATAAGGAGAGAGATGACCCTCTTCTAGGAGAAAAAGCTGACAGTGTTGACACAAGAACATGTTTTCAGAAATTTAAGAAAAGAAAAATAGCATACATGCCAATGTAATGTATATTATAGCATTTCTTTTGCCAGTGTGCCTTTCATAATTGCAATAGTTACAGTGGTTTAAGTTTCTAACATCTATATTTTTGACACTATTGTGTTATAATCTTCTTTTCCTAGCTAACTATTACAGTGCAGTCAGTATTCATTCTGTATGAACTAAGGCTACATTAAAGTCTCATATAGTACAAATTTTACTGTCAGATACTGATGAATGCTGATTGTCAAACACTTCATTGAATTCAATACATATCTCATGTAACTTGAATATAAATGCCATGCCTAAATCTAAACTTTTCAGAAGTGTTTGATGACTCTCAGCAATGCTCTTAAATCAAGTATCAGAATACCTGATATATAAAGGAATTAACAGATACATTCTTTCCTGCAGATGTTATTTCAGTGAAAGATTTTTTTTCTGTGTTTAGTTGCTTTGGAAATTAAAGCTCTATGAAAACCCAGTTTAGCATATTAGCTAGTTTCCTGAAGTTTGATTATGAATTGCTTTCTATCTTTGCAGGAAAGACATTCTTTATGTTAAGCAAAGCACACATTTCAGTGTCAAGCTTGACATTCTTCTTTTAGCCCTTTGATATGTTAAATAAAATAGAACTCAGACTGCAGAGGATAAGGTGTTTTTTTTAAATTTCCATAAACAGAACTGGCTTATGTCTTACAGTCAAAATGATCTTGTCAAATCCATATGCCTTTCTAAAGCTCAGATATGATTGTTCCAAACAAAGATTTAAAGCTGATATAGATTCATAAGGTGATACTTGGTGGGATCACTGTCAATGTTCACCTTTCATTTCATTTGTAACCTTAAATGGGTAACAAAATGTCAGTACATATGTATCCAACAGGAAACATCACATAATCAGTTAGAAAATAGGTAATTCTGGAGACATACAATCTTTCATCCACCATATTTATTAAGAGGAAGATTCCTGTCCCAGTATAACTACAGAAATAGGCATGCCATGTATATTTGTAGCCATACATGGAGTAGTCTATGTTAGGATTTGAGAGCAGAGAAAATAAAGGAAAAAGTGACAGTTCTTCTCACATGCTCGTACAGCTTTAATATAAGCTAAGTATTCAAAATTTTAGACATTAATTTATTGCTCCTTTCCTAGAGGCTTTTATGCCCTTTCTGATACCTAACTGTCTCTGTCTGATTTACTTGAGGCTAACTCACTTGTGTAGGGAAAAAAATAACTCTTCCAAATTCCTCCAGCTTCCTAGAATGGTGATTTTGAACAAGTTGCTGATTATTATTTGTATCCTTTTGCAAGTAGATGTTGTCTAGAAGAAACATTTTTTGAACTCTTGTAGAAATTGTGTGTAGAGAAAGAATGAAAATTGTAAAATAGTCACAGTGTTGTAGTGTTCCAAATGAAAGTGGGGGAAACCTACAGTGCAATTGCTGTCATTGCACTGAGGATTTTGCATAGTGAGGACAACCACGTTCTCTGTTGTTTCTTTAAGAAGGTGGTTATTTTTCAATATTTAGCATTTTATTTCTTCACTTTTAAAACTGCCACTGTGTCACACAAGAAATTTGTGTAAAATTTTATGGAAAGAAATTCATTTTTCATTACAATATCCGCATTAGTACACATTAAGTGTTAGCATACACAGTTAAATGAATGTCATGTTTTTTCAGTTGGATGTGAAGGGTCTTCATTAATATAAAGCACTATGTTAAACTAGGCTGTTATATAGCACGTGTTTTCTTACTCCTGGAAGCAATATATATTCACAAAAGGAAGTTCTTCGGAGTGAAATCTGCTGCTGTTAGTGGAAAAGAACAATATGTTCACCTGAAAAAAAAATGTACCCCAACATTATGGCACATCCAACAACAATCATTCTATGTGCTTAGATAAATAGTTTGTTAAACTGGAAGTGAGGTGGGACTTTGTATTTGAAATTGAAAAGCATTCCACCTTTCAGTGAGGGAAACTTTGCAAATGTGGGAAGCCTCAAGATTACTCACAAACCTCTATTTATTCATGTAAAAAATGTGTTGACATCAAAGTATGAAAGATACCCTTAACTCTCTCTGCCTTTGTCGTAACTTATGAATTCTCAGAATAGATAGATCTAATGATTTTTTGATGCATATTTGTTCTTATAAAATAATATAAAATTATTCTTATGAAATAATTTGTAATCAGTAGAGTCAAATATTGCAGGTGAGCTTATGATGGACATACACAGGAAGAAGCAGTGACAGGAAAATAGAAATGAAAAAGGATAACCATGTTAATGTTTACTCAGAATAACAATTTCTGTGGGTTTGCTAATTTTTTTTTTAATTAGAAGTATAGGATGCATGACAAAAATTACAGACGTATATGTGCACACACATGGACATAGAAACTCATTCTGAAAAATGTGAAGTGTTTTGGGACCTAGTTTTCTTCTGCTTTGTGTTTTCTAAATTCTATTTTCATATTTCAGTGTTTTGAAAGGTCTAGCTTTTATTTTAAGCAGAATATTCACTTTTTTATCTGATTGTTAGTGATGTGGCTACTTTTTAATCATACATATTTGCATGAGACGTGGAAAGAATTTGACTCAAAAAAATTCCATTAATATCTCCATTTTACAAATTACAAAAGTAAAAAGTGTTAGACCTTTGTATTTGAGATATTTTAAGTCTAGAAGGGAAAATGGAAAATTTTGGTACATAAAATTTGTGAGCAGGTTTAACACAGTGGAGGTAGCCATGAAAGGCCTAAAGAAATTTAAATATGGGAGTACTTCAGTTTTCAGTTAAGCCTATAGAATTTGCCAATTCCTTGCTGTCATTTTGCATTGACATGTGAACAGTGTCAAAGTTGTTCCAAGAGTTTCTCCTAAAATGGAACAAGTAAAAATGCCACCTTAACTTTTCTCATTCTCTGTATAAGCAGAAAGTTGCTTTCCTCTTATTGCTGCTTGCATTTGAGATCAGGACCAAGTACCAGAATAGAGAGAGAGAGAAAAGAAAGAAAGAAGGAAGGAAGGAAGGAAGGAAGGAAGGAAGGAAGGAAGGAAGGAAGGAAGGAAGGAAGGAAGGAAGGAAGGAAGGAAGGAAGGAAGGAAGGAAGGAAGGAAGGAAGGAAGGAAGGAAGGAAGGAAGGAAGGAAGGAAGGAAGGAAGGAAGGAAGGAAGGAAGGAAGGAAGGAAGGAAGGAAGGAAGGAAGGAAGGAAGGAAGGAAGGAAGGAAGGAAGGAAGGAAGGAAGGAAGGAAGGAAGAAAGAAAGAAAGAAAGAAAGAAAGAAAGAAAGAAAGAAAGAAAGAAAGAAAGAAAGAAAGAAAGAAAGAAAGAAAGAAAGAAAGAAAGAAAGAAAGAAAGAAATCTCAAAGATCTGAAATAAGTCTGGGAAGTTTTCAAATTATTGCATTTCAGGTTTTTATGTTTGAAATCATTACATGAGTATGTAGCCACATCATACTTTTTTTTCACAGGAGTTGTGGTTTTTTTTACCTCTTGCTAGTGCCATAGCATCCATTTAGAAGATACTCACACTTGCAAACTTAACTGCTGTGTAACTGTTTTGGTGAAAAACATTAAGCCTACTCAGAGGCTTTTGCAATCTGTGAGACTTAATGACAGATTTCCAATACTTGACTGTGTTTGACATTTTGTCTGAGAAGGAATTTTAGACCAAGAGCTGTATTTTCAGTATCCAGAAATCTTTTTACTTGGTGAAACTTGTTTTTGAAAGTTATAAGAAGAAAAAACATTAGTCCATTACAGGCTGGTAAAAAGTTACAATTTGGGTTCTGATGGTTAACTCAGTGTTTATAAATTTGGGGGCAGAGGGAAGGAAGAAGAAAAATAATCATTCTGATACCTTTAATAGAATTTCATGGAATTATGAGTGAAAAATATATTTTTTATGTTCTTGAGTTTCGAGAATTGGACATTTCAAATAAAGCACCAAAAATACAGGGAAAAATTAACATTTTTTTTCTGCTGAAGGAGTTTAAAACACCTGTGAGATTTCACCAATATAAAACTTGCTAAAATTTTGAAGAAATTGAGTAGCAATTAGTTTAGTTAAAGAACCGTTAAGGTTTGCTGAGACTAAATGTGAAGTGTTTAAGCTAATGAATAGCAGCACCTTTAACACTGAAGTAAATATTTCATTAGTCCCAAAAAAATTATTTTTGGGTTACAGATGGCTATGCTATCAGCTTTTGGATTGTCAGGAATTTCTACATTTATGAAGGTGAGATGTGGAAATGCACTCAAGCCTACAAAGAGATTGTCTAAAAAGAGATTCAGCAAAAATGCAAAGCAAAAAGGCCAGATATAACTGGCTTTTCTGCATATTTATCTTTGAGAATCACTTTAACTGCTAAAGAACAGAAATGCTGATTAAGTAAGAGATTTCAGAAAATTACTGAAAGTCTCTAAAATCTGATCATCCTACAGTTCCTGTGCCTATTTCCAGGATAATAAATCCTTAAATACAGTGAAAGTGATGCATTAGAGAGTGTCAAAATTATCACTTGTTCCAGACAAGCTGGTAGTGAGTATGCATATGTTATTAGTATGTGGTCTGCTATAATCTGAGAAAAATGACTTTGTGAGCATAGGCACAAAGGAGTCCATCCAGTAAAACATCTAAAAATGCTTTTTTTTCTCTCTTTTGTGGATGACAAGGGCAAGTTTAGAATAATTTAAAAAATCCAAGAAAGAAAAGTCTGTTCATATTAAAAATAGTCCTAAGAAAAGGTTCTCTTTTATTCTTAAGCAATTTTTGCTATGCCCAAAAGTGTAGTATGAAAATATTGAGCATGTAGCCAAATTGACCTCAAATTTAATGCTATTCATAATAAAACCTAATATAATAATATAAAAATTACAATATCCAGTGCTAGATCAGAAAGCACAAACTGGTTGAATAGTGGATTAAATATCTTGGAGAGTTTTTAAATTTCTATAAATATAAATATTATTACAGCCCTCTTGTTATATTTCCACCCCTTTCTTATAAAGACATTGTTAATGCAAGCTTAAAGGAATGGCTCAGTTTAGCAGGGCATTCAGTTAGAAAACAACAAGGTTTCTTTTCCAAGACTGTCTGTTTTACAAGTCCACTAAAGGAAAAAGAAGGAAGTAAAATGGTTAATGACAGACTTGGGCAAAACTGTTATTGTGAATTATTTATTTTCTGAAAAATGCACCTTAAATAGTACCAAAACTATTAGAGTTGATAGGTCCAAATTGGAAAGATCAAAAAATTTTAAAAATAGAAATATAGAACTATTTTAATAGTTTATTTTGAATTTAGACAAATACATTTAAAAAGATTACACAGGCAAAAAAAAGCTAAAACTTTTCCTTGGACTGAATTATGCACTTAGTTGAAATGTTTTTCATTTCCTGCCTGTGATAGAAAACACATTTTCTGTTTCAGATTGACCAAAAATTCACTTTCTCATAATAATTTTTTTTATTTTAAATATATATATTTAAATATCCTAGTTTATCCCCCATTCTTTTCACAAGGCACATCTCTTTGCCTGAGCTGATAACACTGAACTCTTTAGATCTACTGTGCCCACTCTTGCAGCAGCACATTTAGGGCTGTTGACCCATGAGGAGGGGTTACATCCGAGATGAACAAAAACCAGGACTGACCCAATTATAAGTTCTGCTGGGCTTGTTGGCACAGTTCTCTGTGTTAACATTTTGTCATTAAATATCAGGGGAAAAGGAGGCAGGAAGAAACAATTTTGGGAGAGACCAAAGCAGCAGCCCACACCTGCAGCAAGCGGGGAGGGAAGAAGGGAGCGGCATCCAGCACCGGTGATCTCTGCTGTGCAAGCAGCGCTTCGCCAGAGGTGCCACACAAGGCAGGCAGCACGGACTGGCTCCAAAAAGCTTGGGAGATGCAGATCTGCAAGAAGCAGCTGGAGGTGAGATAACAGCTGCTCCGTGGCAAAGGGCAGATATCCATCAAAACTAACAAGTCACAGAACTAATTAAATTCCCAGCTGCTTTCAGGCAAATGAGTAACACCATTAATTAGGATGGCCTTTTTCCCATTTCCACTGGACAGAGGGCACTAGCCTTTTGTTTTGCATTCAGAGTGCACTATTAGAAAGTATCTCTGCTATCGCAGGAGGAAAAGAAATACCATTATTTATATTTGGAGAGTGTTCAGAACTTCCTGTACGCAAAAGATTCTGATCTCAGCAATTCCACATAAATCTCTCTGTGCCTTAGCATTATAATTTAAGAAAAACAACCAAACAAACAACCAAACACCCCCTCTACCATGACAAATCACAACCAAAAAATAAAGGTGAATAGGAGAAATTAGGAGGGTTTCTTTCTATTAAATTTTGACTCACTCTTTTCCACATGGGCAAACAATGACAGCAACAAGGCCAAAATCTCACAGAGCAAAACATAACAACTCTTAGATTATGGAGTTCTATTTCTATTTGGTTGCTTGAATTTGGCTCAAGGGTAGTTGCATTTTTAGCTGCATAGTAGCACAATTTCGAGAGCTCTCACTGTGGGTGTTAGCCAGCAGCCTGGTTTTTCAAGCAGTAATCTGTGAATGGATTTGGAAGTTATTCCCTTCTAACTTCAGCTACAGGCTAACATGGAAACAAAACCCAGCTCTTCATCTCATAGCTCTGGCAAGATCTATCAGAAGTAGAGCCCAGACCATTATTCTCAGCTAGCTTTTTGCCTCCTGTGCATTTTGCTGTTTCACTGTTCCTGGTCTGAGTTAGCCCTGGATATACCTGGAAAGGGGTTCCTGGGGAAGCAGGCATCAGCAGTGGCTGGTGCCCAGACCAGGGCAGGCAGCTTGTACACTGATACCTAGCAGAAACTTGCATGTTGTGCAAGGAGGTACTCAAGGAATTTCTACAGGTACTTTAGCAGTTGAACTGTGTTAGGAAAAAAAAAAAAAGCTTTTTTGACTATGATTGCTCCCATGGATGTAGAGACTTAAATTCTTCCCAATTTTGGTTGGGTTTACTCAATTTATGTCTTCATCTGACCCTTGCTTTAGCCAACACATTGAGGTAGGTTTTGATCAAATTCTTTGAACACTTGTCTAACTTTGCTGTTCAATTTTGTTTTGTTCCTTTTTGAGCTGAGGGCTCTCAAGAATTAATTTTCAAACTTTTCTATTAATTTTCTAATGTATTTTGTTTTGGATTAAGCTAGGGGCTGTTGCCTGAGGGGATACACTCTGTATCCATGTATACCAAACTGCATTTAAATATTTAATGCCGTACAATAGCATAAATGCGATAACGTCTTTCCCTCAGAGGTTTATTCCATCATCATTTACAAATAAAACTAATCTATGCAGGATGCTTTGTTTCCCTAAGCAAGAAATGTCCAAATTTTTTTAATGAAGAATTTTTACATTTCAGTCTAGTGATCTATAGCTGGTTTCTGTTCAAGATTTACAGTTCATGACAACACATGATTTATTTTTCATAGATAATAATAATAGTATATCCATTAGGTTTATAGAGAATTTAAATATCTATAATAGGCCTGAGCCAGGCTGAAATTTATCTGATATTCTCTTTGGAGCTGATAACTCTGTATTATCCATGAATTTAGTCACTTTCTTAATTAATCTTAATTTCTTGAGCTCCATCACATCTTCACTTTACAAGTCACATATGAACTGTCAGCCCTTGAAAAGCTCTTTTGTTCTTGATCAGTCACAACATGGTGATATAGCAGAACCAGAAGTTTAGAACAGAGGCAGCACACTTCAGAGACTTCCTGACTCCTGAAATTAATTTCTTTTTCTTCCCCTGCATATTAAACACTTTGAAATTAATGTATTATGAGCATGCCACAAATTTCATCTTCTGTGGTGGGCCCAAAAGATGGGATTTTGAGAATCATGTGACATACTTCTATTTATTATTATCTTTCTTGCTTAGCTATTTATTAAAAATAGTTCAGCAATCTTTGTGTGTATTGCAATTTTAAAAGATGGCAGAGTATCAGTACCACAGAACTTGCAGATATTAGAAGCTTGAGGAAACTAAAGATATGAAACCAATTCATCTTATAGCCACTTTAATTCTACAACAATAAGCAGATGGATTCAGCTTAGGTGAAAGTGTAAGCCAACCTCCGTTTCTGTTAAAAAAAAATGCAATTTAATTACTTTTTCTAGCTGATCTACCAGTCTATCTTCATGATGCATATACATTGAAGATGCCAAGAAATTATAGCATATCAGTGTCAGTGTGAAGAAATTTACATCTACCCTGTGGTTTGGTTGCAGTACAGGATACAAAAATACAGCAGGCTCAAGATTTGATGAGTAACACCTTTATTATGCCAATTGACTAGCACTAAATTAGAACATAACACCCCTGGCAGTACACATGACAGCTGCATGAACATAAGATGAATTCCTTACATCAGTATATTACAATTAATGGCATGTGAATTCATAATGATCAAACACTTCTCATGCCCAAGATATTTATCAGCTATCCAGAACACAAAATGTACCAGTTCATCGAGGAATGAGCAGCAATTTTTAATAGACCTGTAAGTGGTAGTTAGAAGAAGAGGTGACAAAGTCATTATCAAATATATATTTGTCATCTTACTTGACACTTCCACAATGGCAAAGATTTGACAAATACATTAAAACTGGTGTTTGAGATGTTTAGGGATCCTGGGAAACACCAGTGTCTTTTGTTCATTGCCAACATGGGTTGGTCCCTCATGGCCCATTCAGTCAGTCAAGCCAAAGGACCAAGCTCAGGCTTTATAAAGCTCTAGGCTTTATAAATAGGGCTTGGGAGGCCTGACTGTATTTTTTACTCATATTGCTGTGCTTCAAAATGCAGAGTTCTAAGCATTTGTGCAACATCCATTCCAGTGGGAGCTGAGGACGTTAATAGCGGCTACCCAATAGGCACCTCTTTGAAGAAGAGAACTTTTTCCCTTTCAACTGAGATATGTCTTTTAGATTTAGACTAATAAGAGATGACCTGCATTGCTAAGAACTTAACAAGTGTCGTGTTATCCTCGTCTGAAAGGCCAAATACAACACGCAGCATCTAGGATTACCCCTGAGGAGGTAAGTACAAGAATGTGCTCGATTTGCACTCACAAGCCAACAGCCCCTGTCATCTTAGTTTAGATGGAGAAAAAAAACCCAGACACGTGTCCAAACAGGAGTCTAAGAGTAGCATGAATTGTGGAAATAACAGAAAAAAGAAGATAACCCAGGTCTGGAGGGGCCTGCTGAGCCATCTTCCCAACTGACTCTGCAATAGAGGAATAATTCTCATCTCCCAGTGGTATTTTTGACACATATTTTCTGACAGCTTTATTTTATGAACCAGAGTTACAAAGTATTTACAAATAGGAGCATATACACTTTTGGAAATAAAAACTTTGTTTCATCTGGGTTGCATTTTTGTTTATTAAGTTCTATTAATTGCACCATCCACATGTGCACTGACCAAGGCAAGTCATTGGCTTTTAATGTGTTTGGGATTAGGCAAACACTGTAAGAAACAGCTTTACTTCCAAAAACTGTGGAGGCTAACCCTGTATTCAAACTGAAATTTTCTGTCATGTGCAGAAAACTTAAAGGCTTGGAATATCTACATCCTAGAGAGTGAGCTGAGAGCTCCTTCTGTAAGCAGAACATTCAAAGCCAGGAGACTGAAGAGATGTCTGAAGGACAGGTTAAATTCCACAGAGCAAAGTGTTGCTGCTCTTGTTTTCCACAAAAGAAGTGATGTCAAATAGAGGATTTAGCAAGAAAGATGGGGAAACTTAATCCAGTCACAGTAATGACTGAATATTGTTCTGCATTGCCTTTCCATTTTTTAATGGCTGCTTCCAGCCTGATATCTAATAAAAAGTCTTCATTTCTACATTGAAAAATAAAATTATTTTAGTGCAAGCAGTGTTTTCCAGCTTGTAATATTTAATCTCTTTAATGTAGCAATAATAAGAAGAAAGAAAAATTTGAACCTCCACACAAGTAAATTAAAAAAAAAAAAACCCAAAGAATAATTAAAATCACTGATGTTTGCTCACCTTGCATAAAACTGCTACTCCTGAATGATATGGAATGACACCATTCTAATTAAGCTAATCTTGTTTAAAACTTCAGCACCTATTTGTATTTTATTAGTTGTGAATAATCCAAGTGCTTTGACTTGCATCTAACTAGTTCCATTTCGTCCTTTAATGGATTTGCATGTTGTGTTTGTGCTATGTAAGACTTTTCAGGCATTTTTTCATATTAAATACTCTGAATTCTTTTTTATGCACCCTCAGAGATATTATACTTTCAAAGACTCAAAGATGTATTCAGAGATGTGTTTCAAGAGCACCTTTTTCACAAATACACAAAGAATGAAATCTTAAAATGACTCTGCTAAAATCTTTCAGGCTGTCATTTAATATGCCTCTAGGGAGAATATCATTGCTCTAAAGACCATAAATAAACTTTTATTTCTTCAGGAAAGGTAATTGCCTTGTTTAGAATTGAATTAAGTGGCAGAAAATCAGCCAGTAATTTCTCACAAAGGGGCACTCACTTTAATGCAACCAGGCTTAGAAAACAAAGAGATTGTTTTTGATTGTGAAATATGTACACTTGTGGCAGCACCGCATGCAACTGTACAAGCAATCCCATTTCAGGCATTGAAATTGTAAAGTAAATCAAGCTTTAGGCCTCCCTAAAATATTGTGTTGCAGCTTCATTGTTTTAATGGCTCAAAAGCAGACTGACTTCTTTCTGAATCTTGGATCTTTGTGATCCAGTGAATGACACTGCCTACCAAGAATGTATCATTTATTGTTGTGTATGGCTAAAGTCCTTGGCAAGTTTGAGATTAATAAAATAACACGCCCACATTCTCCTATCCTTACTGTACTCTGGAGCTTATCCTCTAAACTTTCATTTGCGTATTATTCCTCAGCCTTCTGTCTAATGCTGGGGACTGCATAAGCCTGTGAAAGCTATTGAATTGAATTTCAATTAAGCAAGCAGGACCAGCAAATAGTGTACTGATATCTGTAAAGGTAGGAATACAGACTGGACTGGAAGATGGAAGGTTCCTATTCTCCTGCCTTGGCTTAGCAGTACATGATGGAGCCCTTCACAATTTCAATGCTGCTTCTCTGGGAACTGAAATCCATAGTAGGTAGATGATAGTTTGCTACTGGTTAAGATCACTGTTACTGGTAGGGTTTCCTTCAAACATAAATGAGGAGTATTTCTATTTTTAGGAAGCTACTAAAGGACAAATCAAGAAGACATTTCTGAACATTAACTTTATTGGTCAAGAGACTATGCGCAGACCTCAATCCAATAGAATACAGGTTTTTACATTACCTGGGCGAAGAGGAGGCTAATTGGTCATAACAGGGTAAAGATACAGTGACATGCAGCTCTTAGGAAATAATTTTTTCCTTCCTGCCAGTAATTGTGCTCTACTGTGTAATTCTTTGCTCTAACTTCAGTCTCATCACTCCAATATTGTCACTTTACTCACATCTGCTAGCAACTTTGTCTCCATGCACGTGCCAAAAAAAATCTTTTTATATTTTTGGCTAAAAGAAGCATTTTTCTCCAAAAGAATCAGAAATCCACTTTACTGTGGAATACAAAAATAGATATTCACAACACCTCTGCCACAAGAAATGTTTTTGCAGATATACCTAAGTTGCTGCTTCGTCTCCTTAGGTCTTCATAACAGTTACATTTTCATATTTGTTGAGATCAGTAATATTGATACAAAATACTTTAGTGCTTGATACATATATACAATTCACAGGAAATAGACTAGAACATTAAATAACCAAACTCTAATATTGGGAAATCCTCATTTTCTTTCTTTATCTGAGTCAACTCAGGATGAAAAACCATCCTGTTTTTATTTCATTCCTAATTTTAAATTTCTAATCTGATCCTATTCAATTTTTTTTTTAAATAGACATATGGGAATTTCCAGGTGAAATGATCTTAATAGCAAAAGATTTGTTTTTTCCTAATAAAAATATCTGTTTCTTTAATTTTTACTGTCTAAATGAAAAATTAGTCCTATACAGTGGCTAATATTGAAGTTTGCCTTTTTTTATGCAGTAAGAAATGACCTTCAGTAGTGTAGGCAGGGAACAGCACACCCAACCACACATCCAGGCACACAGGCATTCACTCAGCTATAAAAACATGACCTAGCTTCACTCTGGCTCCAGCACCACACCAGGGAACCCAGCTTTTCTTCTGGCAGGAGACAGACTCACTCTGTGTAAAGACTTTCTGAAGGAATTATTTTTGCTGTATGGAATTTTCAAAGGTAATTCCAGAATGCAAGCATGCAACATGCTATGTAATAAAGTACAGAACCAAGTAAAGAAAAAGTGTATCCAAGATGACAAAATGAAAAAATAAAATATTGAAATTAAGTATCATTCTGAAGTCAACAGATTTATGGTTATTTCAATTAAAAAATTTTTAATGCTTTAACCGAATAATTATTTTAATTGCTAATACAATTAGGCTGTTAGAAATACATAAAAGCATTATTATTTTTACCTCAATTAATTGAAATAGTGATGGGTTCAAAATTATCCCTACAAGATAAATGTATTTTTAATGTGTGCAATAAAATGCAAACTTCATGTGTCAGTTGTCCTCGTTTGATTAAACATTATTAATTATCAGTTTGTTCATGCTTGGTGTGAGTAAGAACTACATGTATCAATCACACACAGACATGTATTCAAATGTGGTGCTATCCAAATTGTTGTGCAGTCATTACACTATAGCCTTTCCCTCTGTGACTCAGATGAAAAATGGAGAAGCCATAAATAAGATCATCTCTCACTCAGCCCACATATTCTCCTTTTGGGAACATTTTATTTCTATATCTGAGCTGTGCTAAGCTAAACTGGATTTCATTGGTGTGAAATACCACCTTTAGTTAGATTTCTATAAACAATTATCAGCTAGCAGCACCTGCACAACCTCTTCAGATTTTTTGAGTTGTAAAAATATTTAGATTGGAAGATGTTTCTCTTAGACAACAGAATGGCTTGAAGGGTGTAGTGTGGAAATTATTCAGCCATTCTGTTTTGTTTGTTATTTAATTCTGTCATTCTCCAAGCAGAGACAACAGAAACACATCCAGACTGTAAGGACAAGCTGACACTGTCTTTTAAAACCACAAAACTGCACTGAAGGCAAGAATATGGAGGATATAAAAAGGGCTGAGTCCCAAAGGAAGTCTCAGGGAAATCCTGGCTAGTTAAATGATGTGATCATTTTAATAATCCCAACTGTAAGCCATATTAAAGTGTGTTATTCATGGCATGAAGGCAGACAAGTCCCAGGGGCTGCCTCTTCCCTTTGTTCATCTGTCTAAAACCAGCCACAGTCTGTCTTTCCTTTGATTCAAATCCATCTCTGAACTATGTCATACATTAAAAGCATGACTGAAAAGCACATTCTACTTTAGAGGCTGTGGTTGAGAAAAATACTAGATTCTCAAATTTATATTTTTTAATGAAAAAGGTTCCAATTAGAAGGAGTTAAATTTTTACTCTCTTTGCTTGGCAGATACCTCAGGAGAATCCTCCACTTACCTGGCCACTAATGTTTCTCACAAGGAGTTAATTGTCCAACCCAGCAGACCAATAAAAGCTGTTTTTTTTCAGCCAGTTCTGATAATCAAAGGGAATATATTCATCATCAATCTTAGACTTACCCCAATGTTTGTTATTCCAGAAGAGAGATAAGTAAAAAGCCAAAAGATCTTGTAATCAGTGAAGGTTTCTATCACTGGACCAAAAGTAAAATACTACACAAAGTTGTTCGAGGGCTGCTCTAACTTTAGCCAGCTGTCTGACCCCTTGTGCTCTTCTAAAAATTTTCTGATCCATTCTCTTCTGCTCTGACTGCTCTATTTGTCAGCCTCAAGGATATTGCAGGACAGGTTTCACTGACCCTGTGCAATTTGAGTATTCTTTACATACCTGCATTTACATGTAGGTGTAGATGGATATGGTGTCTTGTATTGTGATTTAAAGGATAGTGTGCTTCAAGTGATTTAGGTTAAAAAAGGAGTGTCTTTGCATGTTTTTTTAAGCAGCTTCTAAGAAAACTGTATACACAGTGAAAACTGTGTATACAGTTTTCTTAGAAGCTGCTTAAAACTATTCTATGTGAGTTTAGGGAAAAAAGTAAATCCTTATTTATAATTAAGAAGGACAGGTGGTTACTTCCTGCAAGTCTATATTGATATTCAATAATACAGATTACGTTAGAATAAAAAGTATTGATCTGAGCATTGATTTTTTTATTTTTTTTCAATTTCTTATTGACTACCAACCACTCTCCTCTTTTTCATTTTTATATTTTCTTAGCTCTGTACTTGCAGATGTTTAGACAGATGCTGTTGTCAAGGAATATGCAGTCACATACCTGGAGCTCAACGCTATTAGTTTACTCTTTAAAAAGATTAATGGGATATCTTGGGTAGATATGGATTGTTTATAATAACAATTTTATTATGAAAATTTTTTCACTGCTTTTAGTTCATTAATTTTAACTAGTTCATCAATTAAATCTTAGAACTTCACAGAATATGTTCCTTTGGCTCTGGCAGGTATCATGCTTATAATTTAATGTGACATATATGGTATGCTGTGAGGACACAAAAGAAAGACTACAGAATATCCTCTATGCCTGTGCTATTGATTCATGGAGATCTTCCACCTTGGGGACTCTGACTTCTGTGATTTTTAGGGGCCAAGGAGCCAGCATGTGGCAAGCATCTTTTCTGGCTTTTGAATATTCAGCCTTTTCCTACTGAATATTTCTATATATTTCTTGTATTCTTTGCACAACCTCTTCCAGTCTGGACATTTAGACAAAACGGTGTTGCCATTGATGAGAAATAGTGCACAGAAATCATATTTTTAAGAGATTACATTCTACTTTAAAATAAACATGTGGCTCAAGAAATGCCGTATGAGTATTCATGAGGAAGGGGAAAATAACTTTCAGGGACCTACATCTTCTAAATGGCTTCCCAAGTGCTTCGAACCAGTTCTGAAACAAGGAGTCTTATGACCCTTTTTTCTAGCACAGTGTTGCCTTTTTTAATGAGCAGTTTTAATGTCTATTCCGTCTTTGATTCTTCCTAAGCATGTGGATTCTAATAATGTTTCCTCATACTGAAAGGTATTTCAGATAGTTTATCATATTTTTTGATAAAATATGTATCTTTCTGTATCGAGTGATGTGACGGTGTTCACAGAGGTTGTTGGATGAGGGAAGAGACAAGGATCTGACTCCAAGTTTCAGAAGGCTTGATTTATTATTTTATGATATATATTACATTAAAACTATACTAAAAGAATAGAAGAAAAGGTTTCGTCAGAAGGCTAGCTAAGAATAGAATAGCAAAGAATGATAACAAAGATTTGTTGCTCGGCTCTCTGTCTGAGCCAGCTGGGCTGTGATTGGCCATTAATTACAAATATCCAACATGGGCCAATCAAAGATCCACCTGTTGCATTCCATAGCAGCAGATAATCAATGTTTACATTTTGTTCCTGAGGTCTCTCAGCTTCTCAGGAGGAAAAATCCTAAGGAAAGGATTTTTCATAGAAGATGTCTGCGACAGAGTGAAACAAATTTGGAAAAAAATATATTAGATATCAGTACCAGTTTATTAAGCCTCTCAGACTTATAATTTGTGACTGTTAGCCAAAAAATAATATTCACTATCAATCAGGGGCCACTATTAGCCCTTTTGCTCTCTTACAACCACAGTGATGTCCTGAGACTCCTAAGGGATTAGGGCTATTTAAGCATTAATCTTTTAAACGCCAGAACTGCCTAACCCCTTGCTTTGAAAATCTATGAACTTTTTCTGGCTAATTTTTCTTTTAGAAAAGCAGAGGAGGAAACCAAACCACCCTAGGTCCAACAACAAATTTATCATAAATTGTGGATGACACCCCCTCCAACAATAGAGGCCTCCTGCTTAGGCTTTTTGAAAGAATAATTCTCTGAATAAGTTATTAAAAAACAATATTTTTTGTCTTATAAATCTCAAATCTAGTTTTTTTCAGCATTTTTTTCCTTCCAGAGAACTTTGGCTCTGGAGAAAAATGTGTTTTCAAAGCACACTGCTGCAAATACTATGCAATTCTCTAGGGAATCCCTCCTCTTTACATGCTTTTTTGAGGTGCCCGATTCCCATTTTGTAAATAAAGCCAAGTGTCTCAGAACACAAATGAGTATTTCACTCTGAAGGTCTTAAAATTTTACTCCTAGATTTACCTATTAGAGTCATAACTTCTTGTTCTCAGAGGTAGCATATACCTATGCTCCAAGCAAGAATTGCTAGAAGAAACCCAAGAGTAACCTAGTGAAATTCAGCCCATTATAGCATGAGGATGGTCACCTCACAAAAAGGGACATGGACAAGCCAGAGGTGTTTAACATGTTCTTTGCCTCAGCCTTCAACATGGATAAGGGACCAAAGGGGTCCCAGTGCCCTGTTTTAGAGAACCATGGCTGTGAGAATGATTAACTCTCAGTCAACCCTGAAACTCTGCAGAATCTGGTGTTCCAGCAGGAACCCTATAAATCTATGGGTCCTGATGGGATTCATCCAAGAACTGTCAAAGAGTTGCCTATGTCATTGTAAATCCTTTTTCAAAGATTTTTAAGCAGTCTAGGGAATTCAGAGACTGGTAAACATTGTCCTAGTTTTCAAGAAGAAGAACCCCAGACTACAGGCCTGTCAGTCTCACTTCAGTGCCTGGCAAAGTTATGGAGAGGATTATTCTGGGAGGTATTGAAAAGCACCTGAAAGACAAGGCAGTCATTGGTTACAGCCAGCATGGCTTCATGAGTGGAAACCTGATTTCCTTTCATGACAAGGTAACCCCACCCAGCTGACCAAGGGAAGCCAGTTATGTAATCCCTTTGGATTTCAGCACAGATTTGATACTGTCTGTTACAGGATCCTTCTGGACAAAATGTCCAGCACTCAGCTGGATAAACACTTTATGTGATGGGTGAGCAACTGGCTCATGAGTCAGGCACAAAGGGTTACAGTGAATGGGGTGACATCAGACTGGTGACCTGTCACTAGTGGGGTTCCACAGGGCTCCATCCTTGGCCCTGTGCTCTTCAACATCCTCATACAGGACTTGGACATTGTACAGGAAGGGATACTGAGCAAGTTCATAGACAATAGAAAACTGGGAGGAGCCATTGATTCTTTTGAGGGCAGGGAGGCCCTGCAGAGAGGCCCTGACAACACAAAGAACAGGGCAACCACCAATCAAATGAAGTTCAACATTGGAAAGTGCCAGATTCTGCACCTGGGATGGGGCAGCTCTGGATGTATGGACAGTTTGACTAATGAGAAACTTGAAAGCAGCACCACAGAAAGGGACCTGAGGGTCCTGGTCAATGGCCAGTTTAATTTGAGTGCCCTGGCAGCCAGGAGGGCCACCTGTGTCCTGGGGTGCATCAGGCACAGCATCACCAGCCAGGCAAAGGAGGGGATTGTCCTGCTCTGCTCTGAGCTGGGGCAGCCTCACTTCAAGTGCTGGGGCCTGGTTTGGGAGCCACAAATTAAGAAGGATATTAAACTATTAGAGAGCATCCAAAGGAAAACCACAAGGAAGGTGAAGGACCTTGAGGAGAAGCCATATGAGGAGTGGCTGAGGTCACTTGGTCTGTTCAGCCTGGAGAGGAGGAGACCGAGGGGAGACCTCATTGCAGTTACAACTTCCTCATGAGGGGGGGAGGAGGGGCAGGCGCTGATCTCTTTTCTGTGGTGATGAATGACAGGACCCAAGGGAATGGCCTGAAGTTGTGTCAGGGGAGGTTTAGGTTCAATGGTAGAAAAAGATTCTTCATCCAGAGGGGGGTTGGACACTGGAATGGGCTCCCCAGGGAAGTGGTCACAGGTAATACCAAGCCTGAGAGAGTTCAAGAAGCTCTCAGGCACATAGTGTGACTTTTGGGGATGGTGCTCTGCAGGGCTGAGAGTTGGACTCAATGATCCTTGTGGGTCCCTTCCAGCTCAGCTTGTTCTGTGATTCTGTGAAAATCCATCCATCTGCCAGGTCGGAATTGCTCCAGCATTGCCCTCTATGCTGCCTAGATTGTCTAGCACTCATTTATTAAGTAAATATAATTAATATTCAATCAGTAGCTGGTAGCTATTTAGCTGTGCCCTTTCTACATTCCTAGCAATCCAGCCTTTTCTGATGGGAGTTATTGGAAACAGCCAGTGGCATGAGTATTTGGAGGTATCAGGTTATGAGATTCAGGCTGGTCACCATAATCTCACGATTTTACAGATAATGAAAGAAAAATTTATTTTAAAGAGAGTGCATTTTGTGTAAGTTGTCTGTACGACCTCGTTGTGTGACAGTGGGTGTTGAAGTGGTGTAAATATGACTGATGAGATCCAGAATCACAGAGACAGTTTGCCACCTTTTCCCAATCAGGCTATTTGCTTTCCATTCCTTTATTTGAAATCCAGGGTATTTAATTTTTGAGCATCATCATTCAAGAATCAGGATATATACTGCCACTAGAAAGTTTGGGAACAGTTTAGCCTTCCAATTTGCAAGCTCTGTTGCTGCAGCAATGCAACTCGCCTTTTAACTTCAGTTCTCTATTCATATTCCTGATGGAGGAATTGCTACACTTTTTCTTTTTTTTTTTTTTTTTTCTGTTTCTAAAGGATAAGGACAAACTATGTGACATAGCCACCTGTAGAAATTAGCCTTGCCTGGAATGTTAGGCTGCAAAACCAGTAAACAATGGAAGACTTCCATTAAACGGGTGTCTCAGTGGTACTATTTTTTCATCTATCAAAGTTCCTGAAATACTAGGAATTAATTCCTGCAAGAAAGCAGGGAAACATGAAAAAAAAGCATCACACAGAAAGAAAAGGCAGCAAAATCTTTACTTTTCCCAGTAGAGATATCCACTTCTGAAATGGTTAAAAATTTACTATCATGTAGAGGCAAACATTTACACTGTGCAAGTTACCCAATTCGTTATTCCCTTTCAGTATCTAGAAGACAAAGCATTTAAAAACAAGGGGTTTGTGACTCATGCAGCCCAGAAAATTATTTCTGAAACTTCCATTCTCTAGAAAATACACAGGCAAATAGACACAATTTTGTTACAGGTTTACATTTCCTGATTTAAACATTGTGGCATGAAGCTTGACCAAATTCAAATATACTGAGACAAGTTCATTTACTGATGATGCTAAATTACAAATTTAAAATACAATGGGGGAAATTATGCTATAGGTTGAGAAGAATGGTGATTTAATAAGAAGGCAGCTGCTATCTACAGCACACACTTGTTTGGTTTTCTGAAAAGAACAAAAATACAGGAACATTCTTGTAACTTTAGCTAAATTTTCCTCTTTCTTCTGAGACAAAAGAGGAGACCACAGAATGCCATCAGGAGCATTGTATGTTCCAGGTAAAAAACTGCAAAAAAAATTCAGTAATATCCAACTCATCTGGCCATGTAAAGACAGCAGAAAACTTAAATGGTGTTTTTAAAGGATTGATTGCATAATTGGAGAAATATCCTTACTCTCCAGTCTAACCATGCCTTGTATGTACAAACATCAGATATTTTCATAGCAATTACTGTGAATTACACAGTTAAGAATGTGTAGTCAGAAGAACAACTAAAGTATTAGTTTCCTCTAAAAAAATGAATGTGGCATACATCCTGAAATCAACATCTCCAGGACCCAGATAATTTTGTAAATATTGTTGCCATTTTTAATATTGAAATTCTGCATAGATTGAAAGAAGAGAAGCAGACCACAGAAAGTGTGCAGCAAGACCAGGTTTATGCATTGGAGTGGTAAAAACTAATTCAAAACAGGGAATAAACATTGATGAGATTCAGAAAACAGTGAAGGAAGTACATGGTAGAGAAAGTACAAAAAGCACAACAGAATTAGAATATTTTGCAGACACTGGGGAAAAACCAGGATTTATATAATCTTGCATTTTATCAGAAAGGAGACATGAATACAAATAGAATACTCCACAGAGCAGAAGATAATTCCTAAGAGAAATATTTATGTGACATCCTGAATGATGCTGACAACTTTATTTCTCAATATCTGTGCATATATAATATATATTTCTTTGACCTACCTATAGTGTGACTGTGCCATAATGAAGAGAATATCTATGCAAGTGGCAATGAAATATTCACTAAGGCAGTTGATAGTTCTGAGATACAATCCAAGGTTAAGAAATGCGTAACCCTGAGGCTGACAAAAAACTAACACAAAAAACCATTTTTGTCACCTGAAATAAATTTTAAGATCCATAAATCTGAGGTTATTGCTTGCAATTCTTAATGAATAAATTATTTTAGCATTCCGTTGCTTTCAAATGCAAAAAGTATAAGAGTAGCCTTGTCCTCTACACTTTAAGTAGGGATAATGGGAAAAAAAATTACATCCACTGCTGCCATGTCAAATACATTACAAAACACCATACTAGCATTTTGAAAATCATTGTAGAAGCTCTTGAGAAAAGAGATAGTTACAAAATGCAGCAGACACTTCTTCAATGATAAGCCCCCCATTATCGATCTTAATACTTTCTCCTAGCACTGTATATAAAATCACAGTTCAGCATTTCTTGATGCTCATTTGACCTTGTTATTTAATACCAAAGCTTCATGAAGTTGAGATTCTTTTGCTGCCACTGAGACATCTAAGAGTTAGGCTTCCAGCTCAAACAGATTATCACAGATTTATTTTATAATCAATGGAAACAGGTCTCTATCAGGCAATTCATCTTACTGTCAGCAAAAACGAAGTTTCAGTTTCCCCAAAATAGTTATCTTGATCTTCTTGAGACCCAACTACCTGCCTGTGCTTGTCAGATGGGATGCAAGATAGGTGGGACACCCATTCCCAAATGACATGTATACTGGTAACCTGTGCCAAAAGTGACAGCAGACAGCTGGATTCTGATGAGTGAGTCTTCCTCTGAGCATCCAATGCAGTGGTCACTCTGAAGGGCTCTAGCTACAAAGGGAGCTTAGGATGATGGCTTAAATGACTTTATAGCTTTTAGATACCTTAATTGGGTCCCACCTTTTATACTAACATTTTTTTTCTGGGAATAATGCAACTCACACAGACAAAGAAATAGATCCTCTCTGCTTTATATGGTTGGCTTGAAGATCATCTTTATCAAGAGAATCTATGCAAAAATAATTTCCTCAGGTGATGTGAGACTTCCCCCAGCAGAGATTGATTTGAAGGGAACAGGTGATAATATCTATCAAGAATACCTATTTTTAGATTTAGAAAAAAATGTGAGAGGAAGAGATAATAGATATTATGGATGAAAGTATTATCTTTTTTCCTGCTTTGCTCTCCAAAATTGTCATGCTGCCCAATATTGCACAGATAATGCAATATGTAGCAAGAGGAGGGAGTGTGGTTTATATCAGGTACCTTTGTAAAGAGCTCTGAATTGCCATCTAGAATAGCCAAGTTCATGCTTTGACCCTAAACAGCCAAGAGGAACATGTCTCCCTGCTAAGCCATGTCAGTCCTGTTTCATGTCAAACACAGACAAACACAGACAGCTTTACCTGCTCCTTTCTTCTGCCTTTTTTATCTGCTTCTCTGTATGTTTATGTAGGTGGCAGAAACATATGCTCACATCCTTATTTTGCCTGCTTTGGGGAACAGATTAGAATTTGCCTCTTCAGACAATCTCCTGAACAATCTCCTGTAGTAAATGTCTATTTGTTCTTCCCTATGGAGGGGGTTCCCTTTGTATAACTAATTATCCCTGGAATTAAGACTGAGTTCCAAGATGCTTACATCTGACATGGGCATTCTGTTATGTAAAAGTTTGCTATTTGTTTCCCTGATCCAATAAGTGCTGTTTTATTTGAGGTACATGTGGGAGAAAGGAAAAGACATGTTTCTCAGTCTCATCCCTTTGAAAGCACAAAATTGAAATTCAGGTGGATTTTCTTATATTGTAACTAGAGAATTAAAATTAACTGTGCTCTCCACAGTCTGTTTTGCTTTATGCCCTATCAAACTACATTTTTCATGGCTTGCTAGCAGGCAGCAGGTTGATATAATGATGATATTATTGGTGTATATGCAGATCCAGAATCAGACATTTACTCATTAGAGAAGTTATCTGGTGGAAAACTGTGTGCTTTAGATAAGGTAGCAAAGGCCCTGAATGTGGGTCCAAAATGTGGAAGCCAATTTAATGGTCAGTAGACACCTGCATAACACTATGTGTCCAAAAATATATGGCGGTCTTTTGTGATGGATGGCAGATGGCTTTTTTGTTGTAAAGCATGCATGTTAGAGATGAGTACAAGTTACTTATTCATAAAGTCAGCAATGGATATAAGTATTGGGTTTGTTATACAGTTTTATCATGTGGTTTGCATAAAATTATTTAGGATGATAACATTTCATTACAGGAATGGTTATGCTAAGATGATTCTTTGATAGAATTTGCATTCTTTTAAGTTTCTGCATGATAACAGCAACAGTAATGAAAATAGTGGGGTTTGTGGTTTTTTGTAAATAGGCTAGAACCAGCTGTCAGTTTTGGTAATACAGATGAACAGTCCTTTATAGAGTCGGGGTAGATAATTTCTAGGCAGATTGTTTCTTAGTTATTCTTAGAAGAAACATATGTGCTGCATACCAATGCCAGGAAATCACTTGCAGCAAGTGTGTTAGTAGCAAAAAAATACTTCTGTTAATTGACACTTATAAATTTAAACTACTCATATATTTTAGCCAGTAATATCACAAATACAGAATAATTTAAGTAAGGCTGGGAATCTAGTTAAAAATAATCTAGGTTTAAGTGTTAAAACAGGATTTCTGATTAACTCCTTTTACAGTAAATTTTTTTGGCAATAGAAAAATTATGCTAAATTAGTTCTACTGATAGAACTATTTTTAGTCTTTTGGTGAGAATTTCAGTAAAGTCTTTCATAGAATGCTTTTGGATTCTTTGGAATTCAGAATAGCATAATTGCTTAAATTTCATTAAATGGTACAGTTTAACTGACTCAGCTCCAAATTTCCAAATTGGATCATTAATTTTCTTATGGTGTCATAACAAGTAAAAAGTTAGTCTTCAAAATTAGTAAGGATACACAAAGTAGGTGCTGCAAGCCAGCTAGGAGAAAACCTAACCATAAGATGGGTATACTGCGAATTTGTCATTTCCCACCATCTCATTATTTCTACTTGGGAAGCAAGGCTGAGTGAACACTAAAGCTGCTTCCCTCAAACTGTGAATGATACACTGCAATGATTCTTGTCTTTAAAATGTAACCCAGCTTCTTCTTATATTCTTAGTGGTAGCAGTATTCATAAGGAGTATTTCCTTATTTTTCCCTAGGCATTTGGAGAATTTCTTTGGCAAAACAAACAAAACAACCTTGCATGTTGCACACCAGATTATTAAAATATGCTGAATCACAGGAAATAATTTTTTTTTTTAAATAGCCACAACATGTTTCTATCTATATATGCTAATAAAGATAATTGAAATGACTAGATATGTTCTTCCATGGAAACTGTTCTTTGTTGCAATAAAAAAGCCTAAGGATAATGAAATGTAATTTTTCATTCTCTGAGAAACTCAGAGACTGTAGAGTTTTAAAGTATTTTAGTGTTTAATATATGGGAAGCCATGATCCTGGCTTTGTCCATTAACCTTTACTAAACGTTAAAAACAAAAAAGACTCAACAAAAGTTTTGGGAAGCTTATTTTTATAAAAGGTATTTTGATTTCTCCATTAAAAAAAAAAAAAGAAAAAAAAAAACCAAAAAACCCAACCAAACCATAAGAAACTCCACAATTTGTTTTTAATCAAAATATATCTGTTTGAACATTACAAAACCAATGGAGGAGAAGAAGATTGCACAGTATTATTGCAGTTCTGATTTAAATCAAAGCTTTTTTGGATGGAAAATTCTCTGACTTCTACAATGACATATGAAAGTCCTAGTGTATTAGATGGTTTTCTGTAGGTTGTGAAGATGGAGATGAAAAATGGGGAGCTAATTTCTGCCTGGCTAGCACAGCACAATATTACTCATTTGGCCTATAACTGAAACTTTCTATATTCCCTCAAACATATGCAGCATCCTGCTGTGGAAATGGGTTTATTTGCTGCTGGTGGTGGTGGTTGATATTATTATGCTTTATTTTGCTAATATTCAGAATAGCAGCTAACTGTATGTAGAGCACAGCTTGTATGGATCATGTTCAGTACAGCTCAAGCTATATGCTAGAACAGAGAGAGAAGACCTAACTTGGTTTCAAAGACTTCAGTTTTGGAGACATTTCAAGGATTTTTTAATAAATTCATATCTAATACACCTTATGGTTTAGTCATCTTTGGTCTGCAGTCAGTTAGCTTTCAAGGGTAGTGATTACAAATTTGAATGAAACAGATAATAGTTATCATGGTAGAAGAACAGTAAGCCCTTTGTACAGGAGACATGTTTTGCTTTCTTCTTTTTTATTGTTATGGTAAATGTTTCTATACTTATTCTATCTTTGTCAGAACATCTGAAAAGTAATAATAATAATATACAAAGCAGTAGCTACAGTTCAGATTTTCAAAAACCAGCTAGTAGAAAATGTTTCCATCTGCTTGCAAAGAACTGGCTCAAAACTTTAGAAAAAGAACTCCAAGCTGCATTCACGTATGTAAGAAATACTGAAAGTAATAAACTATGAAGCAGATATATTTTAAAACTAAATGGACAGTCTACAAAACAGTGCAAGAATTCTTTTATTTTGAAGAAAATCTATTGTATTCTTGCTTGAGGTGTCTCCATTTTTCTTTCAGATCAAACACAGCAGCTAAGGAAAGCACATTTGAAATCTTCAGTGAGCCCTGAAGATGCTCATTTGGTGCTGTTCAATTTCTTCCAACATAATAATTTAATTAGTACTAAAATGTACTCTGAATAGAAGTGTTTACATTTGTTAAACATTGTAGGTTATTAAGGATGTGAAAAACTTAAACACAAATACATGTTGGGTATTAATTAATGAAAGGTCTTAGCCTTTTAACATCTGTGACCCATTATTTTCCCTGTTCTTTCTGATAAATAAAATAACATTGCTAGCATAGTATGTTTTCCTTTATGCATCTTAATCTTACATTTACATGTATAAAGGATATGAAACAATCATTTTCTACGTTATTCTTTCCCGAAGCTACTGGAATTTGCTTATTTTCCATGCTCTTCCTAGGTTTCCTGAAGTGGCACTAAAGCACACTAAACTCCCCATGCTTCAGTTGAAGACCACAGTTTGTCCTGCTTGCCATGAACTTGCAAAGTTGGTTGTTTGTGTTCTCCCTGCTGCAGAAAGCACAGAGCAGATGCCAGGAATGATGACACACATTCCTCCACCTTTTCTTATCCAGACTAACCAACTGCACTTCTCTCCAACTCTTTCCTTGGAGAATATTTATTTGTCCTCTGAAAACTTTCATTCTTTTCCTCTCAGCTAAGCAGTTGGTCCACATTATACTAGGGGATAATGGTATCCCCTAAGATAGTGTTCCCCCTAAGAAAACCCAAAATACAAGATGCACCCCTGACCCATATGGTGGGAGATACAAAAAATAAAGACCATGGATTGAGATAAGAACACTTTACTGGAAACAGCAATGAGATTAGAAACCAGTAATAGCAACAACAACACAAATAACAAAAATGTACAAAGGGAGGGTGATTTACATGCAAAAATGTTTACCAAGGGTAGGACAATGACAAACAATGACAGACAGACCCTCCTGCTACCATACTTGGCCCACAACCCTAAGCCACACCACTCCTTCCCAGAAGCAAGAGTCCCCATGATGATATAGATGGTACTAATTAACAACCTAGACATGCCCACAGAGCTTCCTCCAGGCTTCACCCCCTTATGGGTACTGTGAAAAAATTAGCTCTGTCCTGGCCAAAACCAAGGCAATACTTCAGTGAGATATATTTTCAATATTCATTGCACTGATAAGCAGTGAGATGATTATGTATATCTGATGGCCTTATCTTGAAGCTCATATTCCTTTCTACATCTATTCATGTTGGTCACCATTTCACAGTAGCATGACATTGCAGCCTTGTGGTCCCCAGACATTTCTTTTTTAAATGTTATATATGTATTTGAATATTCCTGCTCAACTGTAGTACTTCCTATGGGTCTGGTCAGAATTTCATCTTTTTATTTATCCCATTCCTCAAACTTAACAGGCCTATTTTGAATGTTGTTTAAATTCTCCAACATATTGGCTGTCCTTCCCAGTATGGTATCAGCAGCAAATTTAATGAGTAAACTCACTGCTCTATCATTCAATAATTTAATGAAAATATGTAATAGAACTGTAGAATTGACTAATGAAAAACCTTTCTCATACATTCTTCTATCTTAACAATGAACTATTGATAATTGCAGTCTTTGGGTGTTTTTATGTTCTATTATCTGTTAGACTGACATTACATTACTAGTTTATGAGAATTTCATGAGATAGAATGTTTTTCTGTCCATATAACCTGCCATCCTGCTGTGGAAGGAAATTAGATTAGCTAGATGTAATCTGTTGTTGGCAAATCCACATTGGCTGATGTGGATTTCCTGATTGTTTTGCAGGTGCTAATGGTATGATGATTTGTCCAACTGTATAGACAGGACTGTACTTAACTCGTCTTTTACATCGTGTCAGGTAAGCTGGCTCTCACTGAAGTGACTGGTCCTTCTGTTACTGCAAAACACAGGTGCCATTTTGTTTCAGTCCTTTAGCTAAGATCAATTTTTCTTACTCGTAAACCAGAGAAAAGTGCTTAGGGACTAGAGTAGTTATTAGGGAACTGCTCTTAATAAGTGATATGGATATAATTAGATAGGAATAATTATGTAAGTCCCAGTTTTTAATTTTACTAACGAAAGAAACTCTGGGAGTCAACATGAATTTTAAAATGAAAACCTCTGTTGTTGACAATGGATAAAATGTCTGCAGTTTCCCTTGTTGAAATTTAAGTCCATCTTAAGTTAAATGAGAAAAATACATTTTTATTTTTGAGTATATAGATTGAAAGGTGGTCATGGAAAATCTGTAATCACCATGAACCCAATTAGAGTCCATTATGAAAGCCCAATCATCAGAACAAAGCTTCAGTGAAATGCAGGTATGAAGATTAACTGAAACACTTATAATTAGGAGGCCATCCATGTTTCAAGATTCTTATGGAAATACGTGCTTCACTAAGTTTATTGCTTTTTTTCCCCAGGTCTGTTTTGGACAGACTTTGTAACTTTACTGAGTATCTCTACCAGGTAAATGATGGCCTACAGCAGAGTTCTGTGCACTCAGGTCCCAGGGCCTAGATAAGCAGATTCTGTTCGAGACCATGAATAGGGTTTCAAAAGGTGCTGTCCAACCTAAAGAGTTCTGTGAATCAGGAGCATGGTTTTGTTCACACTGGGGGAAAAAATTGTAATACAGATATGACCAAATAATGACCAGATAATTATCAAATCAACCATTAAATTTACTGATTTCATTCTATGTCTTCTAAGTAGCTACTGATGTCTATTATTATGTAGCCTAAAATCATAATAAAAAATATGTCTCACATTTCTGTAGATTGAGTTTTAAGTGATGGAAGATTATCTCTTCTTCTGTCCATTTTCCTAAATTCTTTGTTTCTGCACATTTATTTTAAATTTGTTTTTAAGAAAAGTAGTGACAGTAGCCTGTGTGCTTGCAGTGGTTCCAAGATCTGCAGAGGTATGGGTTTCAGAGCTGCACAGACATCATGCATGACTAAGAAAATTATGGCTTTAGACACACACCTCTTCAACCTAGTTTAGAAAGTCTTTGTGCTCAATCCCTTGGCACGTTTAGGTCTCTGAGTAAATATCTGTAAGTTGTCTGTGAGTACAGCACATTTTCTGCTGGATGGCATGTCAAGTATGTGCATGTGTTTGGAAAGGCTGTATGATTTTGTAGAGGATGCTCAAAAAAAAGACACATAACACAGTTGGCATTTCTTTATTGTGAATTTAGGATGCTGAAGTGGTAAAGTACTTTCACTGCGGTTGTGGTCTTTTTTTCTGTGCTAGATGAAGTTCTTGCTGCTGAAAGAACATAATTTTAAACAGTCTCTACATAATTTTTCAACCTGAACAAGGATTTATTGATTTCCCCTGCTGTTGCTAGTAGTTGGGACAAAAGATACAGTAATTTGTGACTTGCTGGATCAGCTTAATGTAGTCCACAGGATCAGGAAATTATAAGTAGCTCTCAGATGTCTTCCATTCCAGGTGTCTCAGATTCTAAGTGCAGTTTCAAATCAAATTAAGAGAAAGTTTTCTGAAAGTACCAGATCTGAAGCATCATAGTTCTGTGTTTCTTATCTTACTCTTACTTTATTCTGGTGCTTAGGCAGTTGAAATAGTTTTGAATTTTCCTCATTAGGGGAATACTGTGGCTGAGTAAATCTGCTCTAACTCAAGCAAAAGCACTGAAAATAAGGCTTTTATTTTTAAAGCAGCACTAACTGAGTTCTAAGTGCCTTAAAATTCAGACCACTTAAAGACAAACTACTAGGTCTCCTGGACTCTCTTTCCTTCTTCTTCCTTCCCTTAACCTCTTAGTTGTCATCACTCCCAAACTAGATAAAAGTTTAAACCCTCTGTTGAAATGTTTCTGTCAATTTCTTTGCTAGTTTCTAAATCATATAATTTTTCCTCAGAATGAGTCTTTTGATTCGTGCCATCTGAACTTCAGAATACTTTGCCTCAATTAAAACAAAAAATTGTCAACATATTTTTTAAAGTTGGTCCTATTCCTCTGCTTTCAATCAGAACTTTTACTCATGCCTGTGAAGTTAAAGCTAAATCATGGAGTTTAAGAAATACACGTTTATGGAGCTTGTACTTAGTTCAGTGTTTGGGAATAAGGCATAAATGGGGTCACACTGGTGAGAAGAGCCTGATCTACAGCATTAATTACTTGAGGAATAAAAATACCAGAGAATTTTGAGTGGCATTGTATCATGCTTCAACAAAGAAAATGGGTTTTACTGAATGCAACCTACACTGACATCAACATCTGCTTTTGTGTCTAGAATCTTTAAACAGGACTCTCTTGTGTATTCTGATATTTTTTCCTAAGAAAAGCATTATGTAAATGTTTTGTATAAGCCTTTTCAGTCTGAATTTCTATTGTACAAGGAATGACTCACAAGTCTTCATTTCAGAGCCTATCCTGCTTATAAGTTTTGACTTTGGCTAAAATCCAGGACAAGCAACAAAGAAAGAACAACCATAACTTCTTGAAAATAAGTTACTAATAAATAATATTAGGGAAAGAGATGATGAAAAAATTGGAGGTTTTATTTCTATATTTATTAAGGTTTTTCAGTGCAGAGATATCTCTGCCTAGGATTTTCTAATGTTATGTTGGCACTTTTCATTCACACATGTTGGTCTCTTAGGGTTATCAGGAGCGAAACACCTTGACTTGAGCAATCTGGTCTAGTGGTAAGTGCCCCAGTCCATGGCAGGCTTCTTGGAACTGAAGATTTTAAGGTCTGTTCCAACCCAAACCACTCCATGATTCTATGAAACTGTGGATCATGGCTTTGTAATAGCATCTGGGAGAGATTTTTATTCCTTATTTTGGGCAGTATATCAAGTGGAGACATGGCATACAAGCTTTGTGTTCACCAACTCCTTTCTAAGACAGATCCACCAGCTTGCACCCAAAGGCACTATGGCATTCTCCAATTGAAAATAAGAGAACTCTTGGTTGTGATCAAATGCCTCAAAACTGCAGAGACCAGAGTAGGATATGTGAAGTTGAGTATAATGACATTTGGCAGCATGTCTTACCACCTTTGTACACAAATTTTGTGTATGAATCATGAATGCCTGCACTGTGATGTTGCAGCTTCTGCACTTTCTTCTTTCTGTCTGTCTGTGCTTTTTTATTAAGTGTTTTTTATTATTACATTTTCTTTCCTGGCCACTTTACTTTGTAACTAAAAACTTACAAGAAAGTAGGGTGAAGGAGGTTGAAAGAATGAACCAAGCATATTCCATAAGCCACACTGAAAGAATTTCTTCCTGTTGGTTAGCTAATGAAAACATTTATTTTAGGGTAAATCCATTCCTTAGTTTACCAGAACAGGAAATGCAATGATTGGTTTTCTGAGATTATCAGCTAGTATTTTACAAAGCTTGCACAATTTCATTTTGGTGTCTATGTATCTATGTATCTATCTGCTGCTACAGACATCGCATTTCCACACTCTGCCCACATTAAGAAATGTCCTCTCCCCACATTGAGAAATTCAGTTTCAGTATAGTAAAAAGCAATTAACATTAGTAAAATGTGGTATTTTGCAGCAAGTTCAAAGTACAGCACCAAGGACATTACCCCAGCAGCACAGACTGGGGGATGACTGTCTTCAAAGCAGCTTTGCTGAAGGAAAAACAAAAGAAGAAAAACCCAAAAAACCCAAACAAACAAACTCTCCCCCCCTCCCCCCCCCACCCACCAAATACACAAACATATCAACCTCGGGGGCTCAGTCAACAACAAATTGAGCATGAGCCAGTGGGGCATCTCCATTGAGTGTAGCCATCAGGTTAGGCTAAGTGCTCTTTCCCCTCTCTCTCTCTGGCACTTGTAAGACCACATCTGGAGTGCATATAATTTCTGTCACAGCTACAATGACATGGACACATTGGAGCAAGGCCAGAGGAAACTTCCACCATCATAGGGGACCAAAACTCACAATGTTTAAGGAGAGGCTGAGAGACCCATTCAGACAGGAAAAGATTTGAGGATATCTTAAAAAAATGGTTAATGTAACAGTGCAGAGAGGACAAGCTAAAATCTATTCAAGGTACACACAGTGAAAGGATGACAGACACCATCCACAAGGCTGCAGTATGGGAAATTTTTTGAATTTTTCATGGAGTGCAAAATTTTTTACCATGAAAATATTTAAACACAGGAACAGATCCCACAGAGAGCTGTGGTATCTCCATCTTTGATGTCTTATGCTTGCATCTTAGTAGTTAGCATTACAGATGTCTCTAGATTATTTAGGCAACTGAACTGACTCTCATGTGTCTACCTTTAGACAGCTCAGTGACCATGACCCCAGTGTGTTAGGCTCTCTATAAAAGAAGTTCCAAACAGGCTAAGAGGGAATGAGAATATTTCTGCTGAACAAACTTCTAAGTTTACTGCAGGTATATTGGCGAACAAATTTTGGGAAAGGTTCTTCTAAGTTAGTTAATAGAGCTCTTTATGATATTTGTTGTGAGTATCTCAGGAGGCAGCATGATCAGCAGTATTTCTTGGTTTAAATATTTAAGATTCATTTAGTCATAGTTACCAGTTTGAGAATGAATTTGCAGGTAGAGCTTAACAGAGGACATGAGGTCAATGAATACCAATAGTGAAGACAGGATGCTGGGGTTCAACTCAATAAAGATAGGGAAGCCAACGGTGAAATAGAAAAGAAGGTGATGTGTAACTTTTCCTTCTTTCCATGGTCTCAGAGGCCCAGCACTTGTAGTGCTCTTCAAAATCTACTGTGAATCAGTCAAAAGAGAAGGTGACATATGCTTCACTCATCTGCCAGCCATGTGCTTCTGACAGTCAAATATACTTCCTATTCTCAACTGCTGAAACCACTCTTTTTCCTGAATGTAAAAAAGTCTTCAGGAAATAAGTTGGGAGAAGAATCTAGTCAAGATTATAAAAGACCTAGTGAAAAAGAAAAAAAGAAGAAGAAGAAGAAAGAAACATTAGGAGTTAGTCAAGAAGCTGGATATTTTGATGGAATTATTGACCAACTTTATAGATGTTAGGAGTTAGGGCATGTCTGACTGGATGGAAGATTTGTTTCCATGACAGGTATAGTGCTCCTCTTCATTAAACAGGTGCCAAGAAGAATCAAAGTGGGTCTTTTTTTAATGTTAGGATAATCAGAGAGCATCAATAGTTCAAGAGTTTTCAATTTCGGTTTGCTCAGAAGTTTCATTCATTCTTCCATGAAAAGACTTAACTACAGTGATGTGCACATGGATTTGTGTTAAAACATGGTAATTGCCCAAGATGTCTCAATTTATCTATTTTGCAGTGTAGCAGAGAAGATAGGAGAAAATTACTGATTTGCCAATTCCTTTAGGTAATAATATAGAAATCTTGACCAACTTCTTAAATAAGAAGAGGCTACTTTTGAGATCCTTTAGGTGTGCATGAAATGGGGTAGATAACTGAAACTCTCTGAAAGCATCTCAAAGTATTGCATGAAAAAATATCAAAGCTGTGGCTGAAACAATATTTTTCATATTTTCCATATACCACCTACTTGTCAAAGCTTATTCTAAAAAAATTACTACATTAGCAAAAATGATGTATGGAACCATTCTCCCAGACAGCACAGAAGCAAAAAAACTTGGTCGGTTTTTCTTACAGAAAGTGAAAGAGAGAGATGTTATTATGAAAGATATTTTCAGGTCTATATGGAATGTATCAATGATGTTACTGTACTCATTTCAGTGAGTCAAGTATTTGCTACAATCTGAATAACCTGCTATACCCTGATGGAAATGCTTTTAACAACCTCTAGAATTATTCATAGACATAGTCAATGATTAACAAATAAATGCTAAAACCATCTAACTCCACTCAAAAAAGCAATAGAACACAGCTTTCTGAAGAAAAGTACTTCAAGGCATATTGCTGGTCCTCAGTACAAAATTCAAGACAACGTTGGATTGACCCTGTCTTTCCTTCTGTTCCTCTGCAAAACAAGTGGAAACAGCTTTGAAGAAGAAACTCTTCACAAGACCACATTTTGGCAATTATTCATTTGATCTCTCAGGGTAGGAAACAGACTCCAATTAGAAAACACGCTGGTAGAAGCTGCGAAAACAAAAATATTAAAATTATGGTTAAATAACAATCACTGTGTTGAGATTTGTGTCCTGTACAGCACCTGTCTAAGGATCTGTGCTTTATGATTCAGTCTTTGTGAACCAGGTAGCAGGTTCAGGAAAACTGTAACAAAAAAAAAAAAATTACTCAGAGGTCACGTATTATATAGTGATTATTAATCTAAATATGTAACTTTAAATGCAGATCCAGATCCTAATATGTGCAAGACTGGAAATTATCCTATTGTGGAAGAGTGAGAGGAAGTTAAACCCCTTCCCACACTTGTGGCACACCCTCTCTCTGGTTCTTCGTCTGTGGGAATGGGAGCTACCAAGAATCCCATCCTGCTCAGACAGCAGAATTCTGTAGCTCAGTTTCAGTGACAGACACTTCTTAGGCTAAGGCTCTTGTTAAGACCAAAATATTTTGTGGGGAAGATTCTACTTCAGCAAGCTACAGACAAAATACAGGCAGTAATTTGAAGGATCTTGGACCATCAGGAAGGTTTCTACCCAAAATTTGTCAAATTCATGCCAGAGTGCTAGGAATCCTGCTCAACGGGTGCTACAGAGCAAAGATATCCACCTATGATCAGGAACAAGGCTCACTCAGAATGAATGTCAGTTAAATGTATCTGGGATTTCCACCTCCTGCCAAATCTAGCTCCTGGATCCCCATCTGGCAGCCAGTGACTGCTGTCTGTGCAACAGGGCACACGCCTGGGCTCTGCTCCTTGGAGCCTCAGTAGCCTGCCAGCGAGGTTCCCAGGAGGCTGAGAAAATAAGGACTGGGATCTGATGAGTTTTATTTTGACACTTATATTCAGAGTTTTCCTTTCAGTAGAGAAGTCATCAAAACATTTCAACCAGTAATCCACAGAAGAAGGAACACTCCTCGTCAATTATAGCTTAATTTGAGCTTTTAGAAAAGGGCTGCCACTTTCTGTCCCTTCCCTGGGAAGCAGTTGGCATCTTGGTGCTCAGAGAAACAGAAGATAATTTTACACCACAAGCAAAAAAAGAAGGATGAAAGGACTCTAAAGGGAAAATTTCATGCAGAAGGGAAACTACAATGGAGAGGAAGGGTGAAGTTTGACATCCTCCTCATTCACATGACAACATCCTCACATTAGGAACTGGAGCTATATTTAGCTATATGGCCTACTCTATTATAGTGTCTGAGCAGATAATAATGAGGAACAACTTCCTCCTCAGAAGCTCCAGAGAGGCATTATCTCATTTAGGAGATGAGGACTGAAGAATAAACAAGAGTAGCCACAGTTTTCATGGCACCCCTGTTCCTGTCTCCCTTCCATGGTAACAGAGCCCCTTCCTGTCCTCCCTCGCCCCTGCCACCAGAGCAGGAGCCTTTCTGCACAAGGCCTGCAGTGGACTCTGCCTCCTCTGCCATGGCCCCCAAGGTCTGCCTTATCCAAAAGGTCCTGCTCAGCTGGCACAACATCAGTGAGCCCCATGACAGGCACAAGCACTACAGGAAGCTGCTGTACACCAGGCTTCTCTCCTCAGCTCCTTCCTCTTCCAGCACTGGCTGCAGCAGAGCCTCATCCTTATGGAGCTTTGTCCCCCGATACAAGGGACTGACTTATTTACATTGTTTTGTGAATTTTGGGGGAGTCAAAACAGCAGAGCTACATTTAATGAATATGACTGCTCTGTTCTCAGCTTCATCCATGGAAAGAAACATGCCTCTGCTTTCTATCTTAATTTAGAAATGAATCTTCAGGTACAGGTAATGACTGTGTTTTGGAAAATATCACAGTGACCAGGAAGCTCTGCTGGAAGTCTGAGAGGTTCTGTAGAATTTCAACATTACTTTATGAAAAAAACCCAAAAATCTGTCTGCATTTCTCACTTTTTTCCTTCTCTCCACAACAAATGACACATGACTACTGCAGCTGATTATTAAAATGAGCTCATCCTGGAAGCAAAACTGAGATATGCTCTTTCTTCTCCTCAGCCCACTCTTTTTCTGCTCCTCCTTCAGTAAATTTTAAATGTACTGGGGACTACTCATTAGCACGTATTTTGTTTCAACATCTTGTAGAAAACAGACGGAGAGAAAGGTGAGAACAACTGAAGAAAGAATAAAAATTGAAAAAAGAGAATAAAAGAAGAAAAATAAGGAAAGGAAAGCCTAGAAGAAGAAAAAGACACAGAGATAGTCTATATTTGTGGTGCCCTTTTCAAGATAAATTCTTCTCAAGTTAAAATTTACACACCTATTGAGGTGACTATAAGATATGGTTCAGAACAATTTGAACAGTAATGAACTTACTGAAGTGCCATGAGATGTTTAGATGAATTCAGGTATTTATTCACAGCGCTGTCTTTTCTGACTGTTCACAGTGTTAACAACACTTACATTTTAAGGACCTATTTACTCCTTCACAGCAAATTTCACAGTATTCTGTGGTTTTCTAGATCATCATTGGCAGGATCCTTGAGGATAAACTGCTCCACAACTTATTCTGCCTTGCTCATGAGGCAACTCTGGGCTATGTTAGGAGTTGCACAGTTGGCGTGACAGAAAAACATTCTCCAAAGACATTCATCTTTATAACCACCCTCATTTGTCTCTCCCTCTGCCAACTCAGTCTGGACAGCTTGCATGAAGGATCCCTCTGACAGCATCCCTAGTCCTTATAAACATGTGCAGAAAGTCTGTCCTCAAAATTCATTTTCAGGCTCAGAAAATGCTTCGCATAACTTTCTGTAACAGCCTTGAGGCATCATCAAGGTGCTCACTTGTGCTAGAGAATACCCTGTGTGATTCTCAGTATAGCTGAGAATACCCTGTGTGATTCTCAGGATAGCTGAGAATACCCTGTGTGATTCTCAGGATAGGTGGCTAAAAAGTAACTGCAGGTAACTAAAACAAGAAACATCATTCTCCATAAGAGCAGCAGCAGGTCAAAGGGTTTCTGCTGTCACTGTTCAGCCCAACAACCAGCCTAACAGCAAATGTGAGACAGTGGTGGCCAGGTACAATGCACTTCAGTGAACATAGTATTTCTTGTCTCTACCAAGTCAATCAAACTGCCTTTTTTTTTTTTTTAAGAAAGATATATATATATATATATATCTCACCAGTTTTAAAGAAAAACATGATCAATTGTAAGTTTGCACTTAACAAAATACCGTAGTCCTTCTAAGCTCTATTTTATTGTATTGATTTCTTCTGATGCTTCTATCATACTGTTATTTTTTCACCTACTTCTGACCTCAATAATTTTAGCAAGAGTGGCCAGATCTCAGCTATGTATGACTAGACCCAAGATGGAAGGTACAGAAACCCAGTGTCAACCATGCTGCACCATAATACCTAAGCATTGACTTTAATATGAAACAAAATGGAAAAGGATTTCTACAAATATCTGGATTTATAATATCAATAATAGCTTACAATGAAGGTGTCAGTCCTCACTGGATATTTTCAGACAGACCAAGACCTCCTTTCCCAGTTTACAAGGAAAAATGTGATATATGTTTTGGAATATGTGCTCAGTTTGCACTTCTTTATCCATGTAAGTGATTTAACCTCTTAGCCATCTGAAAGTTAGAAGTAGCAGTATTCGAATTTCTATACGTAATTGAATTGCAGATGTAAATTTTGAAAAGTTTGACCAAAAATGCAAGTCTCACCTTACTGGAAATTTACCTCTTCATTTGCACATGTTCCACTACAGAACAACATGAGTCAAGTGCTGTCAGCACTTGAGAATTTTCCATTGGCCACCAACTCATTAAAACCAGACAGTAACAAATAATCATCATGACCCTTAGTCAGAAGGACCTTTTAGTATAGAAAAATCTCTTCCACTTCTATTCAGTTAATCACTTTTGCACAGCTTCTAGTTCCTCAGGAGCCGTTCACTGATCCCCTAGCCACTGTGAGAGCTCCATTAAATTTTGCCTGTGACCTTCTGTGCTTCAGAAGCTCTACGTGAAACACTACTGGTGTCAGCAAAGCTTTTATCATATCCATGCAATGCCTGGTCAGTGATCTTTCTCTGGATTGTTATCTCTACCTTACCCAACTTTGCTGCTGCTCAAATTCTCTTCGTTTATCCCATGAATACCCCCAAACTGATGCCCTTTTATTCCTGCATCTTGCCCTGAGGACTGAATTCTTGCCATGTGAGTGACATGATCATTCTACAGGATAAAAGGGGAAGAAGCAACATGTATCCTTTAGTGACAGGGTGACTATGGAAAAGGTTAAGTATACAGCAGTGGAAACAAGCCCTATTGTCTTCTTTATTTCAATGTGAATGTGTGGAATTATCATCACTGTGTGATAATTCCGGAATTTATTCCAATTGATTTTATATAACCAGAACAATGTCTCATTATGTTGTGTAAGACACCTTAAGAAAAATAACATGAATTAAAATAGTGCTTCAGTCAGTGGTGTCCTACGTGATAAGGGTTCTCCTATGAGAGGCTTTGTCCCATTGTTTTCTCCAGTGTCTGGCTTTTTTGTCTTTTATTTATTACTATTTTGTTATGACAGTAACACAGATGTTGCTTTTCAAATTCATTATCATTGTTGTTTCTCAACATTTCCCAAATGACACCATGGTGAGACAGAGCACCATGCTTCCATTTCCTTGATAATCACTTTCTCCAAGGAAACTGATAGGTTTCAAATTTATGTTGATGATGAAAGTACTATTTGTATATGGCTAGATTGGTGAGTTGGGTTTTTTTCTCTCTCTCTCTTTTTCCCTTATTCTCTTTTTTTATTTCTTTTTTCATTTTTTCCCCATTTTTCCAGCACAACAGCCTTGGTGCTTTCCAGGTCACTGAAAATGGGACAGAATGCTCTGAGCTATGTGCCCTACTGAGTGGAACTGTTTTGTTCATATGCACTGATGCTCCCTTTTTAAAGAAATGAAAAAAGCAAGCAGGAGAATGCAGAAGTGAATATTTTTTATTCTGTGCTCTAAGTTTAACAAAACAAACAGATTACAGACCTCCTTTGTATTTGAAATATTTCAACATATTTGATCAGGTACATTTTGCTATGGCATTTGATAATTTTTATTGCACAACAAGGTTAGTGTTTACATGAAACTGTTCTGTTTTTGCAATAGCACTTTAATGCAGTAGTGCTTTTCTAAGAAAACATTTCTTTATGGATTTTTTTTCTCCGCATAAACTGTCTCCCCCCACCACATTGCATTATCCTAATATTTAAATATTAAAAAAATATTTTATAAAACCATGTAACAGCATCAAAATAGTCAGAATAATTGCAAAATTTCTTTTATTTTAAAGGATCTGGTGCTGTGCACAGAAATGTAATGAATGCTGACTGACCTGGGATGAAACACAGAAGAAAAGCTGAGGGGAGGGACATCTTGGCTACAAAGAAATGTTTTCTGTCAATATGAAAAAAGGAATTATCTTACTGCAAAAAGAATGGAGGTAGGGAGCTCACCCTTTTTGGGTGCAACTTACTAGATTTTTCTGTCTGCTATTTTTGAAGTACCCTAAGATTGATGGATTCTAGTGCAGAAGACAGATGTAAAAGCAAAGTTTCAATACAGAGCATTTTTAGCAGTATTAGATAGGAAGAGATGGGAAGGGAAAACACTTTGAAAGTCTGACTGGGTAATCATGATAATACAAAATATGTTCTAAACATGTTTTGAGTGGATAAATACAGTGGATGGAAACTTCCATCTTATTCATGCCTTTAAAACAGCAAATTATTACAGACATCTGGCTTTTATCTCTAACAGACTGAAATTTCAGTGATGAGGCTTCCTTTCCCTGTGACATCACAATTTTTACATCTACAGTAAAATGTTAAAATATGCTTGCAGATTTTTTTCTCTTAATGTGATTATATTTTCATGATTTCTATAGAGAAATTGGTGTTGAATATGCATTTAGAATAATCCATACAGTTCCTGATAAAAGTTCTTTCACTAACATGAAACCAGAACATAAATATATGTCTACATATTTATGTACACACAGCTATAGACACAGAGACAAAATTTGAGATTGTTCTATATCTAGGGCAGTCAAATTTTTCAAAGTGAGTGTTGATTTTGAATGCCTTTATTTATCAGTATCAATCTTGGAACATCTGATAGGGACAATCTTGATAAGGCAGATGTAGGTCCTTTTCCCTAGATTTTAATTTTTAATCTGAGTACTCAGAAAATAAGCCATTGACTAAACTTGTTTTTTTGTTTGGTTGTTAGTGTTTGTTTTTTTTTCAAATATAGGTCAATGGTTCATAACATCCTGGATGTGTTACTTGTTTTCTTTCCTTTTCTTTCCAATATGCTGATGAAAAGAGATAAACAGATAAACCGACTCCACTTCAGAAAAATTCATTTATGCAGAATTTTGCTAGAATTAATGAAAACAATCCAACTGTGTATCCTGTGACACAGAAGGAGGCATAAACTCAGGTTTCCAGAGCACAAAGCCTTTGACTCAATCCAGACAAGTTTGTTTTCATGGGTCCATTTTCAGGAAGGAACTGGTTGTAAGTATTTCACTGATTTTAAGTACTTTAGTGGAGCAGTTATTGAGTGTTTAGCACTTTGAAATATTTAGATTTATGTACTGTTCACAGCCTCCCTGGGTCCCTCAACTTTGAAGGATGCTTCTTCTTACGGCTCAGAGGCAGACTGCCACTTCTGAAGCACTAACACCACTGCCCCTAGCATCTGGGGGGATTTCTGAGAAGCTTTCAAGGGTATATAACTCAGGGCCTGAGGCTCTTAAGTGTAAGAAATAAGATCAGATCTTGGGCTCAGGTAGTGCTCATATTCTCAAGTAAACATAAGCATGCATGCAGCATGTCAACAGAACTTTGTCAAGTCAGAACTTTTATTAATTAACCAAGATTATTTTCTACAGAGTATATCCTTTATCATCTGCTGGGAATCTTTGCCATTTAATCTGAGATTTAGGACAAACTGCCTAACCTCAGGTTTTAATTCTAGGCACGCCTCAGTTTCTAAAGTTCTCCCCAGGCACAATCTCTTTGATTCACTGCAAAATGAAGTTTGACATATCTTATTATGAAGAAATACTTCATTTGAAAATGTGCAAAGTAGCTCTAGGAAAACAACAGCATACTGAGAAAACCTTGCCAACACTGCAGCCTTTCTACAAATGCAAAAAAATACAAAAATAAAAAAATATTTCTCATTAACAATGAAGTACTCAAATAGCTGTGAGTGGAATCTATGAAGGTACCCTAGGTATAAAATTGTTGTCCAGAAAAGTGTTGAGAATTTATAAATTGGCTATGTTGTCCTGAGAGTACTTACAGAGAATTCAGTGGTCTGACGCATTCTCAGTAACCCTGTCACCTCTCTTTGTTGCTGTGGGAGAAACACAGGAGGAGTATTTATTCAGCAGGTCTTGTGGTACCAGATCCTCTGAGTCAGTGTTGAAGACATTTCACAAGTGACTGCATCCTGGGTTGCACAAAACCAGTCTGTCAAAATCTCATATCCATTTTGTCCTTCTCAGAAGAATGCTATCATTTTTGTGAAATCAGTGCTTTAACGTCCACTTACAAAAGGCTTGGATTTAGTTCTGCAGCTTTCCCTCTCCACATTCTCTTCTGCTCATTGTTCTCCTCTTTCACTGAAATCTGCAGTGACATCTTACATCCAGATATGGCTCATATTGCACACCCTATAAATCAGATTGTTGATTCATATTGTGAAGTGTTTCACATTTTCTAAGAATTCCTTGGGATGCCATAGCCTTTTCCTCTCAAAGAAAACTCCCTGTTAGGCTCAATATGTTGATACTTTTTCCACTGAATGTGCTAAGGGGGGAACTGAAGGAAAGGATACTCTTTATTGATATATATTTTTATTAGGTAAAAATATCAAACAAAATGTCAACCCTTTTGAGTGGAAAGGCCATCAATGGAAAATGCAGGTATGCATGGGATACTGAGCTCCAGTTAAACTTTCAAGTATTTCTCATCATCTCTAGTACCACTGTGAACTCCATGAAGCTTATTCATATTTGGGAGACATCTCAGTAATAACTAGCTGGAAGGAAAGAGATTGGCTGTCTCATCACCTCAGTCTGCTTCTGTGAAACGTCCATGGGTATTAAGAGAGAAATACATGGCTCCTATCACACCCAATGGATCATTTCCATCTTCAGGTTTTTTCCCATTAAAAATAGAATTTTCCTCTTCATTTTATGCCAAAACAAGCCTGTAGTTTGCAACTCTCACCACTTTGCTGTGACCCATGACTGACACGTTGAGATAAATGCCTTCAACAGCCAGACAAGAAAGACATGGGCATGGGAGCTGTATGAGCAGCCCATCTGACCAGGTGCTGTATTTCTGCAACAAAGAGGCCATAAGAGGGAGTCAGCTCCAGAAATAGATACATTTTCCAGAAACCTTTTCCCTTGTCATCCTTTTGTTTTCATTGGGAACACTTTTTGTTTTTTAAGTAAGAAAGATAATCCAGTTATAAGAATAGTCCCAAAATTTCTCTTCCTCGCACAAAAGACTCTTTAAATTATTCTTGATGCCATCCAAAATATTGTCCTATGGTAGGAGGGATATTTTTTTGCTCTTCTAAATGAGCATTATTTTAAATGCAAATTTTAATTGACTGAATGCTTAGGAAGGAGGCAGTAGCTTCATTGCAATATTCCTTTCACTGGTTCATAAGGAGGGGGTTGAGACGCATTTCCCCGTATGGGCCCAGATGTCTGGTTGTGTGGTTGGGGGTGTGACTTCATCAAAAGGGGGTGTCTCTTCATCAAAGATCAATTAATGCAAAACCAGCACAGGGGGAGTAGAAGGCAAGGAAGCAGCACTGCTCCTCAGTGCCTGTGCACAGCTGAGCAAAGCAGGTGGCTGCACGATGTCACCAGCAGCCTGACCAGCCACTGACGCACCAGTGCTCCGCTTAGACGGTAGCTCAGTAATTAACTTACCTGCTAATTGGGGAGAAATGTTTTGCATGCTCTTCCAGCTCCAGCACAAATATAAAAAATTCAATATATCAAAAATTCAATATTATATTAATATTATTTAATATTATATGCAGCTGCCTTAATTGTTCATGGCAATAGAGCATTTTTTCTTATTTTTCTCACCTTTGTGCCTGTAAATATGAGAGTGTGCAGATGCAGAGAGCTGTCAGTTTCCTCATACTCTAACTTCTTGGCAATTAAGTAATTCAGAAATACCGTTTCATGCAGGTAGAAGTAAAAGTTTTGAAAGAAAGATTAAAAAGCCTGTTTTACATCAAGGCATCTCCTTTCATAGGTGCGCTGAAGCAGGAGACCTAATTGCTCTTCTAGCTCTATGCACACAGACAGAAAAAATGTGAAATGTTACATCCTAGCAAAAGGTGATAGCAGAAGATAAATAAATTGTGGCATTGTTATTACAAGGAAATCAGTTCAAATCTCTGGAGAAAGCTGCTGAATAACTGACCTTTAAATCACTGTAACTAGTACCTATTCAGCTATCTTTTAAAAATGGGTATTTCTAACTAGGCATTTAATTAATAGGATCCAATATAATAGGTTATGCCACCTGCTCCATCTAAAATTGTATTAAAAACAAAGTGCATAGAGGTGCTGTGACCTCCATCTGCAGCAGCAGCAGCACCTTTGAGAGTTCAGAAGTTCTCTACTACTTCTACTTTCTTTCTTTGGAGATGTGCACAGTTCTGCAGGAATTGATAGAAGCCGTTCACCAAGATAAAGTGTTCTTACATTTCTGACATGTCAAGAACATCTGCTCTCTTCTTACATAAACCATTGAATGAATATTCTCATACAGCATTAGTGAAGCATGCAATATTGCTTCACTAAGAGCCTTCCCTTGCCCTCCAGATACACTTAAGAAAATAACTCCAAATGGAAGGATGATACACACAATAGCTAAAGGGACTGCAATCACATTCAGAGAAGATAAAGAAATCATAAACAGACACCTGAATTTCTGGAAATTCCTTGGGCTCTTGCTATCGGCAATTTTAGCAAAACGTTTCACAGCATAGACCTAAGTCTGCTCCCAAAGCTTTCAGGTTGAACCACGGGCTCTGGCTCACATCACAATTGTGAGAATAAACTACCTCTATGAAAAGAAGTTACTTAGGAACAGAAAAAAATACTGTTAGAAATAAGTACTAGCCAGGCAATTCTTCCCCAGGAACCGAAGGGAAACTTTTAAGCATTAAAAGAAAATAAGAGAAGGAACTGCAGAAGACCTAAGGGATGGATCCTCAAGACTGTCTTTGTGTGCATGTCAGAGTACTCAGTCAGGCCAGGTCCTTCTGCCTAGGAGGCATAGAGAACTCAGGTTCAGCTATTTCTTATACCATGGGACAGAGGGAAAATTTCTGTCCTGAGACCACCATGTTAAAAATAAGTACAGAAAGATCTGGTCATGACTAAGGTTGTTCAATGCCATTTTTCAAAACAAAATAGATTTTCCACTTTGGAAGCAGGAGCAAGAGAACATGATTAGTTTTTTACCAGGTCATCAGTAGTAATATATATAGGAATATAGAGAGACTTTGATCTAAATCTATTCTAGTTCTGCAACTTCAGATTTCCTTCCTTCTTCACAGTTTATATAAAATAAATTTGACTGCTATTTTGTATTCCTATTGTGTTAGTTTCCCCCTTTGAGATAAACTGTTGCACATTATCCTTTTGTCTTTACTTTTCACCAATTCCTACACTGGGCAAGTGGACTGTCCCCTAACTTGGCTGCAGCTGAGAACTGTCAGTATCCCAGGGAATTCTCTCCTAATCCTCCCAGCTGCAGTGCTACTGAGCACATCTCTACCAACTGTGTTTGCTCTGTTAACATCTTGACTACTTGACCTTTGAGCTCCACAACAAAGCCTGAACTGAAACATCAAACAACATATACTTAAAACACCAACATGTCATATTCTTCATAAAGGACATATAGGTCACTGCTAAATTTTTAAAGACCCTTTCCTTTTTCTATGAATAAGACATGGATCTTTCAAATGTGTAAAATGCTGGAGTAAAGGGTCTTCCTGCAGTCTTTGTCTCCTGTAGAGTTACTACCTCCTCAATAAGAAAAAAAGGTGCTCTTGTTTAAGGCTATGGGGAGCATACTGAGCTTCCCATCCCCTCTGTTAAACATTCTGCCTTTTTTTTCCCTTAAAAATCCTGTTGAAAGGAGTATATTTCTTAGAGTGAAATTCTGAGAGAAGGACTAGAATAGCTTCCTGCAGGCAGTTGCCAGGTTGATACATCAAAGTGATATTGCTTTCTGAATTGAGTGGCACCAATCAGCAGGAACTGTCAGTCTGGGAATATAATAACTGTGGTGCCAGTCTTCAGGAATCTAAATGAAAGTTTCAGCTGTACTTGTATATTTAAAGTGCCTGTTGGCTCAGGGAGGGAAATAGGAAGGGGGAAGAGCTTTTCTGGCATTGTCAAGGAAAGGATGGCATCTGAAGAAAAAAAATGGTGAAGCACAGAGCACCTGGATTCTCCTCTGGGACCAGTATGAGAGTGAGATGGCCAAAGGCATGGAATGGATCTCACATCTGCAGTCCCCTTAATTACAAACCCTGTTAACTATCTTTCTGAAGAGAAGGTGAAGATTTTTACAAGCCTGTCACATTTGTCATGCTGATATTCTACCAAACTGCCTCTCTGGACTGCAGTCCAAATATAGATCCCTGAAACCTCTGCTCAGCTGCTGTCTGACTCTGTCAATGCCTGATATATGTAGACACCTGATTTTTAAATTAAGTTCCTCAATTCTTACCAAGATGGTGACACAAACTCCCTCAGAGCTGGCAGAGCTTGTGGCCTTCCCTTCATCCTGACAGATATGGCTCCAAGCACATGGGGAAGCTGACAACACTTGGATGTTTGGGTGGGGAGGGCAAAGCAGTGGACTCAGTCACAGCACTCATCCATCAACCATGGGGATGAGGGAGCCCATTTCCACTTTCCCACAAAACTTCTCTGCTGTCCAGGCTGTCACTGCAGGCACAACTGTTTTGCCCTTCCTGTTCAAGCTGGTTCCTTCACATCACACAGGTGTTGCTGCTATAAAGGTCAAGACTTTCAGGTGATGTCAGAGAGAGATCAGGTTGCTTTCTGCTTCCAGGGCTCTCTCAGAATATTATCGTATTAAGACTTCTCAACACAAAGAAATACTGTTTGAGCAAGCACAAACCCCTGCTTACCCCATCCAGGACCGCTCAAAGCACCACATGACACATTTTGGAAATCCTGAGGTATGGCCACTCGCAGTGCTATGACTGATATTGGAGGCCTTTTGCAGGTCTAGGACTAAAATAACTGATGTAATCAGCTGGATCACCCTCCTCTGAGGGAAACACAGGTCTTGGGATCAGAGCTCTCTTAATCAAATTCTGTTATGTGAATCATACCTCAATTGGATTTTGCTTTTTTAATAGTCTGCACTGCAAACATGAGATAAATCATTATATCCATGCAGTACTTATGACTAGTGAGTAAGGTCACAGTGCTGATTCAGTTTTCTGCATATACAGTTATGATTCATCAGGCACAGGAAAACTCTCCAACCATTGTAATTCAGGTATCAAAAACAGGTAAAAGCTGCCTTTTCTGAACCACACAAGTGAGTTTTCATCCCCAAAAACCTCAGGCTGATTTAAGAATAATTGTGAGGAGGGTAGATCCTCACCTTCAGGTACTCCCATGTTGCAGATCTGTGACACTCAGCTAACTTGAAAAATTGTCTGGAAAGCCATTCTCCTGCTGCATCAAGAAACAATGTCACCATCTACTAAAAAGGGTAAAATGACATGATATGTGACTTCACCATTCCTGATACAGAGTTTCTAGGACAGTAAGACACAACTCCCACAAATGAAAATAAGGAGATCAGAGGAGGCCCAGGCACCTGGCCAGAAGGATTCTTCCTAAAAGTTCGTAAGCTGGAAGCACCTGTCATTCAGCCAGCCATTTCAGTTATGAAATTAAATATTCTGCCTTTGAACATATTTGGGGTTTATCCTCTTAAATTATACAAAATTGAAACTAAGTGAAGAAAACACCTTTTAAAATAAATTAAATTTAGAATAATTTTAAATACATATTCCAAAATTTCCCTTTTCTCACTTACATCTTCTGGTAATGAAAAAAAGAAATCATGATGCCTGTGGAGTGGGACTAAATGGACATTTGAAATATATTCTTGTCCTGAGAAAGAAAGAGATAAAGTCTGATTTCTCAATTTATCTGAGCATACTCTTTCAAAGACGATAAACACTGAAAGGAGACAACCAGTTTAAAAGGATATGTAATACTGATTTAATAAATGGGTTCAGGTTAACCAGATATGACTGCAGAATTTCCTACCATCTGTCCCTTTGGGGAATGCTCTGCAGTATTACTGAAGATTCATGGCAGATCTCATGCTTAGCCTCTCCAGGCTGTTTTTTAACTCCTGGATGTTGTCAACTGCATTTGCATTTCTTTTTATTCTCAGATTTTTCATCCTGGTGTCCAGTGAGGAACAGATCCTTGTGTACACATCCTGGAGCACTGTTACAGGCTATATGTTTGTATCCCAGTACATCATTTGCTGTCTTAAAATCCTGGATTTCTTCCTTAAAGGATTTTGCCTGATGTCTGCTGTGCCAGCAGTAGAATGATATTTTTTATTATTCGGCTTTAGAGCAGCTGTCAGAATAAAAAAGAGTTATAGAAGGTATCCAAAACTGTTTTTCATTAAATAATCAAAAGAAAATTCACTTGCTCAAAATGTTCTTGAAATATTAAAACTGGAAAAAAAAAAGACCAAGCCAATATTGATTGGCTGAAAATTTAAACTAAAATAAAACCTGATTATGGGGAGAGCATAATAAACTTTAGTGTCTAAAACAAACTCCTATCTCTTAGTATTGACAATTCTACTCAAAAAAATTCCTTCATAGGAACTATTGGTTCAGATGATCTGATTTGCACCATGTAAAGAATCAGAACATGTGATAAGGAACATTTCTAGCTTAACATTTGCACCATCGTTTTACTTGGAAGTTATTTTCTTTGGCTTTATTAATAGAATGAACCACAGGGAGCTAACATAGCTTAACTATCCAGTTAAAATCAAAAGCCAAGGTATAAAGAAAATAAGGAAAGGAAAAGGAAAACTTAAGTTCTTGATTCTTGTTTATTTTTAATGTATGATATTTACGTTTCCACTAGTCGTCATTGTATCTGGGAGTTTATCAGGATATTAAGAAAGATAAGCAGTCACAAAAAGAGAACCTCCACAAATAATCTAATAACTGTGAGGAGATTTGGGGAAAAAAGATCCCTCATGACTCTGCAATTGTTACTTCCAGTGATTTGAACACATTCCTCTGCAGAATCACACCTGGGTTGGGATGTGGACATGGCACAAAATGTCTTGATGCTCCAAAACTGTTATATTTTTATGATGCAGTCTTTTTAGTTTATATATTTTCAACCTTTTTTAATAGAAAAAAATTGTGAATTAAACATTTCAAAATCATAACAGTTATTAGATTGTAAAGTCTTTTACCCAACTACCTATTTTTCTTTATATTTTCACTCTCCCAAATATTTTCCTTTTTGTTTGGTTGGTTGGTTGGTTTTTGTTTGTTTGTTTGAAAGGCAAAGACCATTCCCTAAAAGATGTAAGGACAGATTCAAATAGCGTAATGCTTGCAGGCAAGCTCCACATTTTTGATTTATAAATGATGCTCTCATTTAGATGAACATTTGGCAGTGTTTTAGCTCACCTCAATAATTCTGTTTGCCAATTTGGTCTGCCTTTTGATTGATTCATGAGAAACAGAACAGTCCTCTTTCAGTGTGAATGCTCTGAATATTAGAAATTTCATGAGGTTGTTGTAAATACACTGGCCTTTATTTAGAGAGGTCCAGGTACACAGTTGGCTCCTTGAATTTTGATATATCTGTTTATTCACAGCCTTAATTTTATTAGCTGTGTTGGCAGAGGATTGTGAATTCCTTGGTGGGAACAAGGGTATTTTTCAAGAGCTTGTCAATTGGGTATTTTTCAAGAGCTTGTTCCTGTCTTTAACAGAGATCTACCTTTAGATGAGCTGGACACTAGAGATATAGAAATAAGTAGAAGGGACTTAGCCAGCACATTGGTAGATAAACATAGTTTTTTAGCAGATTATTTCATTATTTAAGAACAGGTAATGAAATTATGCACATCAACTGTCTTCTGCTCTCTGCTACAGGAAACACCAGCACTGACAGAGTGAGTAGAGATGCTGAGTTACACTCGTCTGCTGCTTTGCATTGCTCAAAAAAAATCAAGCAGAAATACTGATCAAGAAACCAGGCTCTGAGTGTGCAAGAGCAGTGCTGTGGGGTAGTGCTTGGGAAGGAAGAAGAGACACTGAATCCATAGGGGACAAGAAGTTTGGGCAGTGAGCACCTGCATTGAAAAATCTGTGGGAAGAGTCCAAGGCTTTAAGTATTATGATGAGGAACCCAGTGCTTGTGGGAGGGTAAAGGCAAAAAAACCACAGATTAAATAAAAGTGTTGACTTGGTAGAAATTTGCATTATCTTAATTTTTAAGGAACATATACTGAAGGATCTAAAGAAGCTCTCTGCTTTGAGGTTAAAAGTAGCTAGGAGAAATATAACCCTTCAACCAGTTAAAGCCATAACAGTTTCCCATCTCCTTATCTGGTGAAGGGCTAATGTGACAGCTGCCATGAGGCATCTACAATTATTCTAAAAAAATAACATGAGGATGTAGAAAGATGTAGGAGTATAAGCAAGTGACAACAACTTTTCATTAGTTTTCTTCCTGATCATATCAAGGCTTTATGCTGAACACCTGATGGCACCTGCTTCCCTCCAGCTGCTCCCAACAGGGAGACTGGGGAGGCTCTGTTGCATCACTCAATGGTCTCTGCAATGATGGCCTCTGCATCACTTTGCTCATGAAGCTGCAGCCCTCACTGCTCTGTCTTCAGTGAATGATACTGAAAATCAGCTAGATTTAAGGTCAGCTTCCAAAACCATTCAAAGGTTGGACTTTTGTGTGATGTTTATATTTTACTTCTAGTATTGTCTGATCATGTGAAAGAGTCAACCTGCTGTCATCCTCCAGCTTCGCCATTAGCTCCAAAAGTGGACTCAGACTCTCAGAATAAAAGCTGCACAAGGTGGACCATTTTCTGGGATGGCTCAAGTTTCTGATGTAAGGTTCCTCAATGCATCTGTAACAGAGGTTAAAAGGCTTGTGCTGAGGAAGATGGTATTTCTGTAAGAAAAAGAGTGGTCTTGTGATTAAGACAGTCTGCCAAAAATCCTGCACTAAATACTCTACCCAATATATAGTCTTTGGTGCCTCAAATTAGCTGCTCAAATTAAAGGCTAATTTCAAGCCTGATCTGTCTACCTTTCTTCAATACAAAAATAAACATACAAATGAAATTTGCAATAAGTAACATCACAGAAAAATTCCCTGAAGACATCTATAATTCTGTCACATGAAAAGGTTTGAGTAGCATAAAATAAATGTGTCTGTGGGGCATGCACTGAAATATGAGGGTAAAACAAAAATATTGAGGAGCCACTCAATCACTGAGTGCTGTTGAGCTGGGGCACTGAATGAGACAGTCTTGCAGAAAAAACTGTGGATGATCCTCAGTCAAACTGCCAAAATTCATACACAACAAGGGGACAGCCCACGGCTGCACAGATTGAAATGCAGAGAGACACACAGAAAGCTTAATTCTGGCATTTTGTAGCTTTTCACTGTTAGCTTTACAACCTTAATGTAACTTTACAGGGTATCTTTTTTTAGAACATAAGGTTGACCAGAGGTGAAGGGTATCCTCATAGTTTTATGGAAGCTCTACTGTCACCTGTGTATTTTTTACATATTTTCAGAACAAGCCCCTTTTTTTTTAATGTGGTACAATTGTGATGAGCTGCTTTTGAAATTATCTCCTGATTCAGCAGTCATACTGGATAGCCATGAGAGGAAACCTTTCATAGTTTGAGATTCACTGTATTCTCATCATTGCCATTTGTTCCAGGGAACATATGTTCACTCATCTTGGATGCCACATCCTTTTCACTAGAATTTGATTTCTTCTATTCTGACTAGCACAGGTTTCAGAAACCATAGGAAGCAAGCAATCTTGAGCTCATTCAGGTACATCTTGCATCTACAGTAAGGCAATTTACTGCAGTAGCCAACACCAATCTAGGTAAGACCCAGCCATCCTGGCTGTGCCACGCGTTGGTGCCTGCAGCAACTCTTGCTCCATGATAGGTGCAAGGCAGGGCAGTTCCCCAGTTCTGCCCCAAGGGAATTAGCTTTCTGGGAGATGGGAGCATGTTATGCTCATTTAGGAGTGCCAGGGTCTGACACAGCAGCATGTACCATCGTTCAGGTGAAGGGAGGATTCAGGCTAAGCACACCAGAGCTTCTCTTGGGAGTCTCATTTTCCAGTGTTCCTGTATGATCTGGAAATGAAGGGGAGAAAAAAAAGCCAACAAAACAAAACAGAATCAGACCTAATATTTCTTAACACATTTAGTCTGGTCAAATATCTGGTCTTCTTCTTAAATGTGTTGCATTTTTTGTACCTTGTCAGTTGAAAGAAGAGAAAGTACATATATTTTCAGTGAGTGTTGCAAATATGCCCTACCAACTTGGTGCAATATTTAAAGGATGAGAACTGACAGTTCATCCTCTTTTGCTCTAATATGCTGAATCTAAATGCCCTAAAGTGAAGAAAGCTAGAATTTCAATTCAAAATTCAACACCCACATCCCTAAATTCAAGAGCATTTGGGATTAGTTTTAATGTTCATTCCTTACAGGAATAAAAACAATCTGGTCTGAAGCCAGAAAAATCTGGGGTGCTGTCTGCTCCTTCCTACTGTTGTCTGGCAAATCAATCTCATGCCTAATTGTGGACTGCACCTGCAGAATATTCAATGTGGGGAGCGTGCAATGCATTTTGAGTGACCCTCACCTTGGTATGACAGATGCTTCCTGACAGTGCAAGCACAGAGAAGGATAACAGCTGTCCTCTGCCATCACAGGACCCTGACAGCACTCAGACAGTAGCATCCTTTGTCAGCCACTGACTGGGCTGCCCAGTCTGCCCTCAATGTCTCCTTATACCCACGTGTTGTAGAAGGGGGCTGTTGAGCAAACTCCTCTGAAGCTGTCCCTTCCCTGCCCCTCAGTTTAACACTCTGCTGGAATGTGAGCTAGAGCTCCCTGTCTGTTCATGAAGTGTTGGGATTCAGAGACTTTAAGCTAAAACACTAATTAAGCAGATGTTAATAATTGCTGGCCAGTATTCAGAGGAAGGGCTCTTAGAAAAGGAAGCATTAAATACATATGGAAAATATTAGAAATAATATTAAATATTAAACATTATCTGTAATGCTTTGCTCAACTAAAAATAAGATGGAGTTACCTACTAGAGATACTGTGGTTCTTCCTACACAGATATGGCTCTTTTCTTCTTCTACCCCTATTAATAGGATTGCAGCTGCAATATTAATTTACATAGCATTTATTTTACATTAAGACTAAAATAATTTACTGCCCATGCAAATTCAATCCTCCACAAATTTCTTTAAGAGGTGGTTTCTTGATCTTTCCAGAATATAGATGATAACCTATTGCCTGGGCTCCAGAGCTTAGAAAGAAAGGCAGCATCTAAGTCAGTGTTCTTTCAATGTTTTCCTGACTCACATTATCAGACTTTTTAAATTCACCACATTCTGACTGGCATGTTAAGCACTAATGACCCTGTATTTAATAGTTAACACAGAAGTAGGACTGATATTGGATTCATCAATAAAAGATCTCTTCCACCTATAGGGTTTCACTTGAGAACCTGTATCACTTGCCTATGCATGGGTTAGTAGGGGTAAAAAATATTCTCTTCTTCCAGTAAACCCAGGTTAAATAAAATACTAATATTCACACAAACATACAATCACCCCAGGTGCACCTGCCTGCATTCCCATCTGGAGAGGCAGAATTCCAGCTTAAAAACAGTGAATGGTGAAATGCAGTCTGTAATCTATGGAGGTCACAGCTAGTTCATTCTGCACCCTGCCTGGTCCATAAAACAACTTATGGTAGGTCAAAACTCACTCATGGCAGAGAAAGAAAGCCATTATATGTATTTGAAGTGGTGAAAGTAGGGACAGAAGATAGAATTTACAGAAAATTCATTTGGTTTCTGCACTGCTCAATTCTTTTTCTTGCAATCTTTTTTTCAAGCACTTTGACTGGAAACACTCCTGAAGGGTGAGCATGTATGTCTTGAGGGAATAATCAACCAGAATTTTTCTCAGATAGTGCCAGAAGAAGCTACCAAGCATTCCTTAACATGACCATCCTCCACTCCTGATTTTTCTGAGTTTCACAGTTGAATGCCCCAGCCCTCTATGTGTGGGTACGGATCCAGAATATTTCAATTTAGATCTGCCTTTCTCTTTAGCTGTTTTTTTTTTTTTTTTTCTGTCCTTTGGCACAAATTCAAGTGCTTGGAATACCAAAGTATGTAAACTACAGGATTAGATCTCTTTGTCTTTATCTACTCATCACCTCTGCTCTGACATTGAAAGAAATTACTATTTTTGGAGCTGAGACATCTATTTGAATCTGAGTATTTAACACAGCAGGGTCATAGTCAGTAGCATGTACTCCCTGGGGACTCATTAGGACTTCCAAAATTGTGTATAAATGCAGTATGGATGTATGCTCCTGTAGCTCGGAAATCCCATTGCAACTGTAATGTACATACACTGAAGCCCACAAAAGAAGTGGGCACCTTTGCAACCACACCCAAAGCAGGAAGATCTGTTTCTGTTCATTATGAATTTTTCAGCTGAAACAAGCTGAATCACAAAATTTTGCTTTAACTACAGCTCATAACAAATCTTCCCCCGTTCTTTGTCTACCAGGTGAAGCTTCAGGATGGCTGAGTTGGACCTGAACACATCTGTCTTCAAGTGAAATAAATTCATTGGTGCTGGAGTAATTTAAGGACTTCCTCTAAGCCATCACTAAAACTACTTGCCAGGATGACCCATGCAGGACAAGCTAGAGAGTGAGAAAAAATTAACTGGAAGAGGCAGTTTATTTTAATTTTTGTTCAACTATTTCCTTTTCCCCACACTGCTAAATAATAATGAAAAGCAAAACAGCCTGCCCAATGTTACTGCAGCCTAGCACCGGTGCTACCACCAGTGCTGATGGGCTCAGCAGTGGATTCCCAGGTCAGCTCATAACACATAGTCTCTGCTGCTTTTTCCTCACAACGGGAAGGGTTCCTCATGCTCTTCCCCCTCTCTGGGGTGGTGGGGTGGAGTCCCTCCCACAGCAGGCAGCCCTCCACAAACTTCTACAACTTCTACAACATGGGTCTTTCCTATGAGCTGTGGTTCTTCAGGAACAGGTCCAGCATGGGGTCACAAGTCCTGCCTGCAAACTTGCTCCAGTGTGGATTCCTCTCTCTAGAGGTCTTGCCAGGAGCCTCCAGCACGCACTTCCCACAGGCTCACAGCCTTCTTCAGGCATCCACCTGCTGCAGTGTGGGGCTCTCCATGGGCTGCAGAGGGACTGCCTGACTCACCGGGTCTGCAGCAGGAACGGAAGTGAAACTCTTCTCCAACACATGGGGCACTTCTTCGTCCTTCTTCACTGACCTAGGTGCCTGCACAGCTGTTCCTCTCGCACATTCTCACTCCTCTCTCTGGCTGGCACTGCTATTGTGCAGAAAATGTTTCCCCTTCCTAACTGTGTTATGCCAGAGGCACTACCAGAGTACAAATGGGATCAGCCTTGGCCAGTTTGCCATGGAGATGGCTGGCACTGACTCTGACAACATGGTGGGACCACCCTTTTAGCCACCTTTGCCACCCTTGTAGCCACCCTATTATCAGAACCTGGACACACAAACTGCCCCCACAGACCTTCTGTTGTTTCTATGCTGTATTTTTCAGCCTCATATGGATGTCTCAGATCCACAAATTACACTTTGACCTTCATTCCCTTAAACTAGAGTCTAAAAATCTAGTTCACATGGAGGCAGTTAAAGTTCATGAGAAAGGATGGGAATGAACTGGTTTATATTTAAACTGAACTAAAACCAGGGTCATATATTTCTTTTCTTGGAAAGAAAGTGAGCTGTTGCAAAAGGCCTTGAGGATAAAAGAAGTTACAAGAAATTAAGAAAAGCTCGTTTGACTTTTGATCACTATGAAGATCTTTATGGTTCCAGAAGCATTTAAGGATTTGCATGCTAGTTCTGTGGAAACCTAGAGTTAATGGAACACTTTAACATTTAACATCATATTGTTTACTTGAATATTTTTACCTAGGTCAGCCTCATTATGTCTTATTATTTTCATGTTTCAGCCCTAAGTTATCAGCATGAAGATCAATTACAACACTACATTTTCCTGTTTAAAAAGAAGTTCATAGATAATTGACAGAGTGCTGAAACAGCAAAAATATTTTTTCCAAAAAAATAACCTTTTCTGCAGCAGTCTCACTGATAGCTTTGTTAAATTATGGAAGATCTCACAATACCCATAAACTTCCATATAGGTCTCTTGTGCTTATGCTGTCCTGGAATATTTGCACTTATCAGAATCAAGCTATGAAAAAAAGGGCTCTTTCTCCCTCATTAATCTAGACTTACATTCAGAGGAAGACAAGTGTTCTCATGTGGCTTGGTTTTTAAGTGACTACCTTGAATTACTGAAATCTATTCAAAATTATCTCTCAGAGAGCTGGGTCCCATTAAACTTTCTGTTTTGTGTAACCTAAACTGGATAAATCAAATCTCACATTAAAGCTAAATGTAGATGCATGTTAATGACATTTGCTGCAACTGGAGGTAGTAAACATCTAGCAATGCAGGGAAGGTTCCTTTTGCTTTCACATGGTGCTTTCATGGTGTACATGCAGGTTTTTTTCTGTAACAAGTACCAAGACTACCAAATTGACATCAAACATGAGAATCAAGCAGCTGGCTCCATGCTTCTTCCTCAGTGACAAAGATGTCTTTGGATGCTTGTGGAGTATAACTGTGTACCTTTCTTCTTGTTTTTGACTTTGCACTGCACACAGGTGTTGAATGGGTACTGTGACCACACCGCAGTTTTCACCAAGCATGAGCAGAAATGGGGCATGACCCTGCAGCCTGGTGGGGTCCTCAGAGGAGCTCCACAGCCTGGCACCCTGCATGTCTGCAGGTCACCAAAGCCCCATAAGCTGATCTACAGCCACACTGCTGGAAAAGGGTAGGGAAAGGACATGGCTGAGTTTTATAAACAGGAGGGCTAAAAGATGCTTTTCCTCCACAGAATAAAAGCTTGAGTAGATGAGTCTATCAGTAGAATTTTAAAAATCATCTCTGACAAGAGATGGCAATACAACATTTGTTTCTTCTGGTAGATTTTGCAATTCAGATTTAAGCTTGTGACACTTTAGCATATGAGAAAGCTGTCAGAAGCATTTTAAGCATAGTTATTTTTCTCTTTTCAAGGCTGTGTAAAGGTAACCTGGGTTTGTATATTGAGGAATTAAAGTAGAACATTCTGTATAATTCTGAAGTAGTTTTTAAATATTGTCTGTAAGACACAGCTTTATGCTGCAAACGTGACTATGAGGTAATGTTTATTAGTATTCACTTGATATAACCTAATTTATTCATTGCTTAATCACCCCTGAGAAATATGGACCCCTCCAAGTGAGATGACTAAACAGAATATATTGCTATCATACATTCTCTCTCCATGAGGTTCCAAAAACATTAAATGCATGGGAAATATGTTTCTTCCACCAAGATTAATCGGTGCAGCCAGGGAGACTGATGTATTATATAGCAAATCATTTCAGTGAAATATTTCTACATGGCTGTTGATAGAGAACAAAGCTGGAATTTGCTGAAATGGTTGTGTATGGTATGCACTTGCCTCACAACAGCAGGAAACTTTTAGCAGTACAGCAGCTCATTCTAAAGGGTTCTTTTCTTAAGCCAAGATGCAGCAAAGTTGGCAGCTCAGCCCCATCCAAACTGGTGCTAGACAAGATGCAGAACCACAGGGTTTGGACAGATGTACCACTGACAGATGGTGCTGAGATTAGTCATTATCAATCAGCTTCAACTTGCATTTATTTCTCTGGTTCAGAGCCAGTCAGTGATGAACCCTGACTGATAATGCCTTATTACAGGCTAATATTTATTAAGAATTGCTGACTCCCTAGAGGATGAAGTGGAGGCACAGACCCTGCTCACAGGAAAGGACAGACATTACAGACCAAGTTTGCTCATTATCACTAACACTGGTGCTTACAGCTCCAGCATCAGCTCTGCCAGTGCCACTCTCTGTAGAGGGATCAAGGGTTGCATAGAAGTGGAAAGACCAGCTGCCACTACTCTCAGAGGCATTTCCACCAGCTAAGGCCAAAGTGTGCTTTTGGGATAACATAAGAGGAGCATAAGTAAGCACTGATACCTAGAAATCCAGGACTGGCAATTGTATTAGTACTATGTCCACTCTGTCTCAGGAATAGAAAAAAGTACATGTACAAGTACACATACAGATACACATAACTTATGCCACTCTATTGCCTAGACATATGTGTATAAGATGGGTTTGTATATTTACACCTTCCTCTTCCTCCATACTACAATCTTATGAAGTGGCAGTAACAAAGCAGGACTGGATTCACTACATCATCTATGATCACTCATACAATTTTAATATAATATTAAACTCATCCCCAACCCTAATCTACAAGGCTATAATAAAACCCTAAACATAATACACTAGATTCAGCCTTGATTTACTCAACTGAAGCTCACACCAAGACATTGGTCTCAAGTCTCTCCCTTGACATTAGGGAGATTGAAAAACTGATGCTAAAAATAAAGATAGTTGTCCTTACAGTCTGACTAGTATCTACAAATTATATTAAATTTCTCTAGAGAAAAAAAATGAAATTATGCTATAAGCAGTAGACAATATATTGCATGTTCATTATTGAGGTGTCATGGAAAGGTTTTCTAAAATCTTCACTGCCGATATTGACTGGAAGAAAAATAAAGCTATAATACATAGCTGGTTTAACAAAACTGTCCTAGCATGTCTTTTATTTGAAAAGGATTAAAAGAAAATTACTGCATAATGCAATATACCCAAGTCAGTACAATAGTAAGAGGAGTCATTTTATCAACAGGATTAAGTCTCACAATAGAATAATCCATAATGGAAGTTACAGGAATGGAGCAAAAGAGAGAGCTAAAATGGTTGTTCTTTTTCCCCAAGAGTTATAAGGAGATGATCTAATGCTATGTTTTTATAAGCAGAGATCTTTCCCAAAGCATTTCCTAGGATAATTTCTTTTATATTTAATGAATTTCAAGTGAGGAAGGTTGATGTTTTATGTTTAATGTAGTCCCTGAAGAGCAGAATAAAGCCATGAAGATATTCTATGTATCTAATTCTACAGCTGCCAGATATGCTATTTTTTTCTTGAACAAAGACTCTCCAGCAATTTATGAATGCAGTTAAATGATCAGACATTTCAGTGAAAGAGAGGTTTTACCTGTGCAAATGAGAATATAGGGAATTTATAAATCCCAGGTTCTCAGCAGAAACCTGTCTCCAAAGCAGTGCTTGTGAACTGATTTCTCCCCTGCAGACAGCTAGGGTTTCATCACAAACTGCCCCCAAACTCATTTCATACCAGTACTCTCCAGGATAGGCTGGGTAGCATCCAACTGCCTCTCCCAGACTGGAAGAGCCTTTCAGTGGGATGCTGCAGTCTTGTGTTCAGAGGGGAAGTTCAGTAAGAAAGCCCAGTTCACAGGAGAGACCACCACTCAGCTGCACCTCCTTTGAGGCAGCACCCCAGAAACAAGTAATTTCTAACACAATAATTTCTCTACAAGCTGGGAAGCACAGGTGCATTAAGAATCCCCGTAGATGCTCATGGCACTTCCATAGGTACTTTTCAAGGCTGATGTACTCAGAACAACCCCCCTTTAAAAATAATTACCTACTCAGAGTTCATTCTTCAGCTGAATATAGCAAATCTGAGTAATTACTTGGTCAGAAAAACACATCTAAATTTTCAGTTATATATACAGAGAGTTATATATTCAGTTATATATAATACAGAGAAGGAAGGTAACATCCTTTAATTTCTTTTTTTTTTTAATTCCCAAACAGAATTTCAAGTAAATAACCAACTAGTAGAAAAAAGAAAATATTTGAAACATTTTAATTCACTGACAATAATGAGAAAACAATCTCCAGCATCTGATGAATTATAAACTACTTTATATGCAAAATATCACACTGGGGCATGTTGCACTTAATAGCTGAAACACAAGCTCAGCTGACAACAAACACTGTTATTTTGGGGAAATTTCTTATTTAGCAAAGCAGTTTTCCTGATATTTTCTAAAATCCCACACAGGCTAATGCAATTTGGAAAAAAAAATAATTGAATTGAAGCCAGAGAAATGTACCTGAAAAAAGATTCATACCTTAGATAATAGAGGTCTGAACTTGCAGCACTGACATAGATAAATAGGTTGCCTAGTAGGTTGGTTACTGTGCTATTGGGCCTGGAGCATGATAAAGTAAGCAGAAAAGGGACTGGATAAGCTTTATCTCCATAACAACCAAGAAAAGAACAATTACAAAGGAGCATGGAAAAGCCACCTTCACAAAACAGGCTTTAACCTTAGAGCAATGGGAGCAGCACAGCACACTGTACTGCTGATGTCTAAATAAGAAAATACAGTCCTGGCTCAAAACTACTGCATCTCTCACCAAGTTGGGTGCTGTGGTTGGAATAGTAAAAGTGCAAAGCTACCTAACACAGCAGCCATTTGGAACAATAAATTATTTTAGAGGAACTGAATTGTGATCAGTATGTTACAGAGGAAGGAAATATAGCATGGTATTAAAGAGATTTACAGAATATACCTTTATGTCAAGAAATTATTCACACACTACTTTCCTCTAACATGTTTCAGGGCATTAAGCCATTTTAAAATTAGTTCATTTTTCTTCTTTGTCTTCTACAAGTTAGTGTTTCCATTGGTTAGTTTTTACTCTTTGTTTTCCACAAGTTTCATGATTTGAAAAGCTCCTCACTGTAGTTTGACCTAACTGAGCGAGTTCTTTTAGGCTTTACAAGAAAGACAGCATTCAAATACAGTCTTCACAGAAACGTCCTAGCTGAATAAAAAAAGGAACAGGGTTTTGAAATGAAGTCCTTGGGAAGGTAGACTCACAACCTGAACCTTTTCCTACTCAAAACATTATTGATACTCCTGCTGGCTTTAATGAGCATTGGATCAAAACCTTGGTTTTCTCTTTGACTACGAATTAAACTCTTTGATGTTAAACTACTTTTAAGGGGAAACCACAGCTTTAATGTACAGGCCTTCAGAAACACAATGTATAGAAGAACCTCACTTTGACCAAAGTACCTGGGGGCATTTTTCTTCCCCCCAGGTACAGTAAGTTATCAATGGAAGTACTGCAGGCATACTTCTGGTATATGTAGCCATGCTGAATGGGAACAGCTACCCTGGCTGCTGTTAACAATTTAACTCTTCCCTTCTCTTGTAACCCACAAACTTTTAGCATGGTCACTCTCACACAGTGTCATTTCAGTGGCTTAGAGGCATAACGACAACTACATTCCCTTGAAGAATTTAGAAGCTCTTTTATCTGTGACTTTCAATTTACATGGAGAGAAAAAAACCCAACCTGAAATGGCTAGGATATTTTCTCTAGGCTGTTTAATGCTTGAAAGATGAATGGATTTTTTTCTTGGTCAAATAAGGGTTCTAGTATGCAAGAATTGATGGGAAAGATTTTCAGACAAACAAAAATAAGTCTGGAGAGAAAAAAAAAGGCAATTTTCAATAGTAAATCTCTTAATTAAAAATAATTCCAGTTTCTCTAGAAAGAACTTCTTACCCGTGCTGCAGATCCCCTGTCCCTTCCCATCCTACCTTGGACCCAGCCCATGGTAGAGAGAGCAATCCTTGTGCCTATGGCAGCCACAGCACAGCAAGAGAGGATGCTTGCCTTAGTTTCCTTACTCACATCTAGTGTCATTTCACAAAAAAAAAATCTTGCCTGAACTGAGCATATTTTCCTATTGTTAACCTACCTACCACTAGCCTACCTACATGAACAACTTTCACAAAGACTTTCAGTCCAAATAGCAATTAATTTTTTCTAGGCAGACATTCTACAGGTATCTGTGCAAGGCAAACTACAACAGCTGCAAGTAGCAAATATGTGTGTAAGATTTATTCAAGCTGTTCAAGACTAGTTTTTATTTATTTATTATTCTTTTCCTTACTTATTTATTATTCTTCTCCTTACTGCCATATGTTTCAATCAAGTCCTGATTTTATTATCTGTGCCAAAATACTGGAATTGCAAAATTCTTTCCCCCATACAATGCACAAGAAATACAGTTGCAAAAGACCTGTCAAGGCTGATGTGTCATATTTACTGTTTCAGTATTAGTTTTACACTGAAACATGTAACTTCAAATGTATTTTTAGTAATGTTGGGGGTTTTTTGTTTGTTTTGTTGTTTTTTTTTTGTTTTTATTTTCATGCTGTGCTCACTGAGTATATGATACTAATCAGAGGAAAAATGAGAAACTGATGTTTAGCAGGTGCAGGTGTAAAGATACTAAACTAGACCTCTGCAGCAAACCAGACTACTCAGGTATTCATGCTGAAATACAACCTACCACATGGACTCTGCACCAAGAATGCTGGAAGTGGATGGTTCTCAGTAAAAGAGCACAGGTCCCTTCTAAATCCCACACAACTGGTAGCTTTACTTCTCACTCAGGGAAGAAGTGGATTCAGACATATTGTCATAACCAAAAAATGGAAGAAGAATTTACTATGTAAAATCTTCACTGCCATTTCTAGCAGGTTTCAAAATATTTATTCCCAAAACAGTGTTTAATGAACTTACTCCGAGGTACTCTTACTGAATAACTGACTGGGAAATTATCACAGTAGCACCAGCTCAGTTTCTTATTCAGAACATCCTAAAGTCTTTCCTTTTGGTATATTTGACAGACATTGAAGTTTTAGACCAAACCTTACCAGCACATACAGTATCTGATTATAAAGTGTTATACCCATTAGTATGATTCTTGGGGAAAATTGAAACCCCTTCCTAGATACATGCATATTCAGCCTATATAGCATCCATAAGCAATTTTCAATAAAGGAATTGTTTCTTTGCAGTCTACTGTGCAAATCCTACTTATAAAGCTTACAAAGGAGCGATGGTAATATTCAAGATATAACCAATATCTGATAGATGACCTCATTTGCTTCCACAAGAGAATTCTTAACTTTTCCTAGAACATTAATGTCATAAGTGACATCTGTGCTGATTTTGGCTGTGATAGATTTAATTTTCTTCATAGTATCTAGTATGGGGCTAAGTTTTGGGTTAGTGCTGGGAACACGGTGATAACACAGGGATGCTTCAGCAGTTGCTGAGCAGAGTTTACCCAAAGTCAAGGCCTCTTCTGCCTCTCACCCCACCCCACCACTGAGGAGGCTGGGGGTGCACATGGGGGACACAGCTAGGACAGCTGACCCCAGCTGCCCACAGGGATGTCCCAAACCATGTGGTGCTGTGCTCAGCACATAGAGCCAAGGGAAGGAGAAGGGAGGGAGGATGTTCAGAGTGATGATGTTTGTCTTTCCCAGTCACTGTTACCCATGATGGAGCTCTGCTTTCCTGGGGATGGCTGAACACCTGCCTGCCCATGGTGAGTGGTGAATGAATCCCTTGTTTTTCTTTGCTTGCATGTCCAGCTTTTGCTTTGCCTGTTAAAGTGTTTCTATCTTGACTCATGGATTTTCTCACTTTTCTGATTTTCTCCCCCATCCCTCTGCAAAGAGACTGAGCAAGCAGCTGCATGGGGCTGCTGTCTGAGGTTGAACTACAACAGCATCATATACCTGGACAGATACATATGCAGAATATGCTAGTATTTTATCCAGCTGTGACCTAATGAAAGCTCTCTCCCTGTCTGTAACAAAGGGAATGAAGTCAGTGGTACAACTTCTACATGTAAGCCCTAAACCTCTACGTGTAAGCCAGAAATCTTCTAGGGTAAACCTCATTTGCACAAACCCTACCACTATTCTTTGTTTCACACAGGCAGATAGCTAGAGATAGGACAAGCATAAATGGCTTTAAACTAAAAGAGAATAGATTTAGGTTAGAAGTCAGGAAGACATTCTTCACTGAGAGGAAAAGGCATGGAGCAGAAAAGTTGGGAATGCCTCATCCTTGGAAGAGTTCGAGGATACTTGATGGGGCCTTGGGCAACTTGATCTAGTGGATGGCATTCCTCTATGGGAAGGATAATCTTTAAGGTTCCTTCTAACACAAATCAGTCAAGGATTTTATGATTCTATGATTGTTAGCACCGCACTGGAGTTAGAGGATCGGGTCTTAAATTTAAATTAATGGGCAAACTTGTAGTGCAGCTGCCCTTTTTTGGCTAAGATTTGAGTGTGTACAAAACAAGATGTGAGGTTCCTTTCATATCTGTTCAACTAGTGTTTTTCAGAACACTTCTATATATTAGAGAAGAGGTTAAGAGCTCCATACCAGAATGTTTTTTTTCAAAAACTGTATGTTCATGCGGAGTATTGATATATTAGGGAAAATGTTTTAATCGCCTACAACTTAATTTACTATAGCTTTACTGGCCTCAGTACTATCATCTTAAAATCATGTTGTATGTGTTGCCCTGTAGACTGTTTCTCCATTACTGAATAATATCCTGCTATGTTCAATAGTGCCCAAATTCACAACAAAACTTGTTTCCTTATTCATGAACCTACAATCTAAACAATCCATATACTTGACAAGGTTTTAATGACCAACATTAACAGGTTAACTTTGTTTCAGAAGTCTTTCTGAACCACTGTTTGAATCTGGCTTAGCTATGAGGAAAATAAGTTTGGCCAATTTACATATATGATTAAGAACTGAGAGTGGGTAGCTTTCACAAAGCTAATTCAGCCTAGGTTCACATCCCAAAGTGCTTTGCAAAGGCAAATATCTCTCCTCAGGCAATCAGGTTTTGAATAACTTGGTGACTAGCCTCCACTCAACAGGAATTTCACAGTCTGCAGATAGCTCATTATTTCCTGCAAACTTACTTCCTCATCCTTATCACTTTATATAAAAAGGTTTAAGATCCTTTTGAAGGTAAGCAAGCACAAATAGGCTCAAAAGAATAAATACCCAAGGAAATTTTTTCTGAGGCACAAAGAAAAGTTAAATACTCAGCTCTATACATGTTTGTCTTTAATGACTCTTGCCAGGAACCAGTGCAATGAACAGCAGTGTAACCATGGCATGGTGCTACTTCACAGCAGCCTGAGATTCTGGGATGGAATTGAAGTAACAAGGTTGTCTTAATTTGGAAAGACAGGTGTCTGCTAAGGAAGGCAGGAGCCTTCTGTTAAATGGAAAAATGGAAACCCCCTTCCTCTGAATTGTTATAAATTTGAAATTAAGGGGGCTCTCAGGCAAAAATATGGGAGCAGGAATAACAGTTCTTTATTAGGGAAGAAAATAAAAAGATAAAATAAACAATGCATTAAACTAAAACAACGCTGACAGAGTCAGAACACAACCTGACACCCTGCTGGTAGCAGTCCAATTGGAATTATGGCTGCAGTCCTCCTGGAGTGTCAGGTGTGGTTCTGTTGATCCTGTAGAACAGTGCAGTCTTCCTCTGAAGATCCAGTGGAAGAGGCAGCTGCTCCTCTGGGAAATCCAGTGGAGAAAGCCAAGCTGGTGTTCCAGAACCTCAAGATTATATCCACGTAGGAATGCTTGGCTCCTCCCTCTGGGTGGAGCATCTCACAATGGGGTGCTATAGTTCTTATCAGTCATGCAGTGACATCCAATAGCCTGTTATCAGCAGATGTCTCGCATGAGGGAGGAGTGGTTGTGGAAGAGATAAGGAAAACAGCCCACTTAACAGAAGACAACTGCCATACAGATGGCAAATAAAATACAATTTGCTTGGCAATTCAAGACAATGGTTGGGGCAGATGGATGGAGAAATGGCAGCTCCTTTCTCAGCATCTCAGCTCTGGGAAGCCATTCCTGTCTGTAAGCACTTCTAGGGTGGCTGCCTGAAAATAACACCATTGGGATACTGCTGGCATGCTGTAACCGTGCCACAGTGTAATACTGGACCAGCTAGAAATATCCCAGGGTGATCTTGTCTGCTAACAGTCAGGAGAGTGAATTCCACTGTGTTTCTTGTGCTGAGTTACAGCTCTGATGAGTCAATTTGCAGTTCAATACAAGAATGAGGCAAAGTCACACAGTGATGAGCAGCAAGAAATAACATCCTGTTCCCCTTCTGTCTGAGCAGTGAGGCACTTTGGCTTTCCCAGGGAGCCAACATTGCCCTCTCTGCTGCTGTAGTTTACCCATTCACACCTCCTTTTTCTTTTCTCCCTCTTTGCTAAAAGAACCACATCAGGTTTTCCTCTCCCTCTGAGAACACAAAAATTTGTATCTACCCACTTATTCTGAGTTGAAATCCTAGATAAACACCAACAACTCGAACTGCTGGTCTCATTCTCAGGACCTGTGCATGCTTCCTACAGTCGACAGCAGCTGCATTTTAGGCTCTTAAAATACCCACATATCGCTTGAGGATTCAGTCAGGTTACAATATTTATGCTCCCTAATGGTCTTCTGAAGACCTCATGTTCTGCCCTCTTCCCCAGAAGGAGCAGTTGGATGTGGAAGCAGGGCTGCTCTTTTTACATCACAATACTGCAAGGCACAGGCTGTGCTTCTTCAGCACAAACTACACCAAAGAGGGGGTTTCATACTGTTTTGTAATTTAAAGATCAGCTTCCCCTTTCAACTGTATTTGTTTTCCTACTTTCTAATTACATCTGTCTAGAAATACTTTTGCTCTGCTTTCATCTGCTTTACCACTGCATTGTCCTGGGCATAGCCAATAAACCTGTCAGCATAATACCTGGACACAGGTAAGGTAACTCTGTGAGTGGAGAAATATGAGGATATTGGCAAAGAAATTACTGTCTGCAAGAAAATTCTATGAGATAAGGTCTGTTTTGGCAACAACCAGATGAGTGGTATCTCAGTCTTTGTTTTACTGAGTCTGGAGAGACAGGAGGAGGGGACTGGAACTGGCACGTAGCACAGTGAGAGACAAGCCTGGTAAAAAGGCATTAACTTTAGTGAGAGAGAGAGAGGTCAAAGGAGACTGAGATCCCTTCAGAGCCTTGATCATCAGGAAATGCTTACAATCTACTATCTACTCACCTATAAATGACTAGTTGGTTTTGAATCCTAGGTCACTGGACATCATTAATTCATGCCCAGTCTTAATATTTAAATAAAATAAAACTATTTATATATTTAAACAATTGTCTATGATGTTCAAAGACCAGAATTTTTAGAAATACAGTTTCCAGAGTAGTTTCATATGTGGCTTTGTTAATTAGCAGAATTTATAGAATATATATTCATGTAGCAACACCATTCTGCTAGTCATGTGGTTTTGTACATTATGGTGGTAGGAATACAAGATTAGAGAAAATAGTCCCTACAACATAGGATGAAACTAGATTAATATATTCAGTTGGCACAATAGTTCATTTCTGAAGCTGAAGCCACTTTATCACTCAATAGTTTGGACTGCAGAATATCATCTTTGAGTACAGTCAATGAACAGTTGTGTTGCCTGCTTAAAGTACCTCCAGTACACAGATACTACAGAGCCAGAAAAAGAAACACGGATAGATAGATAGATAGATAGATAGATAGATAGATAGATAGATAGATAGATAGATCGATAGATAGATAGATGGCAGTGTTCAGCTCTACATGGATTTTGTCTCAACAGATGTTCAGCACTTTCCCAAACATTTTGCTTCCAGACCTACCACATTACCTGAGAATCTTTAGTTTCATTAGAAAAACATAAACGTTTGGTTCTCAAGAGTTCAGAGAAAAGCTTAGAAATTTTAACTGTCATGACTTCAAAACTAACCTCATTTACTAGCAACTTGCCCTTTGATTTTTTAATGCTTTAAGCTAGCATCTTCTCATAATTTTCTCTAATGATGGCGAGCCAGAACCATCTGTTCCAAGCTTGATTTTGACAGAAAATTGAATTGACATCAATGATATGCAAATATTTATTGATATATGTAGTATGCAAAATGTGGTTGCATGTGTAAATTAGCTTACAGCTGATGAGGTAGTCATTGTAGCCTTGATTCAATACTATTACTATTCAGTGAGAAACAAGCAACACTTAAAATGCTTGCAGAAATTATGTGTTCTAGATTTGAACAAAACCACCAAAATTTAACCCCAAACAAAACCAAATTCTACAGGAAACTCTAGCACTGACTGTTTATTTTACTTTTACTCTCTGAAATAAAACCTTTTGCTGGTTCGTTTATTAATAATCTTGTGCATATCATGAGAAGTTCAAAGGTTCCCACTTTTCATCTGAAAAATTAAGCCAATAGAACCAGATTTAATATATGACTGTGAAATGAGTTTCTGTGCTCCCTTTCTTTTTCTCTTGTTCATGCATGTGCCATGGGAATCCTGTGCATTGTCTATTAACCCATCAAGGAAATTCTAAATTGTGACGCTGAAATTATTTCTGGACACCAGGCTAGTGGTGATTAGTGATAATTCATTTTTATATCTACTTTGCTTGCAAAAGAAGCAAGATTGTATGCTTTATTTATCTTTTTGACCTATTTATCTTTTTTTAACTGATCTGAATTTCAGAACATTAACAAAACCTTATTCTTATAAAAACCATGATATTTTAAATGCAATGGAAAACACAATTAACCTAAGAGGAGGGAAAAGGCCTTTCGTAATTGAGTAGCTGACATAAGAGTCAGATGTTGCTAATGAAATACATTTAATAGAAACTCATTTTAGTTTTGAATACAAAAGAAAATTGATGGTGAACATTCTTGATGAGTCATACATGTTCTCATTAAATAAAGGTCTTGTGCATTTGAATGACTATGTGTTTTTCAGTTTACAAGCCTCTTGACATAAAAATATATATCATGTGTATCCTCAAGTCCAGATGGGCTAACCTAGAGTCACTTAAGCCTCTGGCAATGGCAGGCCTCCAAAAAACTGCCTTTTTTCCTTTCTAGGAGATAAGGAATAGCTGATATGGTATTGTGTCCAAATGGTCCAGCACTTGGTTCTAGGCTACTCTGTCCATTTAGGGAAAGGTACAGATACACAGCACCTCCTCTGAATTCATCCAGGTGGATGATGAATTGATGCAGCCTATATGGGGCAGAAGATGCCAAAGAATGCAACCTGACACTACGGTTTCAGAAAATTGAACTGACATGGCCACATAAATTCAGATTTCCTATAAGAAAGGTTTTTTATTGCCTATGCTGTCATCTGTGATGAAGATAACATCAAAGGAGACCAGATCCAATATTGACAAGTGTGACTAATCAGTGAGCGCCTTGAGTCCATGGCATCCCTCACTCCTACTAGCACTGTTGTGCTCACTTTGCATCACAGAAAAGGAAAGGGCACAGAGATCTCATCTTTGGAAATTTTTCATGCTGGGTGATGCCTGTTTCCAATTAGTTTTTCTGGGAAAAGATGCAGTCATTTCTGATGGTGAGAGCAGATGCAATACACAGCTTTACCTACGTGAAGCCTGGCAGTGTCACTGGAAGCCTCTGCTGACCTCATGTTTCCAAGGTGGCAGCTGACATCAGTCAGAAGAGTTAATTCAAAAGGGTGACATGAAATTTTATCAGACCTGTGAAAACTTGCGCAAATTCAGCCAAGTGATAAATCACTGGAAAACTTCCAATCCAAGGACTTTTTTGCTCAATTTCCTGTCTCTAATGGTGACCAGTATCTTGAGGAAAAGTATCAGAAAAGGGTGAGTATGTGGTACTCCTTCTTGGCATTCATCCAAGCCTTGGCCCAGACACTGAGGTAAGAAAGTGATCCTGATGCACTCTTGATTTCTGAATAGCAATTGCATGTGCTTTGTGGGCACAAGTTCTCACAAAAATCAATCAAATGAAAAATTTGAAGAAAGGAATACTTTCTTTTTTTTACAAAATTGGAAGGGTTGAAAGGAGCTAAAGTGCAATCCAGACATGTAAGAAAAAGAGGGAGAGGGGGAAGTAGAGGAAAAAATATAAAATATAACTTTCTCATAGGATGACTTATAGTTAATGATTATCATTATAAGCTTTTACGAGGAAAAAATAAAATTTCTACATGCAAACTATTAGCAGCTCTTTTCCAATTATCATGTAACCAAAATAATGTTTCTTAATAAGCAAACTTGGTTACTGACCAAAAGTTAATACAAAAAACATTAAGAGGTACAAAAAATAAAGAAAATTAAAATAATATATTTCACTTTGGTAATTTATAATGACTGTAAAATTTTAAAAAATTAGAAGAATTTTTGATGCAAAATGAATTGTATTCTTATTTGTTAATATATCTGCAGCTTTAAAATGAAAAAAAAAGCAATCAAACAATTTATAAAGAATGAAAAATCAGACTTTCTTTCTCTAAATTTTTGTTAGGGTCCTCTCAAAATATACAAGCATGTAAAACAATATCTCTGATGTTTTCCTCCAAATGCCAGATTACAATTTGACCCATGTTGCATACAAAAGCATACAATGATAACATACATATAACAGCTCTATGGAACAAACAGTAAGAAAAAGGTAGAGATAGTTCAATAGCTCCATCTTGATGATGTGTTTTCTTATTTTGTGAATATAAAGTCAATCAATTTCATTATGATTTAATAACACTTATGGATCACCTTCATAATAAAGAGAAAAGAAATGCCTCCTTCATGTATAAAGGTCAATTACGCCTTGAAGGCTTGTAGAAGTCAACATAACTGTGATAATGAAAGGTTACAATTTAGATGAAGTCTAGCTATATGAGTTAAAATCCAATAATAAAATAAAAATAAAATAAAAACCAAATAAAAACTTGAGAAGTGTTCCAGATAAACCCAACAGTTATAACTCTAATAAAAATGTTGTTCCAAGTAGCTTATCCAACATTTAAAAAATTAATAAAAAATTTGTGTTTCAGATCAATTCTTAAGCCTGCTCAGAGAGATAGCCAAATTATAAACTTATTACAAGGCCATTTGAGTCTCATACCCACGCATGACACCATATTTTAACTGATATTTTAACTGGAATTAGAAATGGTCACCTTATCCCATATTCAGTAAATAAGTTGTAATTTTTCTGGTTAAAATAATTTTCCTGGTTAAACTGGTGCCCACAAATGTTACTACAGATAGCAGTCTGACAGCATTTTCATAATCCAATCTTATTTTCAGAGATTTAATGCATGTTGGCTGTCAAATCCAGTTCATTGTTGAAATAAGTAGTGACTCAGAGCAGTGAATTTGCCTTACTGCAAGGAAAGAAAAGAAACCTTGTGTTTAACAGTATTTTGGTGAAGGAAAACAAACTAAATTTTTTTAAAGGAAAGGTTAGCTGTCAAGTAGACATTTAAATTCACCTAAGTTTGCAGGACCCTGTACTGATTGGGTTAAATTATGCTTTTAATTTAATAACAACTTCATTATAGAGCAGTTCTCATTTAGTAAAGATTCTAATCATGTAGGTAACTTAAATTGTACAAATATTCCTTGTGTGCTTAAGGCAAGTCATACATATAAACAATTATCAGATCAGGGGGAAAAACCTCAAAGGAACTTTAGAGTGCATGTACCAAGAATGTAAAAAAGATCCTCAAAGCCATCTGAATAAGGAACTATTTATGCTTAAGGAATAAGATGTTTGGCTGCAGTGTCTGACTGGCACTCTCCACATCTTCCTCCAGCTGGAATCCTGTGAAGCTGACTCTTTTCTTGCAAATATGTCCACAAGAGACAGCAAGACAGATTTCTTTGAGAGTTGAGCCAGCTTCCCTGGGAGTGGGTTTCAAATTTCTGAATCAAACTAGAGCTCCAGTCTCAAGTCTTTCCACTTAATACTGCTCCACTTCATACAATGTTAACATGTTCATTCAGTTATTGTCAAAGCTAAATATTGAAAGGAAGTTAGAGTCTCATTGACTTTCCCAGGTAGGATTTAGGTGTGATCATCAGATCACTTTACATCAATTGACTTTTTTCAGGAACAAAAGATTTTGCAAACAGGTTAGACAATAGGTCGAATATAAAACAGCTATTCATTTGTTAATAAACACCAAAAATGTCTAAAACTAATGAGCAAGTTCAACACCCCAGAGAAATATGATTGCTGAACGAGTAGGCATCAGTTAGCTGGGGAAGACCTGACTTCCACTGGTCCCAAGAACAGATCGTCCATGCAACTGACTTGCCATCTTCCAAATCCATGGGGTTTTATCCTTCAGAAAACATCTAACTTTCCAAGCTGGGGTTTCTCCTACTGAACCCTTGGCCTGCTAATAAGCCCAGTCTCAACAATCTCACACCTGCCTGCATTTTTTGTTATGCATGGCATGACTCCATGGACTTTCTTACACCAATTCCTCACTTTGCAATCACAATCACAGAATTGCAGTCACAGAATCACAAAATCACAGGATGGATAAAGCTGGAAGGGACAACAGAGGGTCATCCAGTCCATCCTCCTTTTTCAAGCAGGGTCATCCCAGAGCATGTGGCACACAATTGTGCTTAGATGGCTCTTGAATATCTACACTGAGGGAAACTCCACAACCTCTCTGGACAATCTGTTCCAGTGCTCAGTCACCTGTTCTTCCTCATATTCAGGTGGAACTTTCTGTGGATCAGTTTCTGCCCATTGCCGCTTGTCCCACTGCCTGGCACCGCCAAGAAAAGCCTGGCTCCATCCTTTTGACACCTCCCTTCAGATACTGACATTGATTGATGAGATTCCCCCTCAGCTGTCACTGCTGAAGGCTGAACACACCCAGTCCCCTCAGCCATTCCTTATGAGAGATGCTCCAGCCCCCTGCTCCTCTTTGTTGCCCTCCAGGACCATCTCTAGGAGCCCAGAAGTGGACACAGAGTTCTAGATGTGGCCTCATGGAGCTGAGTAGCAGGCAGGATTGCCACCCTTCTCCTGCTCGCAGTGCTCTTCCTAATGCACCCCAGGACATGCCACCAGGACTCCTCCCAGCTATGTGTTGTCAGTGAGCTTGCTGAGGAGGTATCTGCACCTTTGAATCCAAGTAATTGATGAATAAGTTAAAAACACCGGACCCAGTATTGAACCTTGGGGGACTCTGTTAGTGACAGGCATCCAAATAGTCTTTGTACCACTGATTATGACCTTCTGGGGTTTGCTGCTCAGCCAGTTCTCAATCCACTTCACTGTCAGCTCAATCAATCCACACTTCCTGACTTTGCCTATGAGGATATTGTGAGAGATGAGTGTTGAAAGCCTGACTGAAGTTGAGGTAGACAATATCCACTTTTCCCTCATCCATCCAGGTAGTTTTTTCATCATAGTAGGTGATCAGCTTGGTCAAGCAAGATTTACCTTCAGCAAATCCCTGCAGACTATGCCTGATCACCTTGTCATCCACATGGCTAGAGATGGCCTCCAGGACTTCCTCAGAAGTCTGAGCCAAGGTTATGCATGAGCATTGCATCAGAGTTGGACCTTAAATTCTTGGTCACAAATAGCTGAATTTCAGGGTAATAAAAAGGTTATGGTCCCCCAGGGATGACAAAATTCAGGTCAAAATTCTTCTTTTAATATTATTGAACTGGAAGAGCTACTGTAAGAGAGGATGTCAAAGTACCATCCTGGAATAACTAAAAATAACTGATGGCTAATTTTTTTATACATCCTCTTGGAAATAATAAAAATCTTAGAGAAAAATTAAGATGAGCAAGGATGTGAAACCCCATGCTGTGACTCTGTGACACCCTTTGCCTTTTCTTTTCAACTAGGCACTTTCACTGTAAGTCTGAGGGGCTGCAGCACTCTAAGAGATAGTTCACATGGAAAAGAGTCTCTTTTAGTGTCCATGTGCCTGGCCACAAACAAGATTCAGGCAGTGACATTGTAAGGCAGCACAACAGTTTCTGCAGGCATTAGAAGCACAGTACTTTGAAAAAATGCATTAAACGCCCTGGGACCTGGAAGGATGCTGAAGCCTGAAAGTTTCTGATTTAGCACTCTGAATAAATAACATAAAAGATATCCAGCATGATAGTTCTTTTTCTTTTGTATTTACTTGGACCTACCAGTATGTTAATTCATTAATTATACCAAGAATGGCTGACAGAGTCTATTTGTGAGGGTGGAAGACTTCATTTTCCTCTTGTCAGGCAATGAAAGCTTTTGTTTCAAAAAGATAAGGGCAGCTTTGGGTCCATTCAGAAACTTAACTATAGTGCCTGAAGCACAATAAAATGAAAAGTACAGTACCTGTGGAGGCCAAGAGGTAACTATAGTGGAGCAAGGATCATAGTCAGAAACATAAACTTAGAAAGTCCAACTTAAACTTCTCCTTAGATACCTATCACTTGCTTCTTTAGTATATTCAGTCCCTTATCCAGAGTACTCAAGTGATAAAATCAGGGCAATGGATATAAACGAGCCCTTCATTTTCAGTATTCATGTTGCATTCTGAGGCAATGATTTAGATCCAAATTCTATTTACAGCTAGGGAAAATATCTTTCATAAAGAAGTCATTGTAAATTTTGGCAATTTTTGCATTGCTTATTCACAGTCCTTTATTAAGCCAGCTCTATAAATGTCTAAACAATATCACATGAATAGCATCCATTGTAGATTTTTCGTGCCTTTTTTCAATGAATAATTATCTATCTTGACATTTTCTAGTTGCTCAAACAGCCATTATTCTCAGACATACACATATACCACTACTAATACTACATCTGGAATATGCTGAAAGTCCAAAATATCCAAGAATATATTTTCAAGCAACACAGAGACATTACAGCATGCAATGCCTGAAGTTTCATAAGAACCAAGCTACTAAATCCACAACTCCTGTATGATCTCGCAGAACATAAAAGAGAGAGGCATCCTTTGTATTGAATCCAGTGTTAATCCAGTTATTCTCTCCCTTTTAAATGGTGAACCTCAGTAAATTCTCTCAGTTCCCTGGCTCACAGACCTAGCTTGAATAGCTCATGTTTAATGCCATCACCACATAAAGACCCCATAAATCCTCCCAGTGGAGTAAGTATCTATGAAATGTTCTGCAGGCTGTATTACATTTCCCATTTTGAAAATTTAGAGGCAAATGCTTAAAGAATGCTGTGATTAAGGTGGGTATTTTGATTACCAATAATCTGAAGCACACAGGTGCCACAGTTTATGTTACTTCAGGGAGCAGCCAGACTGAACTGGATATTGCTAAGGTGAAAAGAGATATGTTGTAACATCAGCTGGTTCTACATCCGCCAAAAGAAAAATGCAGCTCATGGAAGCATAGCTCTTTAGAGGCTTGCTGGTACTTGGCATAGTAATTAGAACTAGCAGGTGTCTAAAACCAGGTAGTAACATCCATTTTTTTTAATCATCATCACCATTAAATATTAAGGAGTGGTGCCATTTCTCACAAGTACATGGGGTAATGGCTTTTGCAGAATTTCCTGTCCCTACTTTGTCTTTGGAAAAGCACTGGCAAGTACTTGATTGCTGCTCCTGAAGGCATAGTCAACGTGTGGAGCACAATGGTGATGTTCCATGAACTGCCTCTTCCTAAAGATTTCCCATGAGCTGCTGATCAGCACCTCTGATTTTCTGCTGTGCTTCCTCCAGCACCTGCCACATTGTGTCCTGCCTTCCCCTTTCAATGAGAGAAGGAACCCAAGTCCTGAACTAGTCTTGACTCGTAGTTTAGACTCTAAAATTTAGTTCTGATTGCTATGCTGGTAGGTCTTCTAAAGCTTCCACAGAGGAGCCTTAAAATAGAGGGGAATTAGACCTGACACATTTTTAGCTATATAACTAAACAGTGTTGTATTCAGCAGAGAGAGGTTATTTTTTTGCTGGATCCATAAATTGATTTCCACAGGAATGCTGTACCTAGGAAGTGAAATTCTTGTTTTAGCAGAGATATGGAAAAAAGGCTGGGAGCTGTTAATGTCACATTTGCTGTTGGTGTTTTGTATCTGGCTAGGTATGTTTGCACGCACCTGCAGACAGAAGAGCTCCTATCAAACCCAGCTTAGGAATGGATCCTAAAAATAATAGATGCACTCACTCATTGCAGATTTCTGGTAGAAGCTGTACTTTTTTAGCTTTCAGTGGCCAAGTTCCACATAAACATAAATTAAATTCAAACACTACTATGCCTAATTTGAATCAGAAAACTGACATGAGCTCTCAAAATTGAAACAGACGGAAGCAGACACTTCTGGACTAAACTTGAATGAAGTATTTTTACCTTTTATATTTGTCTCTAAAATTTTCCTGCATGAAAGCACTATAATTTAATCTATACAGGACCTTTAAATTATGCATCACTTATGAGGGATAAGAAAATTTCCTTTTCAACCGTTCCAGTCTATTGGATCTGACCACATTTGAAAACATTTTATGTTTTGCATTGAGAAACAGATATTCTGAAATGAGTACATTTTCAACCAACTTTGTAATAAGAGGTTATATTTGTTAGGAACTCCACCTATGTATCAACCACAGCTCCCTGAAGGGTTTGGAGGTCAAACTGGAACTGTGGCCAGCCATGGGGCCAAGGTGCATGCAGCCCCCTGGCCAGGCTCCCCACAGATCTGGGCTGAGGACCAGAGCAAGGCAGGCAGGGCAGGGTCTCAGCCAGAAGCCCCAGCCTCAAGTCAGCAAGTGAGGTCAGAATTCAAGCACTGCATAAGAAGAAGCATATTTTCAAAGTATTTTTATACATCACATATAAATTAAAATTACTATTCAAAAACTTTATTTAAAGAATTCTTCAGTCTTTTAGAATCACTGTGAGTGGTGATTTGTGTCCTCTCAGAGGAAAATGCCCTTTTCCTGACACTTTCTGTCTTTTATGTTTGCCTTCAGATGCGAAAACAAGTCTCCCATTTGGGACAAACATCACACAATGGCTGTGCTTCACAAAGCTCTTGCTTAGCAGATACTGCTTGTGTTCATTTTCTTGTCAAAAATATCATCTTACTATCCATTTCATCATAAAATTGAAAGACCTTTCAACTTCAGAAACACGAGTACAAACTTGCCAAGTAGATCTTAAAATGCAAGGAAGGACATTTCTGCTACAGCTGTCAGTGGTGTAAAAGCCAACTTTTCCCCTGTCTGGCTCAATCCTGACTCTGCATAGAAGATCTTGGAGTATGCAAAGCACATTGAAATAAGCTTGTGACTAGAATGCTAAAATATCTTAAGGGACCTGTTCTTTCCCCCCTTCAGCACTCTTCATGCTTGTGTCATCGGCCTCTTGGTAAGAGTCACCACGCTTTTCTGAAATCCTCTGATTACCAGTGTTGAGCTCTAGGGTCGTCCTCAGTTCCCCAAACAAAATTATCTCCCAATGACTTACAAAGGAAACTTGGAATCCTGCGGGACTTTGTGCATTTGATGCAAATTTGTCTTGGATTGTCCTAGTTCTCAGGGTGTGGAATAAAGAATTTTCAAAAGGAAAAATAAGGATAAAAATGGATCAAGTAGGAAGCCTGGGTCATTTCTTACAGAATCAGACTACCCCTGCTCCAAAATCTTGCATGTAATGTAATCACAAGTGGATGTTCAATGAAGTCTTGTCCAGGAACCAAATGCTTTAAATTGGAAGTGCCAGAATGAGTCAATCCATTTTTTCTCAACAGAAATTTTAGTGAAGTAAACAGTTTTATATTGTATCACGACAAGGCTTTTAGCAAGCCCTTTTGTAGTCAGAAAGGGATTTTAAGAGATCATTTCTTCCTGCCCACAGCACAAGACCAGCTGCAGCTGTGCAATTCTAGTTCACTGGCAGACTGGGAATGGAGGTTGCACCAATGCTGTGGAACTGAGCAGTGCCAGCAATCACACCACAGCAGTGCTGGGAACTCCTGCCTCTGTGCCAGCCTGCGCTCCCCCAGAGAGATTCTGGCACGACAGACTGACCACAGCACACACAGTAGAGGTCAAAACTCAATATTTTAAATTCTACTGATAGGTGAATGACAATACTGCAATTTTACAAAATTGAAAAAACTAATGTTTATTTTTTCATGATGATTTTAAATCTATAAATTAACTCCTGGACTCATGAACAGAAATTAATCAGAAAATCATAGGATTGTTAGTACTGGAAAGGACTTTTAAAAGTCATCTAGTCCAACCTCATTGTCATAGGCAGGGACAACTTCCATTAGACTAGATTGCTCAGAGCCCCATCCAGCCCCACCTTGAATGTTTCCAGAGTAGGAGCATTTAGCACCTCTGTGGGTAACCTGTGCCAGTGATTCTGCACCCTCATTTTTAAAAAAATCTTTTATATATTTTAATTTAAAATTTTGTAGCCTTTGTCCTATCACTATAGGCCCTACTAAAAAGTCCGACACCAAATGCCTTATCATAGTTAGAGAAAAAAAAAAACCGCTTCTCTCAATAGAATAACTTCAGAAGTTCACAGCCATTTTTGCTCAGAAACTAATAAAATTAAAATATCTTCTGTCATTTTTCTTGTTAATTGTTCTGTGGCTTATGAGTCAATTCAATTTAAACAGTGTCAAATTTTGTTTAGGCCCAACTGATTTATGATACATTTTGTGACCCCCACCTTACTGAGAAAGCCACAATTTTTTTTCTCCTTACTGAGAAAGGAGCAATATTTCTTTAAGAAGCACTACAATTATCTAATATAGCTCAGGCACATCCTATCTGTTCCTCTAGGAAAACATTTCTCATGTGTTAGTTCTATAGGGTTTTATAACTTGAAGATAGAGGAGTAAAACTTTTAGTTTGATAGTTAAAACTTCATCCTGCCTAGTTTAACTTACTTTATAGAAACAGAAAATTTTAAAAGCAAGTATCAAATTGCAATGCATGGTTTTCAGTAATTTCAAGAACTGCCACTCACACATTATTTTTTAATTATCAGGTTGTTTACAGACTGATTTGGCAGATTAACATTTATAGCTTGAAATATGCTGTTCGTAAACTTTGTGGGTTTGACCTTACTTTGGTAATGTTCTCTTTATTGCAAGTATTAAGTTTTAGACTACAAGGTTTAGATAGAAATAATATGCCACAAAAATTTTTTAAAACAATAAAATGTGCAATCTAAATTTTTTGCCTCTTTTCTGATGCTAAGTGCTCTTGACTTATTTGAAAAGAAACCCATCAGCTGTGTTGCAGAAATTTCTTTCTAAAGAAGATAAGTTAAATTCCTTATCACCAAATTATCTGTTATCACTTTGATCCAAACTGTTATTGTACCTTGTTGGTCAAAAATTTTTATCAAAATGGATTTGGTGGAAACTGGGCTATAAAGCTATGTTGCGAGTAAACAAATAGCAGAGAAACAACTTTAACTAGAAGGGAATGAAAGAGCTTTTAAGTCTCTGCTAATCAGCATCTTTCTTAATACCATATGTTGTAACTATGAGAATGTAATTTAAAAATGTAGAAATACAGATTAATTTTCAGACATTTCCATTAATGTAATTAAAATTTGCAAGTTAAGTTTTACAAAACCCCCACCATGGGAAATACTGAATATATTTTTGATGTTTCATGAAAACAAAATTCAAAATATCAGTATACCATCAGTTCAGTGGTTTAATGAACTCAGATAAATGCAAAAAAAAAAAAGAGGACAGGATACTATTTAACAATTTTATCATTCAGCCAATAAGAATTGGAAAATGAAGCATGAAGTGACATGTTTCTGATCTTCATAGAAGAAGCAGTCAGGAGAAATAATACAGTGTGCTGAGCTTTCAGCAACTTGCTTTTGCTCTTTTGAGACTGCCAGCAATAAGTATCAGGCATTTCTTCCTGCTTCTTGGTCCACACATTTTGCTGAGGTGTTTGAAGCTTTCTCTGTGATTAAATAGTCCCATTTGTTTCCAGTGAGACATGCAGAAAGTTTGTCTGTAGCCTGTGTTCATTTTGTGTCAACTCTCTTCAGGCATCTTGGAAGTCATGTGAGTCATCTGTTCTTTGCCTTTATTTTCTTTATTTCATAATCTAGCTCTGTGACTAAAGTTGAGCAGATAATAGTTTGCTTTCCCAGACTGAGGTCTCTATTAAAAACAATCAAAAATATATGCCTTAAGATAATTTACAGTCTTGCTGTATCCATGGAAACATGATGGGTGGAGAGAGATCCAACAGACAACTGTTTACCCAGCTGTTTACACTTGTTAGAAACACATCTTTTTTGGTTGTCTTTGCCAAGTTTTCTTATTGCTCTACTTCCAGGGCAGAGACCCTGCATACAGAATGTAAGCATCTGATTTTCATCTGTGTTTACGGAAATTCCCATTTTCATATTATCTTCATGCTACCCAAGTGCATTTGATCATTCTTTGGAATGATGTGTGCAATTATTAAACATATTTCATTTATTTTTATATTATTTATAGTTGTGAACAATTTTATTATGATATTTCAATAAATATCAGTCTAACAAGTCACCATCTTAACAATTTTTGTCATTGCAGTTGGACAGGAGAAAGAAGATTCATTATTGTTATGTTTTAAAAATCAGATGGAAAATATAAATGAGAAAAACACACTGGTATGTGAGGGAACACTGAAATTCATCTGTGCTCAGTCATACACTCACTGCTCATTTACCCACTGTGTTATTAATAGACAGAGGTTCTATTTTCGTCAAAGAGGCTCAAGTCATCTATTCTTTTCATTACAATGCTCAAGAGCACTATAAGACATTTGGGAACAGGATTAGAATAGCAGAAAAACAACACAGAAGTGCACTGCACCAAGTCTTTATTTGCCATGATCAAGTACTAGGAAAGCAGAAAAGCAAAGGAATGGTTTCCAGAGAACTGCCTCTTTCCCTGAGACACTCTTACAACCCAAATATCCATCTGACACCTTTTACACACATGGAACACCTTGCTAACTCCTTGCTAACAAACACAGTGTTGACAGTCATTAAGAAAACCTTTTCATGTTGTATCTCAAAAACCAGTTACTTCTTTTGCACTTAGTATTCTTACTGGGAAACTTGTGACCACTCTCCCTTCCTGTGATCAGAAACTACTTAATAAATTCCATTCAAAATACAGCTAATCAAATAGTATTAGATATTGAGGGTACTTTGTTCTTTAACTCAAATGGCATCTCTTCAACTATGATGTCTACTTTCTTTTCATATTTACGGATATGATCTTATCATCTTGAATCCATTTAATCTTGTTTAGTCAGATTGAGTAAAGTAACTTATTTTACAGTTTGACTACTTGAAGAACTCGTGTCTTTATATATACATACATATATATCATTATCTATCTCCTGACTGCTTCCATATTTTTTCTTGCTAAGTTCAAGACAGCTTATCTTTCAGTGAGAATGAAGAAAAGCTAACTTGAATTTACCATGAAGTGAGTGCAGGCAGGCAAACACCTAGTAGATGCTACCTTTTGGTATCTACTAAATCTGCATCCTTTCCAAACTGGCACTAACTCATGGGCATATCAATATCTTGAGACTCCTCTTTCATTGCAGCACCTATTTAGTTTTAATTTTTTAGGGTAATTTGCATGTACATACTTGAATATACTAAAAAAAAAAATTTCAAACTTTTGAGTAAAGATTTTGTCAATTTCTAGCATCTCTGGAAACACTTTGCATGTAATTTTTGACAGGCATGTTCTTTAAGTGGCTCATAGGCATTCTTATTCTATAGTTAACCCTTGCAAGTTTGCCCTCCCTTTCTATTTGCACCTGTTTATTTCCAGTTTATGGCAGTCATTCTTCTCAGTCCTTGGCTGCATGACCTTGTACTTGATACGACATGTTATCCTTCTTACCACTCCAGTTCCCAAGGTCATACAGCTCTTCCTGTATGATATTCTGATGCTTCTCTGTATTGATTGCTGTTCCCAGCTTTGTGTCATCAGCAGATTTTATCAGGGCACAGTTATTCTTTGTGCCGAGGTCACCAATAAAAACATTACACAAAATTGGCCTCAAGACCTATCCTTGAGGATAGCTACCTTCTCCCAACAACCCTGTTCTCTTTTTAGCAGTCTCCCTGTTTGTCAGTTTTTTACCTGCTTTGCAGCTCTTTTGTTGTGTTTTATTGTTGCATAGAATTGGAAGAAAAACCCTCCAAATATTAGAATTGATAACATAAAGGGCAGTCTTTTAATGAAAGCTTTCAGGTACACAAAATACAGCTATGCACACATGTGGCATCAGATTTTCACAATTTTTAAAGGTATGATTAATTATTATATCTAGCAATTACATCCAACCCTGGTAACCCACCCTTGAACCTGCCCCATTGGAATCCCTCCAAGGGCCTCTTAGTCCTGTGTCTTGTTATGTCTCCCAAATGCTGCTGCAAAACAGGATGACCTTGTTAGAAATTCTTTTCTTGAAAATAAGACTAAACAGAACTTCAAGAATGTCCTTTCTCACATGATGTGTGAGAAAGGACAACTACTATTCTAAAATGTAAGGAAGTGCTAGAAACTATACAGCTATATATTGAAAATCTACAAGCTCCAAATATGTGGAAAAGGTAAAAATCTTTGGGCATCACTATCATCCCCAGAAAATTGTGTTTAGGGGGCCGGTGAATTTATCCTTTAAGATTTTTCTCTCTTTCCTTTGTCCATGATATTTCCTATGTCAGCAATGTCAGAGATGAGGTTGGTCTGGCATGATCTGTCATGCATCATCCTCCATTGTCTTTTCTCCCTATTTTCCATGAGCCTCTCTGCCTTTGCCTTCTCCTTTAAATGCTCTAATGTTTTGCAGATTACTGTAATCAGACAGTCTGTTCATAGTGGAACGGGCATATGTGACTAGGAACTAGCTTGTAAATAATTAGCAAATGCAAATTCAGATTTTTTCCATGGGGCATAGTGGTAAAGCCAACGCAGAGCCACCTCCTGCTGTTATTAAAACAAAGCCCTAAGGTCAATGTTTAAGTCTCTTATACCTTCATAAGTACACTTGCTACCAGTATTGTGGTTAAAAGGACGTTAAGGGTTGCTCTTCCACTCATCTCTTGGAATAAACAATTTCCCTTTGAATGCTGAAAATAATTAAGTTCAGTTCCTTGTTATGAAAGTGGTTCCCACCTCTGCCTCAGAGAAGTTAAGTGCCTGTCACAGGCAGGATGTAAACAATTCTACTCTCCTTTGTGTTTCTGTTACAGCAAACCCTGTCTCTAAAGCACTCTCCCTGCATTATATAAGTGAACATGGGTGCCTCATCCAGGACTATGAATTATGTTGGGTGCCAAGAACTGGAAATTGCTCACATTATTATTAATTCCATTTAAGAATCCTTCCTAATGTGATCTAGAAATTAGATTTTTTTTAAAACAACACAAAGAGTGCTCAACAGAGAAGGTTTGTTTCATCATCCTCTATTTTTTTCTGTTCTAAGCAAGGAGAAAAGGATAGCAATATATCTTCTCAAGGTTGCAAACTTCCCAGATCAAGTGTCTAATTCAGTGTATAGCATCATCTCAGTTCCCATATACTTTAACAAGATGATTTTCTTTTACATTTGCCCAGAATCCCAAGAGGCTCAACTCACCTTTATAGCATCTTTTCCCACATAAATTTGTAAAGTAATTTCAAAAGCACCCACTACAGTAAAGAAGGCTTTAGCTTTCACAGACATTCTTCTCTGCTTTCCTGCTCTCACATCATATACTCAGAGACAGGCTAAATCCTCCTTCCCAAATTAGCTATAGAGAAGTTTATGATAATAAGATGGTGTTGCTTAATGCTCAATGGGTTTCCTCTAGCTTGTTTCTAACATTTGCTGCATTATTTTGGTTGCTTGGTCCATCAGAAAACTCTCATACATTGACCAGATGCACATTATGATCTTATTGTATGTTCGCTAAAAGAAAATACTTTTAGAACATCTTACTTCTAGACAGAGCAAAAAATAAAACTCATTAATCATGTCCTGTAGAATGTCACTATTATAGATGCTGTGGAGAGTTTCCACAGTGGCAGTAAAATATTCATATTTTCAGAGAACCAATTACAAGGTACAGTAAATCATTTAAATGTGTTATTGGTGATATTCAGAAAGCAGTGAGAATTTTTTCCTGTACACATAATTACCTGAGGCAGCCACTTCTTTTCATGGTCAGCCAGAGGAAAATTATAGTTGATGCTGAAAAGAGGAACTTGTGTTTGCAGAGAAAATTTATGGCATTAAAAATCAACAATTTTCCACCTTTGACTTCAGGACTGGAATGCAATGTTCACCTCAATGGGTATCAGAAAACAAGCTCCAAAATTCCTTTTAAGGCCTTACCAATATCCTACTGAAAGTACAATTTGATTACCCTTTGCACTCCTGCAGTACCCCTGTCCATTTTCTGTGAAAACAAGACCAAAGAGAATTTTCCTAGCACTCTAAAAAGACACAGTTGCTTTGTTTTCTGACAGAGATCCTTTTTCTTAGTAGTATTCCTTAACTTCCACAATAAAGTAAGTCAAAGAGAAACAAATTCTCTGTCACTATTCATCATGTTTTCAACTCTTTGTGCTCCAAATGCCTCTCTCACAGCTTGTCCTGTCACAATGCTGCCAGGTCACTGGCATTTGGCTTGGGGGACATTGTGACCATTTTACATATATGTAAGAAACCCCATAGTTATTGTCACCTTACTCCCTTCCTTAGGTCCACACCCCTCATGTATCTGCATGCCTTTCACAACTTACTGTAAATATGGATTGCCATCTCTCTGGATAAGAGAATAGCCTTTTCTTTGTCTATTTTATAGCCAGGAACTCCCAGCAATAACATGAAAGAATTATATAACAGTAGGTTAAGTCCCACAGGTGCATCTTTTCAAGCTGCTGCATACAGCTGAACAACGCTGGGTATGTGGCAGTGCAATTGTTGAACAAAAGCTGCACACATTTTCTCTGCCTAGTTTCTGCTAATAGTTACTATGGAAACATAAATTAAATAATTGGTGGTGTGTTGGACTATAAATATACCTCTAAATGTAGTCTGAAGTTTCTGGGGTTTAAAGCAAAAGTATTTTGAATGTATATAAATGCAACTACGTGTCTGAAACACAAGAGATATCCTGCTACCATTACTGAACTCCTCTCTAGACAGCACTCCCAGATCAGAGTAAAAAAATATGTTGGTTTTGGCAGAAAAGACAAAATCTTTCTCCTTCCTCAACCTCTCCTTGTTTTATTTCTTTTCCTCGTCTTTCTTCTTTACTATTTTCTGTTGCCTTTACTTTCCTGTTAGGTGGTTTCTTTGGTTCTGTTTGACATATTTGTCTCAAATATAATTTCTTCACTATTGTCAGAGAAACTCTGTGGAGTTAAAAAGATGCAAAGTTGAAAAGATGGAGAAACATTTTTAAGCACACTTGTCTGAGTTTAATTTGTTTTGCTTGACAGTCACCCTAAGTCTCCCTCTTATGATAGACCTCCTTCATTTGCCATTCATGACTTGATCTTCACAACCTCCTTCTCTTACCCTGCCAGGCCACCCAGAAAAATAATGGATGCTTCAAAGTACCACTGACCTTCTTTGACTATGGAATTATTATGGTGTGCTTTCCAGAAAAACATGTCACCCAAGAGCCAGCAGACTCTGATTGCAACCAGGGTGATTCTCCTGTGTTTATACTGACATCAATTGTAAATAACCCCAGTGAAACCAGTGAGTCAGCTCTGTGCATTGGTATATATCTGAAATGAGAATCAAACCCCTGTGTTATTATCTCCACATATTGATAAAAGATTCCTACAGACCCACTGCAGTATAAAGTCTACACACAGCAGCTTTAATACCCATGGGCACAGTTCTTACTTATAAAAGTTAACTGAAATTAAGTGTCTAAATAAAGGCAGGCTCTTTGAAGATCAGATTGTTTCCCATTGCTTCCCTTGTGATCACTATTGCAAAGCATTACTGTGATCAGTATCAGCTGTAAAATGTGCATGGCTTTGCTTTTAAAGAAGAAGCCCTCATAACTTGGCAGTTTCTTTTGGCAGCACTCTGAAATGTATTTGCAATGCATTAGACCTCCACACACAGAGATAAATGCAACATGTTGGGTTGTAAATGCTATTCATATACACATAATATACCTTAGCTAAACTGCACACATACTTAGTGCTGCTCTACAAGGCTTGGAATGGAGCCGCAGAATCCCTCACTTAGCACTGATTTCATGGTCACAAACCATGACTTCATACCTACTATTTTTAAGAATTTTTAAAATTATTTGATTAGAACTTTTCCTACTTGTGTATGTGCATCATTTTATACATACAGATGTAATTGCAGTCATAGAGACACAAAAACACAGGCATCCTTTATAGAGATTTTGTTGTTGACCTCAGTGAGAAATGCATTTCATCTGTGTGAGTGTGGACTGATGTCAGATAAGAAATAAATTGCAGCTTTTTGCTCTTTGACCACATTTCCTTGGAACATGCCAGTGAATCACCCTTGGGAATGACTCAACACAGGAAACCAATGGGCCCTCTGAAAGACAGGTTGAAGTGTTTTACATCAGCCACCAAGACAAACATTCTCTCCTTCTTCAATATGGCAGGGAATTTAAGAATTTCAGAATTTCAACATTCAAATATCATTGTATTTCTGCCTAACAGATATAACAGCTTTTTTTTTGTTCTGCCTCAAACTGTATAATGAACTTCATTTCACTTGCTACTAGGTTACTTTTAAAACACTTGTCTTAAAGCAGACAACATAATGCATGAGATTATGAAGTCAACAGTAGGAAGTTCATAGTGACATAGTTTGAGATTTGAAGGATTAAAATTACATTATTTCACAGGACTGGATTTCATGTCCAAATTCAACAATTCAACAAATTAATTCTTCAGAGGACAACTGAATTAATATGCTATTCCTTAATTAACTGAATTACTGTACTATTCTTTAATTTGATACTTGGTGACTGTTGCATCAGAAGCAATTAAAATGAGTCCACTAGAGCAATTAAATATGAAGAAATGGACAACTCTAATCCCTAAAATTTTCAAATTTCAATTGTTACAGCATTTCACAGAATATTTACACATTTTTAAACATAAACAGAAATTATTTCCAGTTCTTTTTATAAAACATCTTTTTACAGAAATACTGTTAGAATCTCTTATCATGATAAAAAATAAATCCTTAAAACTTCTTAAAGTTTAGGTACTATGGTTTGAAAGTGGGTTTGAGAGTGAAGGTAGGTGTGTCAGGAAATATTTTAAAGATTCCATCTAATCTGAATTAGAAGTATATAGACATGGGTATGTTAATTCGTGTTGTGCTTTCAGAATGATAGGAAATTCCCATGGAAATAAGAGGTATGCAGCTACATTTGGATATGTTGGGTACAACCTTTCACCTCACAGGAAGACACAGGAGCAGTCGCTGTCCTTTGCATTGTGTGACCCATGACACCACACAAACTTAGGAAATACCTTGAATTGCAATTCAATTGTAATTCAATTACTGTTAATGGTTCAGTAGTCATTGCTGTGACAGATGTTAACATACAATGTCTGAAGAGCTTCCGTGTGTTTTAGGAACTGAAAAATCACCATCAAAATAATTATACATTTTCAGTGACAAGAGTTCCTGACAGATTGAACACTAGTATGTTTACCTGTCACAATTCAAGTGCTTATTCAATTTAAAAACCGACAACAATCTTCAAGAATATTTACTTCAGGTTTTGCCAACAGCAGAAAAAAAAATAAGAGGAAAGAAAAAACCCCCATTTCATTAGTAAAGAAAAAGACATTATTTCAATGAATTTCATTATCTTTAATTAACCATGATTGCACCCCTTCAATGGGTTCACTTACCTTGCTGCTTTAATCACTCATTTAATTTATCTAGAAACAATTATGTAAATTATAAGCAGTAAATCAGGTAACAAGTAATAATGACAGATAATGCAGTTGCTTTATTTTATTCTCCATGCAATGCAATGATATGGCTTTATCAGAGAAGGAAAAGAGCAATATTACCTGATTTGTCAGTGATCTCTTTATATACGCAGTAAGCTGGGAGACTTGGTTCTGAGTCTGGAAGAACTGATCCCAGAATCTTGAGACTGGAAACAAAGATTAGCAGTGATCAACCTCTTACACAGGGACTGGAGCCTAGTTTGCTATCTGAGAGCATTTGTTCCAAGGAGGAGCGAAAAAAAAACAACTGTAACTCTGAATTATTTTTCTCTAGAATTTTCCCAGTCCACAGCTGTGCACCTGCAAAAAGTCAGAAGAATGTGTATAGGATTGTTGTCTGTGTGTGTGTGTACATGCAGGGGTACACATGTATATTGCCCAAACCAAGGCAAGAAAAAGATCTGTGAGCAATAAAATACTATCTTAGCTTCTTTATATTTTTGTTGGTCAATGCCTACAGGAATTTCTCCTGCTATTTCAGCAGTGTTTGGATTTAAGAATTGGTCCTGAGCAATGTCTTCTCTCACTATCTTGGCAGTCCTATTCTATAAATATGTACCTCTCCTCTTATGAACCCTCAGAGTGGTGATGTACAAATCCTGGACCATTCCATGCACACAAAAATCTATTGAAAACAAATAGGAAAAGACAACTGGCCAACACAAATCAGATTTTTTTTTTAAAGTCTAAGATGCAAAGCACATATTTTTAACAAATATGCAGAATTTGTATTTCTGTAATACCTATATTTTGTATTGAATGCCAGAAGTGCTCGGGATGATCCGTTCATAACTGTCTTCCCTATTTTCCAACCACACGATCATGTACAATAACTGTGTGAAGCATAAAAGTATCACTTTTGAATAAATGATTTCAGAAAACAAGCAGTGGAATTTCTTTGTCTACTCAGGCAAAGAAAATTATTGTGACAGAGCAAAATAAAACCTATAGTAGCATCTAGACCACAATTTTGATAATTATCCACTTTAAGAGAACATTCTGTTTAATCAAAATAGCAGTTGCTTACTCTTATCATTATATTCACTCTGCATATGCATGAAGAATTGGAATATTTATTTGAAGAATGAAAAAGCCACTACAGTCTTCAGAACAAAATTTCTTCAAATTTCTTTTCATAAGCTGGAAAGATATACTTGAACATTTTCAGTAAAATCTCTTCAGTAAAATTTTCAGTAAAAAACTTCAACTATGACTAATTTCCTGCTTTGTTCAGTGAATTAGTTTTTTTCTGAAACTACACAGAATTTTACAATTTAAAATTTACTTTGGTATTTAGAATACCAGCCAAGAAACAGTAAAATAATTTTGCATCTCTAAATAATTTTATATACAAGTTTATAAATAGCCACCATTCATTCTTCTACTTCCATAAGATATTACATTTTCCTTTTTACTTTCCCAGACTTATATGTATAGAACATTCTTCTACACATAAATTTTAATTTCTTTCATGCTGCAGAAATGCCCACATAAAGTCCTCAAATACTGGCTTGAGAATATTTTGACAAAAGATATTAAAATTTTTCTCTGCCTTGGAACTCCTGACATACCATAATAATTACAAGAAATCAATTTGCAGGTGATATTCCAGAAAATTTCACTGCACACCACAGAGAGATATTTTTTGCCTTTTAGAGCTGTCAGAAATATTCACCAGAACAGCTTTCAATCCACTTCTTAAAATCATTTAATATTTGTGGTTCTGAGCCTCACTTGCTAGAAAAAATCTGTGGCTGCTTTGATAAAGATTTAGTCACATCACTCTTCTGATGATGAAAGAGCAGAAAGCGATTCCTGGGTCTGAGTGTCTTTTTCTGCAATTGTTTCCATGAACTAAAGACCTGAATTTCAAAGTTCTTTTCAGCAAGTCCCAACATAGTTCTCACATGTTACAACTTCTGCTCCTACCATCAGCAACTATCTCAGGTGTCCAAACAACAATCACCAAGGTAATGGAGAGCAAGTTTTCTTTTGATCACTTTGTTGAAGACCTTTTTGTTTAATTCATCTGGTGCTCAGATGTGCCATTTTTCTCATATACTGCATCTGATAGTCCAGCTATTCATTTCTTATTCAGGACCATAAACAAAGCACCTTTCTTGACTTTATTTTACTTTGGCTTCAAGGATACATCTAAATGCTTCTTCTTACACAGAAACATTCGATAAAGGTCTTGTTCCAACTACCTACGTGAAAGTCTTTGAGAAATCTCCTTTTGTAGTTTTGTTTCATTTTTGTTTTTGGGGTTTTTTTGACTGCAGTGTCTCTTCAGTGGTCAGTTTTGTACTGCTTGTGTCCATTGAGATTAGCACTGGGAAAATCAAATTTCAACCTAATTTTATGCCTTTTCAATGCTTTATTTCTTCCACTAGCAAAGTTTATTTCTCCACTACAAACTTATGCACATAATAACCTAAATTTTCAAGATCGTTCACGATCTGCTAGCCACTCAGTTACAACTGCTTTTTGTGTTTTACATTTTCTTTCTTTCTTCCTTATTGCTCTTCATGCTTGAGAAGACCTTCTAATAGCTGTCTCTAAATCTCCTTCATTGTTGTCCTTCACATTCACGCTTAAATCCTCCTGTTCTGTCAAATTTAGTAGTTAGGTGACACCTAATTTGAGTTAGGCCTGTTCAACATTTTCAGTTGCTGCTGTCTAAACATTTCCTTGTGTTCTTCTTTTATCTGTATCATATGTTATCTTTCCTTTTAATTTCAGATTGCAATTACTCTAGCACAGACAAATTCTTGTTCTGTTTTCCCACCCCTTCTCACATTACCATTTTATCCATGACTGTGACCTACCTTAATAGAGGCAAAAATTATTGATATTGAATCATGTTGGCTGCTGCATGCAACTACTAAACCTGAAATTTATAACAGAAAGCTCTATTTCCATATTGCTTTTTCATGTCTTTCTTTTCTTTAACTTCTCTCCTTTGAGTTTCCTTTTCACATTTTTGTCTTTCATTTAGGAAGTTCTCCTCTTCTGTTGCTTCCACCATTATTTTCTTGTGCTTGTTTCTTTTTCTCAAATGAGTGTTCATTTATGTCTCTATTACGTTTACATATCTTCTTCATTCTTTCCCTCCTACGCCTCTCTCCTCCCCCTTGACCTCTTACCTTTCTTTTCCAATTCTTTTAAAAGATTCAACTGCTACACCTACAAAAATGGAAACAAATTGAAGTTGTTCTTGACCTTAATAGAAACACAGACATTAAGAAAAAAATAAGATATTTTTTCAATGCCTATTTTATTCAGTGTTATTTGGTATATGCACTTGGATCAAGCTTCCAAACCAGTTGCAGCTGATCAAAATGCAGACTATCTCATATGCCTGCTTCTGGCCTCCAAAGAATCAAGTATGGAAAAGCAGAATTGCTATAAAAGAAATGTTTGAGAGGGGGAGCCAACTGCTTCAAGTCTATTTCTTTTTGTTGCAAAGTGAGTTCCCGTGATGTTGCAAAAGGTGCAGCATTTTTCTAAGAGATTGTGTTCCGAGATGGCTGCAGAATACTTTGTGAAACTCCATCCTTCCCCATCTATTTTCCTAGTTTAATTTAAACAGTTATTTTGGCTTTTTTCAGTGGAGGCAAACTGGCTAAACCTAGCTAGAAATAGATTTTTTTCCCCTCTGGAAAAAAAATGTACATTTTTCTGTCAAAGACTAAAGCAAATATTTTTTTTCTACATTATTTTATCAATGAAGTAGAAGATTCTGCTGTTCTGCCAAGACAGAGTTTAAGATGATCATAGAATCTTTACTTCCTCCAAAATGCTGAGAACTTGATAGATCATTGACTCTTTTCATTTCATTTAGCTAAAAAAACCATTTTTATTGAAAAAGCCATGTGAGCAGTTTGTTTTTTATAATTTAATAATCAAGCTTTCAGACCAGCTAAGGAATCAGGCTGTAAAATATTTTTTCTGCTTGCAATTTTTTTTTGCTTTTTCTCTGAAGGAATTTGCAATCCTAGTTACAATATGTGATCAGAACAATCACTCTGAGGGTATATTGAGAACCAGGAAACAGGCTTTGGAGCATGTGAAGTAACTAAGAAAGGGCTAATGGAAGATTGTTTAATGGAAACAGCATAAAAAAATCTCAAAAAAAAAAGCAACTTTTTTAATGTTTCTGCCCCCAGAGGACCTTTTTTCTCTGTGTAATACCATTTACCGTGATCTTTTGAGGCTTGAGCTCTAACAGACGACTGCTGATAACCCAGTGCAGTGATTTAAAACATAGTCAACTTCAGTTCTTTGCTTCCTTTCCTCTGTTGAAGGTTATGACTGCCATTGCAAAGGCATTAAAAAGCAGCCTGGTCCTAGCATCAGCCACTCCAACACCGAAGGCTTCAAACAGCCTAAACTTCCCCTGAAGGGATGGTGAAACACTTTTGTGAACTGCTACAGGTAGGGCAAGCTGGCTGCCTCCCAGCAGTCAGGCGTGGTGCTGTGGTAACTTCAGCAGAAGGTTATTCTGCTCCAAAGGACCACCATGTCCTGGAAACTACAGCTCCTTGCTCAGCCAACATGATTCAGAGCCTGCACACCACATCCACCTCAACAGAAAATTTTCTGTGATAAAGCTGTGTGTCATACTGGTTGCTTTGTCACAGTATAGTTCCATATAAAACAGCACAAAATAAGCAAATGAAAATGACAAAATGTACTGAAAGGATTCACAATGCATGCTGCTGTGTAAGTCTGGGCTGCAATTACAGAGTTTTATGAGAACATAAAACCAGTTCAGGGTCACCATAATAATGATGCTGCCAGTTCTTTAATTGCTCTGCTTTTCATTGGTTCAGATAGGAGTTGAATTAGACCCTCGTGTTGCATCATGAGGCAAAGCCACTGGCCTTTGTGTTACATCAATTAACACAAATAAACTCTCCCTGGAGAGTCAGGGTGTGCTGAGAGCCTACAGTGCCACCTATGGCCCCTGGGAGAGTTTTGCTCCCTTTGCCCCATGTGGTGCCACTTCCCAGTGCTGCCTGCACGGCTCCCTCCTCTCCTTCCTGGCTCCAGGAGAGGACAAGCAGAGGTCCTGAGCAATTGCTAGGATGTTCCAGAGTCCTGCTTTGTGGATTTGCCATGCCCCGGGGCGAGGAGTGCTGTGTCATTTTGTAGCTCACCTTAGAAACATCTGTCTCCAAGAAGGTTAAAGCAACTGCAACTCAACATAATTTCCAAGGCAAATTACCTGAGGAAAGGAAACATCTACAGCCTTACTTGATCTGAATAGCACAAATGTAAAAGCACTTGAATGCTAAAAAGGTTTTGCAACATTTTAAAGAATTGCTCATCGGAAAAGCAACTTTGGAAAACTTTTTCTTGCAAAAAACCGGCTCTCCACTGCCAGCATGCTGACAGTTTAAGTGCGCTTCTTCTCATGGTAGTTTATTGCTAGTGGCACTAATGGCTGCTGATCCACCAGTCAATATGCACATCACGTTTCCCTTTGGCAGTGGCAGCCACATAAAAGTTTGGCTCATGTATGAATTTTTATGTTACAGAGGAAAAAGAAATAATTCTGAGCTACTGTAGACCTGCCTTATTCTTCACTTCAGAAAAGCCAATGTGCAAAACACAGGTAAGCACTATCCAGTACTGCATATTAATTAATGACCAAAGTAGACACAGAGTTATTTTCTTCCTTAATATTTGATATGAAATCACTATAAAGAAAATAGCTTACTAATCAAATAACATGTTCTATCACCCAGAGAAGAAATAAAAATTGTCTTAATCTCTACTCCATCTATTGAAAATTAAAGATACTTGCCCTTAATTCTCCAAATACTTTTGTAACCCAGCAGTGAATATCTGCATCACAACATTCCTATTCATGCTTTTTTTCAGGCCATTGCAGGTCCTTCATTTAGCTCTATAAGTCCTATATCTTGCCACAAGTACCTGCCCCACTCTGAGTCCAAGGCTGCAGTACTCTTGCACTGCTGGCCCTATGGTAAGATGGCAGACACATGGACAGATTTCCATCATTCTGACCATCATTCCATTCATTCCATGAACACAGTAGTCCAACTTGATACTGCCAAACTCAGGAGTCTGACCAAAATAATATTTTGATTTTCAGCAAACACACACTAACTTCAAGAAAGTGTAAAGGAAACTGGAGCCATTACATGTAGGTAGGTATTCATCTTTTTCTTCTTTGATCATTAGGATAAGTAATAACTTAATATTTATTATAGTCTTGCACCACAGAACATGAAATAATTTATATGATTAACTGATAAAGAAATTATAGACAAAAGGAGTATTTAGAGATGAGTAGAACACACTTTCCTAACTGAAAATCTACCTGATATGCTTCAGTGATGGAAAATATGTCTCATTATCCCTGCTTTTGACTACTATGATAAGGAAAAATAATAATAATCACTCAGCCAAGGTGACCAGCAGAGTAAAATTTTGCAAATCAAGTTTTAATCTTGAGGGAATCACTTTTCCCTTTTTTACTTCTCTATGCTGTCCTAGTTCATGTCACCCCAGGCCTCTAATCCATCTGGCCTATAGGTGAATCTATCACTGCTATCCATCATTTGTGACAATTTCATAAAAGTTGTAGTATATATATATATATATATATATATAGGAAGAGCAAGAAAAACCAACATAAGTGAACTCTGGTTGTGTTTCCTTACTGAAGAATCAAGAATAACTTCATTACTGACTCTTCCTGCTTTCTAAATAGAACAAAAAGAAACAAATGAGAAACATTAATTGTCTTTTTCTTCAAAGACACATTCTTGAGCAAAGTAAATTCCTTGTTGGATCAACAGCTTGGAATGAAGAACAAAAATGATGTTTGCAATACTTAACTACCACCAGGAATTCTTGTTTGGTGAATTCCACAATTTTACTTTTTCTCTTGTGTGTTTTCCCAGATTTCAGTGAGGAGTGATTTCAAATGCATAAATCTAAAACATACAAACCCCCCCCCCCCAACCAAACAGAAACATACAAAGAGAAAAACAAAACAAAACCAAAAAAAAGAAAAAGAAGAAGAAGAAAAGCTTCTTTCTAACTTAATTCCCCAGTCTTCTCACTTTATATTCTCCAGCCCCCTCTAAGCTGGCCATCAATGCCAGTGGCAGTGAAAGTGAGAACCACAGGGCTGCTGATGTTAGCACCTCTGTGTCAATAGCTGAAATATCCAGTGCCCTTGGGATAAGAATATTTCTCCATTAATGCCACTGTTAAGGGTCCTCCTCAAAAAGCCATTGACACAAAAATGAGAGTGCTCTTCCTACAGTCAATAAAAAAAATGCAGCATATGGGAAAATTAGGTATTTAATATGATTTAACCCCTTGGGTATCCAGCATAAGCACTGCACCTGTGAAGAAAAGCAAGAATTGCAATTCATCTGACTGTACATAATATCCCAGCACTTGTCAATAATTTTGCATAGAAATGGGCACACCTGAGGCTCTGTTTAGGTAAACCCTTCAAGATGTACAGTCAATCCCTGTCTGAAAAGAATGTAGGAATTAATTTTCCATGGAGATCTCTAGATTTCATGGTCTTTTCTACAATGGTCATAGCTTCTTGTCTCTCTGGTACTTCAACCCAGTATCTCAAAATCACAACCTGTAAAAAGAAGAAAAAAAAAACAAGAAGAAGAAACACCCTAAAGTACTGGTGCTGTTAGCTATCTTCCTGTGATAATGTCCCTAATTTTCATTTTCTAAATCACCACTAAGAGGGTTGAATAGTCACTTGGATGATAACCTCATCTCAGGTCATTTTCTTTCAGTGGAAAATTTCAGGATAGAGTAGTGGAAAAATATAGCAAGGAACTTCTTCAGGCTGCAGGTGAGAGGCAGGTGGAGTTGCCATTACCTATATCCACAGAGATTAAAGTATACTTGTTACATATTAATGGTCAGTAAGTAATTAATGCTGCAGTTCATTGACCATGAGAAAAATCTGATTTTGGAAAAAAGCAAAATTGTTTCCAAGTTCCTCCAGCAATATAGGTTTACAGCTGTGACAAATTGCCTATCTATCTGAGCATTCTCTTAAATCAATCAGTGGCTCTTTCAGTTATTTTAAACATTGATATAAATCAAAACATAACTGCTTTTATCTACATCTCATGCTGCAGACACAATGTTGATAAACACAATATACAGTCTGGACCAAATAACACTGATTCCTTTTTCCCATTCTCACGCTTCCCAGAGAAAATAATAAAATGTTGGCTCCTGCACTACAAATACTAAATACAAAGAGATGGATTAGGAAAGAAAGTCTTTGCCAGTATGCCTTTATAATTTATTAAGTAAGGCATGCTTTGATCTGGAATACTGAATAATAATAATGCATTTATAAACATCATAATTTTTTATTAATGAAATGTATATAATAGAAATTAATTGAAAATGTCATTATATAATGTATTATGAAGTTACAAAAAGACATTACATGAGGGATAAACATAAAATTAAATTGAGTGATAAGCTGCATGATGAAGTTTAAGTTAAACTTAGATCCTCTAAACAAAGGAAATTACTATATATCATGAACTGAATATTTTAATGTAAATTTAGTAAGAATATTTATTAAGGACAGGGGAAAAAAAATTCCCTTTTGATAGTGTAAATTTTATATTTATATTTTTTAAATAGCTCTTTGAGGAAAACAATTCCCAACATTAATGTCACAAATTATGAATCTGAAATCAAACTGAAAGACGGTAGGTTTAAATTTTATATTATGAAGGAATTCTTTCCCATGAGGGTGGTGAGACACTGGACCAGGTTGCCCAGAGAAATTGTGGAGCTCTGGAAATGTTCAAGGTCAGGTTGGATAGGGTCCTGGGCAACCTGGTCTAGGGCCTGGCATCCCTACTCATGGCAGAGGGGCTCAACTACACGATGTGAAAGGTCCCTTCTAACTCAAACCATTTTATGATTCCATAAATCCAAATTCTACTTTACAAATAAAAGCACTGGTAGTACCTTTTTTCCTCTGCAAGCCATCCTTAAACTAGTCGTTTCTGTGAAGAAACTTTCTTTTGCGTGTATTGTCCTGTAGTTTTCTCCAAGATTTCCAGCACATTCCTCTGAAACATTTAGAATAGGCCAGCACTGGAAACAAGATACAGGTCTTGATAGCCTGTTCCTTCTTAACAATTCATCTGTGCTGCATCATTTTCTATCAGGGCATGGGACAGCACTAGAAAGTACATCATGAACACAGGATGTATTTACTTCTTGCTGACATTCCATCCATACCCTCTGCAGCTGTCTCTGCAACTGCCTATAACACAGACCTGCCATAATACACCCCTTAATTCCTTCTGCATTGGTCAAAATTATAATTATATGTAACTAGTAGGATGTAGCTGAACTAAAGTCTTATGAAAGCAGTTCTCACAGTGAATGGGAGAAAGGTAACAAAACTCAGATAGGAGTCTCAGATCTGTTGCTTGGGCTCATCTCTACTTTGTTTAAATATTTAAGAAGTCCTGGATTAAGTGAGAAGCAATGCACATGTAAAAAAATGTTATGATCAATAACAAATGAAGGTATAAATCTCTCAGATAGGAATAATTGCAGCACTGGAACCTATATGGAAAAACAATTAATGTTTAGACATACTTACGATATTAATAAAATTTCTCAGTGTTGTCCAGGAAAACAATTTATTTTCCAAAATGCTGCTGGCTGGAATTCTCCAGTTCTAAAATAAACTAATACTTTCAAAATCAATTATTACCCACCAGCTATTTTGCAATCCAGATGCCTTAGGGAAATGGAAAACATGCTGTTCTGATAAATCAGGTAATAACTGCAGGACTGACAGATCTGATGGAAGCTATCATGATTAGCTTTATCTATGTTTCCTTGTTTATTACAGCCATTTTCTTCTTCAAGAAAATACTCCTGTCTGCCTGCAGCATAGCTTAGAGCTACAATAAAAGTAATCTGTTTTTTCTCACCATACACAAGCAGACTAACTCAACAACCATTACACAGAACAGGCACGGAGAACAGAAACTCAGGATGTCCCATCCACAATGTCACAGTCTCAGTTCCTCTAAATCCTTTTGAAAAGGATTTCTACAGTCAAAAATAGCCAGTTAGGGGCTTATGGAACCCTTTTAAACTACATCCTGGTAGTTTATACTGATTTCTAACCTATCAATAATTGGTAGCTCAGTTACTGCAGAGCCAGTGCTTAACAGGCATTTACAATGGCACTGTGCTATGTCATTTAGGGTACCCCAGGCTAGAATGCAAGCAAAACCCGTGGGAGAAAAACAAAGCAGAAAGCTCTTGAAGATCCTACTGATACCACCATCAGGAAGCAGGGGATGCTCATTATCCATTCCAGTCCTGTGGATTTGAAAGCAGCACAGGGGAATAGCAAAGCCACCACAGGTACCTTTGCAAGGACTCAATTGCATACACAGGGTGCCCAACATTCAAAGGGACCTAAGATTTACTCACTCTACCTCTTCTCATTCTGTTTGATTGAGGCAGTCATTAACCCCCTTGTTGTCAAACTTTTATCAAGATCCAGGAAGGATCCTGTACTGCCTCTCTTTCTCTTTCCCTCTCTGCATCCCCCCCCACCACAGCTGGTCCAGATCATCCTGTGACCCCAAACCTCCAAAAATCCTAGAATGCTTCTTCAATACCTTTTTCCAGGAAATCTCTGATCAGTTCTACACTTTAACTTTCCAGTTGTCATAGTCTAAACATTATGAGATAGTCCATTGTTTTACATAGTTCAATAGCCATAAATAATTAGCATTTTTGTATGACCAAATTTTATTTCTATTAATCATACTTCACAAGGAAATTCTGCATAGGTTTTTATTTGAGACTGAAAACTCCCAATTTTTCCCAAAAAATGCATTAAGCATTTTCTTCAATATGCAAGATAACTAATTTTAAAATATTTTTTACTCTCTAATGTGATTTCAGAAGTAATCAGCCACAAATGGATACTGACTGTTGCAGTCTAGTTTCTGCTGGATTGACTTCCACTCTTATTTGGATAACCTTGATTCCTACTGAAGCCAAATGGAGCTTCAAACATTCAAATCCTTGAAAAATTAGGCTACATCAAAGAGTGTTGATATTCTCCAATCCTTCCTGTCCTTGCTTGCTTCTTAATTCACAAAGGGTAGAGTAACATCTTTGAACATACTCTGTAGATTTTCTGGTGATTAGTTCCCCAACCACAGTACTTCCTCTGGTTATATGTCAGCCATGGACTAGATCTGAACTGTCAGTACAGGGGTGTCAAGTAACAGAAATATGTAGCAATGTTTGGCATCCATAAAAAGCAGTTTAACATGCATGGTGTTTTGACCTTGGTTGAGTGCCAGGTGTCCCCCAAAGGCATGGTGTCATTCCCCTCCAGCTGAACAGGGGAGAGAAAAAGAATTAAAGGCTCCTGGGTCAGGATAAGGACAGGGAAAAATCATCCATTGATTACTGTCACAGGCAAAACAGACTTGACTTAGGGAATTAATTGAACTTATTACTAATCAAATCAGAGAAGAATCATGGGAAGTTAAAAAAAAATCTTAAAAATACCTTCCCCCTCCCCTTTCTCCTTCTTGAACTTTATTCCCAGTTCTCTACCTGCAAACCCTGCAGAGGTGCATTCATTATTTACAATATTTGCCTTCTTGAGCAATCACTACACCTGCTGAAGCCCTACTTCCCACAAAGTGTCTGGACAACACATGCTGCTGGGCAAGTACAGAATAAAATCTTTAAAATCTTTAGGGTTTTCCCTTTGCTTCTGCATGCAACATTTTGCTTTAGTAAACTCTTTTATCTCAACCTATGTGTTGTTTTCCATCTTATTTTCTCTCTTCTGTGCAGCTGAATAGGAAGAGTGGTAGAACATCGTGGTGAGGATTTGGCATCCAATAAAAGTCAATCCTCCACAGTCCTTTTTGGTGCCCAACACAAGGTGAGACAATGGCAGTTTTATATTAAACATGCCATAGGTAACTATCGAGCAGAATGTACATGGAGTTTGTCAGCTGCAGAGCTTATCTCTTTATTTTGCTGAGTTTGGGAACATATTAGTTCAAGCAATGGCTTGTGCTTTGCCCTTACATTGAAAGCCTTGCTGTGTTGGGGGAGCTGTCTTGGGGAGGTGCTGAGTGAACACATCTCTCTCCCTGTACTCAGAATGGACATTGATGGTTTTTTAATGCAGGTTCCCATGATCCTTGTGCATATTCTTAGCATATTACAGGGTTTGTGGAGTTGTCCTGGTATAAGACAAAACAAATTTTGGGTGAGAAGATATTGAAATGTGTCCTGAAGTGGGCAGTCTGTGGGTGGCAGAGTGCATGGGAGGGTGGTTATCACCTCCCATTACCTAGGACTTAACACCTGAACAGATGCTCAACCCTGACAAATTGACCTGACAACTGCTCTAAGGGTGCCTTGCCTAGCCCAGTGAAAATCAGCAGCCTCCAGCCCTGCACTGGGGCCTGTCCAGGCACAGCTCAGTACTCTCAAGGCACTGTGGCTGAGGCAGGAACCCAAACTGCCTTTGAGGACACTATGGCTGAGATAGGGATGGAAATAGCAACAACTGCAGTAGCTGCTGAAAAAGGAGCAGGAGGAGAATCAGGAAAGGAAGAATCTGATCAAGCCATTCCTTCAACAAAGAAATTGAAGAAAGTAGTGAGACAATTCAAAGAGAAAGTCGGTAATTATCCAGTCCCTGACTTAATCAGACTTCTCTGACTATTTATAGCAGCAAAGCTGGAAATTGCTTGGACAACTACAATGTTTCTGTAATTGTCTCATAATCTCACTTGCAAAATGCTAGAATAACTCAGTTAAATAGTAATTTTTATATCTTATTTTGCTATTGTATCTTACTGTCTTCATATATGACATGGCTGCCAGAACAACATGTGAAAATAAATAGTCTCTGTCAAATATACCTTTAAATCTTATTATCAAATTTAGAACAAAATACTACAATGCCTGAGGAGACTGGTATAAAACACACATTTCAACTTTTTTTTACTTTTTTAATGAACTAAACTTTTATACACTATTTGCCTGAAGACAGAGATAGGATTGATGTCAGTCATTCTCAGATGGGGTGTAGCACTTCAAATATCTTCTCCTGAAATGCTTTTGCATCTTTTGAAGTAATGTTCATCTGATACATATGAATTCTGGACAGCACTGCAGCCTCCAATAAGGCCTGTGAAAAGCCAGAGAAATGCACTACTACAAAAGTTGCATCTGTGTTGGCACTGTATAAAAAAGGAAGTATGAGAACTCTGCATTGATAATGAGTATAGAACCGCTGAATATCAGCAGTGAGTAGTTAATAAAAATTCAGAGTTTTGTTTTGAGTCCAGTGGAAGCTGGATGACAGAAGAAGTTATGACAGCAGGAAGAGAAGCTGTCAAAGGAGCGCCAATGTGTAATGAGAGAAGACATTTCAGAAAATAGAATATGCCTCCATTTCTGCTTGTCAGGATTCATTGGAGCTGAATAGGTCTGAACTCACTGCTCAAAATGGACAGTGCACACTGATGACTAGTAGCAACCAGCCATTCTTCAACTGCAAATTCACCTCAGAATGGAATGCATGCCCAAGCACTTCCAGAGTGCTGTGTCTGGTTGCATAAGACTCTCCTTAGACTCCCCTCTCACGGTGATTAACGTGATTGTCAAGCATTTACCAGTACTGGCACTGTGGCCCATTTACACTGGAAAATGTTTATTATTGAAAAACAATTTCTCCAATTTTTACAGCATGTGCTCAAAAAAGGAGTTAGTGTTTCCTTTTTTTGGCTTGCAAAATTGATGTGTCCCTTGAAGTAAATACATTTTTGGAAAAATATGGAAACATGCCAAGAAATACAAAGAACAGTTCCTAAGACTCGAGAGCTATAGACTATTACATGTTAAATACATATTTAACTCAAAGTCCCATTTGAGTTAAATATAGTGTAAATACAATTTAGTTTTGCATTGTGTCTTTCAAGTAGAAATCAAGAAAATCCATGTTTTTTATCTCTATGTTCCTTTAAGAGACTTGTTCTCTGGTGAATCATAGCTAGAGATTCTTGGAAGCTGAATGTCTACAAATAAATGTATATGATGCTTTTTCTTCTGTAAGGAAACCACCAAGGCTAATTGTTCTAATGTGCTGAATGACGTTTCACAGACACACCACAAAGACGCCTGTCCTAAATACCCTGATACAAAATACTTCCTTCCCAAATCTCACAAGCAGACTTTAAAATGCTGTTGTCTTACCTAAAATTGTTTACACTCTGAGTCCTGCTACAAAACTTAATGAGAGATATAGAGTAAAGCTCGTGCTAATTTTGTTGTTGACAAAGCTCTAAGGCCTACATTGTGTCTTGTCCCCACCATGAGTGAGCAGAGAGCAAGTCCCTCTGCATTAGGTCAGAACTGCACCTGGGGACCCATGCAACACACAAAATCAGCTCTAACCCTGTTGGTTCAGTGCTCCCACACAGATTTACAAAGGTCTCTGCAGACCTACATGTGATTTTGTATTTGGCAGCTAAAGGTGGTACCTCAGCTTGATTAAAAGACTTACTGCAATATCATTGAATCCCAGAATATCAATATAATTTTCCACCCCACAGAGAGAAAGAAGACATAGACGCAGCCCAAGCAGTCTGGGAACTCCACAGAATTCTCCTTTCTAACAAGAGGAAAAGGAAATGGTGGGCTTATAAACTGCAAAGACTGGGTGAATATTTGGGTAGCCATATGCTCTCTTTCATCAGTGCTAAATGAACATAAGACATGTAATGACTTTGTTTGGGGGAGGAATATTTGGGAAACTTTGGATCTGAGTCATATTACAGAATAAACAAGAGGGTCCAAGAGAGTCAGCAGTGAATAATAAAGCAGAAGACAGCAAGTTCAGAAAAGAACTGGTTGGAGGTCAGCATATATCTTCTAACAAGCCTAAACCTGCCCAGGAAAATCTCCAAGGCTCTTCATGGGCTGGTTGTAGAGAAGGCCAGACACTCCAAAATGAAATGACATGGTGAAGTCTGAATCCCACCCCCATGAGAGATTCAGGACTCTGTAATAAGAGGCAAATCTGTGACACAGCCCAGCCATATCCTTAGCTCAGGCTGTCGAGGAAATTGTGAAGTTGTGAGTAAGAGACCTCAGAAGATATGCAGAGCAGCAGCAAAAAAGATAAGGAAGCTAAAACTGTAGACACAGGGATAGTGAGACAGGCTGTTAGCATTTCAAGGAGGAAAGCTCAAGAGGAAAAATATGAACTCTAGAAGGTACAAAATCTTAAAGGAAAACCCAGGGATTTGAAGAGAAGCAGCACATCACAGAATGCACTCCAGTGAGTAGTGAAGTCCAGCCTGTAATCATTGCCATCTTGTACTTGTTTTAGCCACTAAATAATGATTGTATACTTGTAAGTATATCCTGTTTGCAGCTTCTCTGCATATGGTAAGAGGTGCCTGACCTGGAAAATTACAACTGACAAAAAGAATATGAGCAATTAAAAAAACCCTTAGTATGAGGAGTAGGTAAAACTGAAAACAAAGTAAATAAAATATGACCATGAATAAGCCATGGATGCTTGCCTACAGCCTATTTAGCAAATGCTACCAAGAGGGAGATTGCTGTGACTCCCTGCTGTGCATGTTCTCTGCAATACATGATACTTATTTAAAAATAAGTATGCCCCATCAGGAGGTGGATTTCCAATGAATACAATAATACCAAATGAAATCAGCATTGCATTTCAGCTTTTCATATACATGAATTGTTAATCTGACATTAGCTATGCCTGCACTGCATTTGCAGATTGACATCATGGTATCTTATACTGTACTAACTAGCCTGAATATTTGTGGAAGTCTAACTTCAGCAGAAAAGAAGGACCTTTTTTCCAGCAAAAGCTGACAGATACTGCTATGTCCATCTACTGAGTATTATGATGCTGCAGTTATCAGTAAAACAAACATTCATTTTGTATCATCAGTAAAACAAACAAACATTTTGCTAATGTTTGAATAAAGCCTACATTGCTGCAGCTACACTGCAAATAAATTATTTTGCTCAAAGAGGGGACAAAGACTACCAAAAAGAGCCACTTAAATGAAGCATGGAATGTAGCTGAGAATGCTGCTGATCAACAGAAGGTTAGTAGAAAAGGATTTAGGAGACAGACTGCTGGCACACTAGAGATGGACCTCAAGGAATGAGTGCCACAGTGACACAGAGAGACTCAGACACCACTTCCTGTCTCAGACCTGTGGCAGAGGAAGGAGTCAGGCTCTTTTCTGAAAAGGGGTAGCATAAAGCCTTGGGTTCCAAGAAAAACACTTGGGTTCTAAGAAAAACACTTCATAGAATCATGATGTCAAGAAGAAAATAATAACAATCAACAAATCTTATTTTTAAAAGAAACTATACAAGTAAGATGAAGAACAAAGAAAATTCAGAAAAGAGCTAGAAAGACTACTGAAGCCACACTACTTGAAACTTGGCCAGATTGTAGGATTTCATTTTAAAAAAACAAACAACCAAACCCCAATATAGCTACTTTGTTTTTAATAGCTGTCCCATTTTCCCTTCACCATTAAGCTACTTGGATTGGTTCTGCACAATAATTAGCCACAGTTCTTTCATTTCCATCTTTGGACCTGGTCTGGTTTCAACAGTGGTCTCCAAATGCTTTCCAGCAAAAGCTGGGATCCAGTACACCCACCTTGTTATCTTTGAAAAGTCAGCCCACTCTGGCACTGGTTTTCTAAATTTCCATGTTTTTATCTAGTCCTTTCTTTCATCTTGTAGATTATAACCTGCTGACCTCTTTAGCTAGTTGGATAGAATGATGAAATGCTCCAGAAAAAGTAAATTGTTTTTGTGATAATCTTTGTCTGGCACTTTATACTAAGAAGGAATTTAATTAATAATAACACAGTTTTCTCCATTAAAAAAACTTATTTGCTGAGGCAAGAGTTTAATTTTGTTTGGCAAGCAGACAGGAAGAAATACAGCAGTTTAAATTTGGGTTCTCATTACATAAGAAGGTTTTTAGATTAACTATGTTTTATGTTTTTCTATTTTCCACAGTTTCCTGTTATTCCTCACTCACTGTTTCAATTCTTGTTAAGCTGTCATTTAGCATTTTTTCCCTCTGGAATGACAGCAGGACATGCTGCTTACACTGGCTAGACAGATGCCTACCCCAGAGAGTGAGTATATCAGCTTCTGGGCTGCACAGCCTGTACCAACATGGTGTGTATTCTTGACATTAGATCTTTGGCATTAATGTGTGTCAGTGACAGGCTCATTAGCAAATCGGGTGGTGCAAAAGTTATGCAATGAAAATAACAAAGAGCTAATTTTAGCCCCTGAAAATAAATTAAAACTATTTCTGGTTACTGTATAAATTGTTGTCTGGTAATTAAAATCAAAAAAAGTTCTGCAGTGATATTTAATTGTTAAAATTTTCTTATAAACCCAGAATTACTGAAAAATACTACAGTTCAGCCTTATTTTGAGCAATATTTAACAGGTGCCCAATTATTGCCATTGAAGTGCTTAGAGCACCAGCATAAATACAATTTCTGCTGTGGGAGGGGATGTCTTCATAAGGTTTCATGTTTCCAGAGTCTTAGAGGAACATTTTGCAGGACTTTGAAACTTTGAAAAGATGCAGTTAAGCTGCTTACACCAGTATACAAGTCATCAAGAAGAATTAAGTCTCTTTGCCAGTGCTCAGGCTGCAGGGGTGGCTGCAGGGTGGCTGCACCCTGACCTGTTTCACCCTAATCTGTTTCCCTCATAAATGCAGACATTGCTATTATGTCATTGTGGGCCTTCATTTCCCACTTTCACTCCTGCTAAGTCCATTCATTGTCAGCACAGCAATATCTTAACCAAGACTTGACATTTCTCAAAGGAAAGGAAGAAGACAATCATCCCAAGCCCTCTTGAAGGACTGTTTTGATGAAGCGCACATAATTATACAAGATATAAAATAATTTAAAGCAAAGGGTTCAATATCACACTCAGAGTAACTTTGGATTAGGTGGCATTCCAGAATATGCAGTAACTTTTGTAGATAAATACAATAATATAAAATAAATACAGGTTTCAACTGATCCACCACCAGTTTGGTTGAAATCACCACACTTATGTAGAGATGGGATTATATCCATCTGATTCACCCTTTAAAAACTTTACAATGTAGATATCTGCAACTATGTTGGACTTGTAAATATTACCCTTTATAGAGGGGAAATAGGCTCTTCTGCACTGTGATTCCACCCATCCTAAAGTATGCTTACAAAATAGATCAGAAAACTTGCAAGTGCATCTATTTCTCTACTGACTATTATGGGAGTCAAGGCTGACTACATCAAAAACAGTGAATCCCACCCTGGTGTCTGGACACCTCAGTCAATGGAGAATTATTCAGGTTAATTTGCATGATGGTTTTGGGGTTGTTTTTTTGCATTTCCACTTGGAGAGCAGACTGCTTCAGTTTTTTTGCTTGCTTATGCCATGGTCAACCAGCACTATCTGTGTGCCATGGAAAAACACCCTGTCCTATCTTACTGCCATGTTGGAGAACGTGTGAATGGAACATCTTCAGACTTCAGTCTACACTGTAATGTGAATTTCAAACAGCAAAGATCTGGCACAGTTCTCATTTCATTCTAGCTGGTTCTCTCCTCCTGAGGTTCAGGTAGGTTGTCAGCCTTCAAATAGGATGAGATCCTTTTAAAAACTGTGACATTGCAGGTGTCAGAAAAATTGCAGATTCTACTTGAAACCAACATTTTTAATTACATTTGGCATTCCCATGCATATTGCTGTCACTTCTCTACCACTGATGGCAATAGGCTAGGGAATGTTCAGAGTAATTAAAAGCTTTCATTTCTAACACATTCTGTGACTTCCATGTACTTTCAAACCTTAGGAGTCCTGTACTGAGCAAAGTGGAAGGGAAACTATAGGAGTCTTGACACCTCAAACACCATATAGAAAGTAAGATCCTGCCCAGGTACTGCCAAAAACTGTCTGCCAAAACAAATCATCAGGAAGCAGCTGGTTTTATTCTGTCACCTCGCTACAGAGCCTGAGCCTTCTTCTAGTAGTAGCTGCTTAATTGATCACAATTACTTTTGAAACCAGGCCTGAAGGAGAGGTAATGACATTAGTGCTGGTCTCCACATTCTTCAGAATAGCACTGTGGCACTCTGGAATGTGGAAAATGCATTTTAGGCTCTCTTCCAGGTGACAGATTTCAAACTTCTCCAGAAGAGGAAAACAACAATAGGTTAAAATTGCTGATTCCCCTCTTCTGCCAAAGCAAAATCAGTATAAAAAGAAGGAATCAATAGCCTTGGGATCAAAAGCTGATCAAATAAGTAAGGTGCCAACACTGTGATTTTGTGATCAGGGCACTCATTTAAGATAGGGTAGGAATGAGTGGTCTTGCTCCCTATTCCCAGAAAAAATTGTGCTGCTGACAATCAGGTGGAAAAACTGGCATGATCCAGAGTGAAGAGTGTTGAACTTTTCATCCTCTCTTCTGAATTACCTCATTCAGAAGAAAGGAAATCAGCAGCAAAGGTTTTCAAAGCTCTTCTAGATCAACTTCACAAAAAGGTCTCCCAAACATATACATGAAGAGTTCAAATTCCTTCCTCCACCCTCTTAAAAAGAACACACATCAATCTCCTACAATACAATCCTTCTCTCAGAGCAAAGCTTCAGATCCTGAGGATATATATTGCAATATATTGTGTCAGGTGCTAACTCTTCCAGCTCCACAGGACACCTAAAGGAGAATTCACTTATGGCTGCTGAAAGTGACTGGTAACATAAGGACTATGTCTAATCCCTTCCTGAAGCAATTTAGAAGATGATCTGTTAGGTCAAATGGCACGGTGGTATTACTCACAAGTTCTTCTTGCAATGAGTTAGGGAAAAGGACAAATTGGAATGACAGTGCAACGCATGCCTCCTGTCCCATGATGTGACCTCCACTCAACAACATTTTAGAGCATCCTGAACTTCAATATCCCATCCATAGCAGTACATCCAGTGTAGAACAACCACACATTTTGCCTCTAGCATTTCTATGACAGTGAGTCAAAGAATACCTGATATCGTATATGTTGTAAAGAAAACTTGGATTTTAGTCTGAAGAATGGTACTAAAAATTAATGAAGGCATTTCAGAAGATTTAACTATTGGATTGCTAGACATTTATTGAGTTTCTCTTAAATCGGTATGTCAAAAAAAAGTTCCCTCCGTGTCACTGGTGTGCAAGCCTGGGAACATCACATTTTCTATTTCCTCTTCAGTCATGTTTATTTTAATAAATTGCAATGGTTCTGCCACCACTGAACAAGAAGTCAAAAATCAGAAGAGTAATTTATCTCAATTATGAGATAAAAATAAGAGTACCCAAATGCTGTTGGCTGTTCACTCTTCCAAAGGAGGTGCACAACAGCAACTCAGGACTAGCCTGAAAGTTTACAAAGCAGTGATCCAGAGTTAAGCAATTGGAACATAATTTTTAATGAACTTTGCATCCTGTGATTAAAGGCCTCAGACAAAAAAAATGCTTACAGTAAGACATTGTCTGCAAAGTTATGAGTCACAAAAAAAAAAAAATAGCCAGTTGTCTGGCAAGACATTTAACAAAGTTACAAAGGAATAATGCAGAACAGTTTATCAGACTGTTTTGTGTAAGTAAGCTTTTAAAAGTCTTGTGCATCATCAAGATAAAATTAAACTATTGTGGACATTTCTAAGTGCATGGAATACAAATCTCTCCAGCACATATAAAACAAAGCAGAACTTAGCAGTTTAGTGCAATAAATGCTGTCATATGTCTGCTATCCTAATAATGTAAAGGTTCCCATGCTATCACTTAGAAGTGAAATGAGCAAACAAATTTGTTCCTCAATGCTTTAGAAAGATCTATTTTATAAGCATAAGTGATTCTTATTCACCTTATATATCTATATCAACAAATCTAGACAGTCACAGTCTTTTTGTTTCATCTGCTTTGGGAAACAGTTGTCATGGCATACTAAGAGTTCTGATTGTTCAATGGTGCTTTACTGGCTGCTTTAATCTCTTACAGTAAAAGCTCTCCATTTCTAAAGGAGAACAGTAAGTGGTGGCATTTGTCATCCAAACATCATATTTGATTGGCTGTTATTTTAGCAGGCAAATCTTTCTGCAAAGAAAAGCGGTGGTTGTGGTGGGGGGTTGTTGCCCATGCTGTACTGCCTTAAGAACAGCAGACTCTGAAACCCTGACTCAAGATCCTGAAGATGTTGAGTGTCCACTAACTCCTGAACTAGCTGCTGAGATCCACAAGTCTCTGCCCAGAGTGGAAATATGGTTATGCAGTTATGAATGTCAAAATCTAAGTATGTGCCAATCTAGTTTCACGTGAAGAATGGCAAAAATGGGTATTAAATTCCTCCTATAGATGTTCCCTAGGCTCAGAAAGCAACAGGCTTCAGCTAAGTAAATCAGCAGTACAGAAAATGCTGGTCCAGTATCTGACATTAATTCAATAGCCCGAGGCTGCTTTCCTGAAGCAGAAGAAACATTAACAAAACACAGGATTTCATCTGCAAGGTATTTCAGGCAGCTTCTGTCCATATTCAGAACATTAGCATATGACAGAGAGATTTCAGGTGTTTGTTGGTTAGACTGGGAACTACAACAGACCTTCACAAAATGTCCAGCCTTTCTAAATGCTTACATTCCATGTCTTTTATGGAATTTATAATGAAATGTGTCATTTATGGGGTAGATGCACAGCAGCGAGATGAGCTTGTTTTGTGCATTTTAAAACTTCATAATTTTTTTTAGGTTTTGCTTTCAGCTGCATTTGTTTTGTTTAGGTAATGTGAACAATGTTTGAAATCCCTTGACTTAGTGCTTTCATATCTGACACCAACAACTTCATTTAGATAGTAAAGGACTAAGTCTGATGCGAGTAGTTACTACTCTCTGAAAAGAAATGAAATTATTTTCAATAACATGTTCAAAAATTTTAATAACATATATTTCCAATAACAGAAAAACTCAAACAAACAATAATCTAGAGGTTTATACAAAGTTCTGTGGAGTCTTCCTTTTATTTTTTCTTTTGAATTAAATTAATAATGTTTACTTCTAACAGTCAGTTTAAGAACCAAAAAAAACTTCTTCAGTAATGTGAAGCCTGTAACATGTCCATTTTTGAAAAGAAGTAGCCTTTTCTACCAAAATGGTGAAAAAATAACACACTGCAGAGCTTTTTGATATTCATATTGAATTTTTGGTTTCGAGGACTTTAATCCGAAAATGAAAAGTAACTGAAGGCTTACTCAGGGTTTGCAGAGAAAGCATGAGAAAGTTCAAGGATCAGCAAGATGGTCATTCACTATATAACAAGAAGAAAGAGCAAACCAAGGTTATTAGTGAAGTTATTAAACAAAGTAGAGTGAATGCCTGAGGACAGGTCCTGCACCTCCATAGGGGTCCTATCTCATTCCCCCCTCCCTTACTAACTATTGACAGTTCTTCTTCCATCAACAAAGACAAGGACATTTTCACCACATGCAGCAATGCTTGCACTCCTTTCTTCAGTTTAACTTTTCTCATCTCTTAAACTGATTACATTTTCTCGCTTTACTACTGCGATGTGCTAAGCACGTACAATGAGCAGAATGTGCCAAAGATCTTGTTTCTTTTAAGACTTAAACACCAATGTTGCTTCAAGATTCACAAACATTTTGTAACTTTCATTGTCAAGCTGTTTTCTAATATGCAATGCATATGAAACACTTACAGCAGGTTGGTCATACAGTCAGGTAGACACTTTTTCCTGTCTTTTGTAGCAGGGAAGACATCAGATGCCCCAGGTCAGATTCACTTCCCTGATTGTAGAACATGACCTCATTAGAGATGTGCTTTGGTGTGGCATCTCACTTGCCAGTGTCAATCCAGGAGGGCAGGAGGACTGTCTGAGGTAAAGCCTCCTGCAGATTTCTTGGAAATGAAAAATATTTTAAATGGTCATAAAAAATCATGTTTAAGCAGCTGGATGTATACTTTCATTGAGTCAGTTGGAGACTGACATCTAAATCACAGTTTGGAAGGAGAGTGAGATCACATGGTAAGGCACCTGCTAAAATTAATGTTATGCATATTAGAGTCACAAACTTATCCCCATTCCCATTTAGGGGCTGAAACCTTGCAACATTAAGGAAATTAGGAGATATTATCACCTTTATTTTGTAAAGAGTGAAGCTGAAGTGAACAGGATTAAGGGCTGGGCTTTGATTTCATGCTGGAGCAGTGTGTTTCTGAAAGACAAGCACCATGGTCTAGAGCCTCAGGGCCATCACTCCAGCCTCAGGGCTCAGGTAATTATCCAATATTTTAGGACAGTACAGGACACTACATAAGCAGAAAGCTTTTTCCTGTCTAGCAGCTGTGGATATCCTGAAATTTTTCTGATAGTTATCATTAAAAGTGTTTGCTTCATTTCTACAGTATTGCTCCTCTTTGGACTGTTGTTGAATCAATGGTTTTTTGACATCGTTGCTAAGCTTTTGAGTGTGTTTAAGTACTTAAACCCCTTGTTGCCCATGGTGTCCAGGCACTGGCCATGGGTGCTGCAGAGCAGCATCTGTGAGGAGAGGCCAGGGCTGCTCCAGGTGGGACACAGCTGGTTCCAGATGGCTCCTGCCCACCCGCCCCAGGCAGGGCACAGCAGAGCCCCTTGGGCACGACGGTGGTGGTGCCTCAGGGAAACAGATCCAAGAAAGGGCAAAATGCCTGACGAAGCAGAGTGAGAAACAGCCTTGCTAACAAACAGGTCAGAGACCCATGTTTGAGAAGGTGGTGAAGAACTACATTGACAACTAATTAAATTAATCTGCCCCAAGTCTGTTTTGTCTGTGACGGCAATTGGTGTGATCTCCTCACCCTCTCAACCCATGGGCTTTTATTTTATTTTGTTTCCCCTGTCCTGTTGAGGAGGTGCGGTGACAGAGTGGCCAGGTGGGCATCTGGCAGTCAGATCAGGTCTGCCCAGCGCATGTCTGTAGTGAGTGGTAGTTACACTGATTGCATTTAGGAACTTGATCACAGCAGAGACTTGATGAAAGCTCAACAGGGCAGCTGCAAGTCCCCAGATCATACTGGTTACTTGTAGTTGTTAAAAATGATTGCTGTAGATCTATTTTCATGCACATTGAACAGGTTCCTCTAGTCTGATGTATATTCATGGCCCCACCTTCCACAAAACAGTTTTACCTGCACCATGCCAGCTGCTAGCTCTGTAGTGCCCTATAGTTGTCTCTGCTCCTTAGGCATGGTACTCACAGCCACCTGGGTTCCTATGCCCCACTTTTGCTTCTGTCCTCCAGCCCCCAGCTCCCTTTCCTACCCTAGATGAGCACTTCTTCCCCAGCTATTCTGCACTGCAGCCAGGCAGACCTGTGCACAGGGTCTTTGACCAGTCAGAGCCCAAATTGAACAAATAACTGTTCAGATCACGTATCAGCCTGTGCAGGCCTTTAAATGGATGTTTGCCAGGTGGGCTTTTATTCTGATGTCATTCCTCTACTCTAGCCCTGCTTTTTATGACATTTTTAAGAGCTTAATGTCTTCAAGACTTCATTTCAGTAAAATTTTGGGGAAATTGGCCAGTCACTTCAAAATATATTTGTGGTAGGGGAAATGACTTGCAGAGAGAGACAGAACAATCACAAAAAAAAAAAGGAAAGCAGGCTAACAGTCTATTGAGCTATAAGTCTTTTCAATTTTAATGCAGAGGAAAAATCTGCAAAGGCTTCAGAGACAACAGGTGCCATCTACAGCATTTTATCTTGATCTAAACAGCGTGAAATTGTATATTTGTACCTGTGACTCCTGCCATCTGCCCCTGAGATCAGGCTGAAGCATTATATGCTGGGACTGCATATTACATTATGAAACATTACATACAGCAACCTTCAGTCTCCAGGGGCCATACTTCGGTTATTAAAGATGAAAGTGGCAACAATTTTCACCATTTGATTTCTGGCATAGAAACTTCTCCCTGTGCAAGGGATTAACAGGATTTCTAAAAATTATTTTCTATAGCTGTTATGTATGTATTATGTCAACTTGGTGGAATAATTTTCTTAAGGAAGAATGGAACTATGCATCAAAACCATGTTGAAAGGACAAATTCAAAAGTAATTTTAGAATTAATGCAAGTGCCTTTTATGCTGGGTGGGTAAATAATAACCTTTCCAAGAAGATTGCCTTGGGAATATATTAAAATATGCAGCTGACATCTCAGTGCTTCCTCCTCCACATTTGAGCCAAGAAACTATCTGTGCCCTTTAGCCAACTCATCATGCATATCTGAGAAAGTGTCTTTCTTCCTTCTGAAATTTGAAAGCAAGATTACAAATATGAACGTGCTGTCTTTTTATTGACATTCCATTTCTATTAAATACTGTCTGCAAATATTAGTGGGAGAGAAGTTCTTCCACTGGTAAGGAATAGAACAACTAAGATCCTCACTTTGTCCAAACTCCCTCAGACTAGTCACAAGTCACAGACCCATTCAGGCTGTGCAGGAGCTCAATGCTCTTTGCTTAATGCTCATTAGCAGCAGGATGTATCAGCTCTGGAGAAGCTGGTAGGGTAGCAGAGCTGCATGGTTCTGCTCTCCAGGCTGGCACAGAGGGCTCCACAAACCGTGCTTTGTGCTGCACAGTTGTATCCTGAGAACCCCAGTCAACAGGAGAGGGAAAAATAGTCCTCTTTGGAAATTGGTTACAAGTCAGAAATCCAGCCTTTCTTAATGCAGAAATGTACCATTCCTACTGCTGTATGCATGCAAAATGCAGGACAGTCTTTTCTATGGGGCTTGACAGATGTCACAAAGCAAAATGGAGATTTGCCTTAATAGTCCTGCAAACTGCCACAGAATTTATAAAGTGAGATCTAGACCCAAAGGAACACAATTTACCAGTTCCATGGGACTTCAATGTTTCAAAGACACCAACACAGCTATATGTATACTCTAATTTTCACTTTCTCTAATTGTTTCAATTTTTTCTTCCCCATCTGTCACCATCATATTTTCTGAAAAAACTCTTTGCCCAGTATTCTTCTTCTGGGAAGCTGAGAAGCCTCAGAGAAAAATGAAAACAATAATTATCTGATTTGCTTCTCCTGTGTTTTGCTGCTTTGGAATGTGGCTTGGACATTGTTGACCAACAGGTGGTTGTTTGATTGGTTTCATGTGAATTGTTTTGACTTAATGACCAATCATGATCAGGCTGTGTCAGGACTATAGAAGGAGTTACAAGCTTTTCATTAGTATCTTTTAGCCTTCTGTCTGTATCCTTTCTGTATTCTTTAATATAGTTTAGTTAAGTGTTCTTTAATATAGTATCATAAATAATAAATTACCCTTCTAAGAACATGGAGTCAGATTCTCAATTCCTCCTCCGTCTGGGGAACCCAGAAAATACCACACCTATCAGAATTAAAGTTTCCCCCTTTGGGAGCTGGTAGGACCTTAAAGAAATTAGAAAATATCACAGAAATTTTTTAGAGTTTGCTTAATGCCTATTAGGTGATTTATATGTTTCCTACCTTGAGTTAGAAATGGGAGCTGAGCAATTTTATCACACATTAAACATTCACTGTGTTAGGAGGTAGTCTGTTCCTTTCATTTCACTGGCAAAAAGGAGAGCAAGTCCCCTGAGATCCCTAAAGCAGGCCTGGGCTAGTAAACAACCTCAGAGAGGTGAAATGAAATTAAATGAAAGTAAAAGTGAATTCTATCCAAGAGTACTCCATCTTTACCCACAGACTTTGCAGTCAGAAAACCTAGCCAGTGTGAGCAAAGCAGTGAACCATTATTTTTTAAGACATACTGGAAATTTTCTTGCTATTTTCTCTTCCCCCAACATATGAGCAGAGGAGGATGCACAATGATGCACAATGCCTTCAAGGGCTGCTTTTGTGGTGCTTCAACCTGTGCCACTTGTCTTACACAGGGCTGTGTCTAAAGACATAGACATGCCAGAATGGCTAGCAACAGACACCAGCATTGTAGTCAGGCATAAGAACATTAAACTAACTGAAAAAACCACGATGGCTTCACTGACTGAGATGAAAAAAATATTAACTATGCATAAAAATTAATTTAGTTTGCAAAACATATTTTAATGTAACAAGACCTTTGTAGGCACTGCATTGTGTTGGCCATCACACAGGGAAGGTATTTAAAATATTATTTTCATCTTCATCCTTTTAAACCTTCACATATGGACTCCACTTGCACTGTTTATAATAATTTTGATCCTCAGGAAAAGCTCTACTTAGATACGACTGCAAATAAGGCACAGGAACAAGCAATTCCCTAGCAGTTTAAAACATTTTTTCTCTCTCTCCTCCCGACTCCAAAATCTCTTCAGATTATGTGTAATAGAATGGAATGCAGAGTGTCTTGTGGTATGGATGCTCATTTAATCTAAAAAGCTAACACCGGCATATTTTGGCTAATAAAGCACTCTACTTTTGCCAAACTATCACATCTCTTAGTATCCTTCTTGAGATACATGTAGAGCCTCCAGTAGCATTTGAGTGTTTCAGATGTATGAGAACATGAATTCTTTAAAGTGTACAGATTCCTTTAATTTGAATGAGTTAATTAGATACACCTAAGGAATAGGAGTACAACAGGACTACAGGTGAAATAAAAAGGTAAAGAGGCTACAATATGAATGGTGTATGACAGGCTGGGTTCTTTGAAGGTTCAAATGCAAGAATGGAGAATGTGCACTTCTGCTCTCTATAAATTTGAGAAAACTAATTTAACATTTGCCTACCTATTTTAGCTTCTGCTGCACATAAATGAATATATATTATTCATAATATTTCCTTCATTTTGATTTGATCTTCCCACTCGACTCTTAATAAGTCTTGGTTTTAATTAGGCCAGCTACATCTTGTAAAGTAACGGAGGCACAACTTTAAAACTATGAATTCCAAACAGTAAATGCAGCCTCACATGAAGAAACTTATCATGAAAAATAATTTGACATTAATGTTCAAAGCTTTGCATTTCTGTAATGTGATAAGTGAGAATAATTTCCTCTTGCTGTAATTCTTATAGGACACAATTTTCATTTAATACAAAATTTAATAGAGCAGAATGTGCTCATGAAATGTGAAAAGATTAGAAAAAGTTATGCAGCATGAATTTCAACGCAACTTGTCCCACACATCTATTTTAGTTATTGCAGACCACCTGTTAACTAAATGCCTCATGTGACTAGACAAAGTATAATGTACCTGCTGTGGCTGTGCTACTTTGAATATTAAGGAAGAATAACACTTGTCATTTACATCGCTGACTTGACAGAAGATAGTAGCCCAATTTCCTGATAGCTGGTATGTATCACTCGGACAGGATTCACTGCTGAATTGTCATTTGTCATTGAAAGACACAATAGTTATTACATTTCTTGTTTAAGCATTTGAGGGGTACCCTAATGATGTGTAAGTAACACCTAATCAACACATTGAGATTCATAATGATTCGCCACAAACAAATATGCTTCAAATAAGTAATTTATTTGCAAAGACACTCCATGCAAACTAAGACTAGTGAGCTCAGTCCACATTCCAAGGTAATCTTGTTTCAATTGAATAATCCAGACATGAATAACAAGAATTCATGAATAATAACAATTAACAAACAGTATTCATTATCTATTCATCTACAAGTTGATGAAATGCAGCTAGATCTCTAAACTGCAATTTGTGAAAATTACAGAATGACAGAATAGTTAGTGTTGGAAGGGATTTCTGGGGATCCTCTAGTCCAATCCCTGTAACAAGGCAGGGTCCCTTAGAGCAGTTTACACAGGTGGTTTTTGAATGTCTCCAGGGTGGGAGACTCCACAACCTCCCTGGGCAGCTCCTTCCAGTGCTCTGCCAACCTCAGCATAAAGTTGTTCCTCATGCCGAGGTGGAACTTCGTGTGTTTTACTTTATGGCCACTATTCCTCATCCTGTCACTGAGCACAAGCAAAAAGAGTCTAGAACCATCCTCTTGACACCTGCCTTTGAGATATTTGTATGCCTCAGTGTTCTCTAGACTACACAGGCCCAGCTCCCACAGTGTCTCCTTATAAGAGAGATGCTCCAGACCTCAAATGATCTTTGTGATCTCTCGGGCACCCTTTCCAGTTGCTCCTTGTCTTTCTTATACTGAGGAGCCCAGAACTGAACACAGCACTGCAGATGCACCCCACTAGGGGTGAATAGAGGGGCAGGATCACCTCCCTCAACCTGGCAATGCTCTTCCTAATGCACCCCAGGATACCATCAGACCTCCCTACATAATTTGGCAAAAACATTTGTCAAATCCAGTAGAGTTGAAATTTTGAATTATCTTTCTCTATATTACAAAGTCTTTATAATTCCATGGTTTACTCACAAAATACTTATCTTTAAAAATTAATAAGAGCATGCTGTGTACTGAATGCATTTATTCTTGATTTATTTAATAACTTTCTTTCAAAGTAAGAATTACATTTGTAAGTGTGCAAACATGAAACAAGACGTGATTATGTGAAAACACCAGGGTTTGGGAGATCATCCTAACTGGATTAAAGAAACAGAAATGTCTGATGTGAGATAAATCTTTTTCAGTATCAATTTCCATTGCTGACAGATCTTACTTAGTTTCCAAAACTGTTTCCTACTTCCATATCACTCCATGAAACTGTCAATTAATTTTGAAATTTTGCTTCTTCCATTTTTAATTACATGAAATAAAACTATCAATATGTTACCTATCACTCAATAATTGGAACTGTTAGCACTTTAAAGTTTGCTTGTGAAATTACTGTATAATTACTTCTTACTCTACCAGAAGAATTTACATATGTTCCACTGTGAGTCTGCTGCAAGTCAGAAAATTTGACACAATAGTGTGTAGCTACTGCAAAGTTTGAATACATACAAAATAATTTTCTTTACCTCTGTGCTCCAAAGTTGTTTCTACAGTTAAGATTTTGGCTGAGCATTGCATGATTCCCTCCCACTCATACCTTTTCCCAGTCGAGAACCACAGCATTTCCTGACTGTCCCTAATTTATGACTGTTATGAGTTTGATAAAAGTCTGTGAGACTGTAGTGGTTTGACGCTGGCTGGGTGCCAGCCACCTACCAGAGCTGCTCTACCACTCCCCTCCACAACTGGATGGTGGAGACAAAACATAACAAAAGATTCATGGGTTGAGATAACATCTGGGAGAGCGATCACCCACCAAATACTGTCATGGGTAAAACAGACTCAAGGATATTAATTAAATTCATTACTAAAAAAATCAGAGCAGAATAATGAGAATTAAAATACATTTTAAAAAACTTCCCCTCCCCCCATCCTTCCCAATTCTACCTCCTCCTCACAGCTGCACAGGCAGTCAAGGAATGGGGATTATGGTCAGTTCATCACATGTAGTTTCTGCCACTGCCCAGGAGGAGTCCTGCCCCTGCTCCAGTGTGGGGGCTGTCCCACAGAAGACAGTTCTCCATGAACTGCTCCAACGTGAGTCCATCCCACAGGCAAGAGTCCTCTCCAAACTGCTCCACTCTGTGGTTCACTCTTCCCCAGGGTGCAATCCTTCAGGCACAGCCTGCTCCAGTCTGGGTCCCCCACCAGGTCACAAGTCCTACCAGGAAACCTGCTGCAGCACGGGCTCCTCTCTCCAGGGTCTGTCAGGATTCTGTTCCAGCACAGGCATCCACCTGCTCTGCTCTGGGTCCTCCACAGTCTGCAGGTGGATCTCTGCATCCCCATGGTTCTTATATGGGCTGCAGGGGAATCAGCTCTGGTGCTTGGGGCAGCTCCTCCCCCTGACCTTGGTGTCTGCAGGGCTATTCCTCTCACATATTCACTTCACTGTTCTCTGGTCTCAATTAAATCTGTGCAATAATTTTGGGGTTGTTCTCTTCTTAATTTTGTTATCACAGAGATGTGGGACTAATTCAGATTGCCTTGCCCTTGGCCAGCACAGGGTCTGTCTTGGAGCTGGCTGGCATTGGGTGAAGCTTCTGGAAGCTTCCTACATAAGCCACCGCTGTAGCCCTCCCGCTACTAAAACTTGGGCATATGAACCCAGCACAGAGATATTGATTTAAGCCCTTCAAATATGCTTCGAGATATGCCAAAGTTTGCCTAGATCTGGCATATGTGAGCATCCTTACTCCTTCATGAATTGAAAAGCCTGATTCAAAAGTCCCCCAGAGACTTATTATCCCTGGTAATCACTGACACAATAAACCAGAAGCTTTCAAGGCACCATTTGGGTCAGTCATATTGCTTTGTGCACAGTACCAGGGGAATCTTTAACATATCACTTATTGACATAATTCAAAACCATGTCAGACTACTCAGGCTGTGCTTAGGGAGCATTAAGGCAATAAACCTGTACAAAATCCTAAGCTCAGCCTTTTAAAAATCCTTATTGAAGTTTTTCAGCTAAAATTACTCACAATTTTTTGAGTGACCAGTTCTTTGTGTGAAGTGACTTGTTTTAAAACATGTGCCTGCCACAACATAATCCTGAATGCCACTCTGGCACCATCTGGAGACCAAGAACTGTGTCACTTCAGGAGTAACTAAAAGATATCCAAGGATTTTGTGTCCCTTATTTGTCATCTAGAAGAGCACTAAGGATACCATAAATAACCTGCCAAGGCTTAGGAGCACCAAGCGGCTTTCAGTGACTTGACAAAGCTCTGTCTTTAGTCTTACATTCAACTCCTGCTCAGATTTTGGCCAGCATACAGCTCATGCAAGGCCAGTTGCATGTGCCCTGCAATGGCACTGGGACCAATGCCATTAGGTCAAAACAATGGCAACACATAGGCACGACATGGCTGGCAGAAGGACTACAGCCATTACACAGCCACTGTCACCTGCAGCTTGCTGTCTCCTGCAGCCACAATCCTTGCACATTGATTTACTGGCACTTTTCTTCAGAACCTGCTAACTCGATGTCTCGGTTTGAAAAAAGACAGCTGTCGGCTAGGGAAGGCAGGAGCCTCTCTTGAAATGGAAAATTTAAACCCCTTCCCTCCAAATTATTATAATTTTGAAATTAAGGGGCTCTCAGGCAAAGATATGAGAGTAGGAATAACAGTTTTTTATTAGGAAAAATAAAAATAAAAATTCAGTAATACAAAACAACACTGACAGAGTCAGAACACAACCTGACACTCTGTTGGTCAGGGAGTTGATTAAATGGTGGCTCCAGTCCTCCTGGGGTGACAGATGTGGTTCTGTTGAAACAAAGATCCTTTAGAAAGAGTGTAAGTTTCCTCTGAAGGTCCAGAGCTAGTGTAGATGGGCCTGGTCTTCCTCTGGGAATCCAGTGGAAAAAAGGCTGTTCCGCTGGGAAGCCAGCGGGAAAGGCTGCGTGTGGTATTCCAAATCTCAGAATGTATCCGGGTAGGAATTCTTGGCTCCTCCACCTGGGTGGAGCATCTCACAATGCAAGGATGTAAATTTATCAGTCATGCAGCGACACTCAATGACCCCTTAACAGAAAATATTTCCTGGAGGGAGGATCAGTTTGTGGGAGAGATAAAGAAAACTGCCCCACCTGGTTCTAACAGATGGCAATAGAATACACACCCCCAGCCACATCTTGCATTTGCAACCTAAGACATTCAAAGAAATTGGACATATCAAACTTTCCAGCTTGAAGGTGTAAATATTTCAGCTTACACAAGGAGTTTTTGAAGCAGCCAGAGAGCTGATAACTGCAGCTGGGGAGCTAGGGCTTTCATGCTTTCTGGCGTGATACAAGGGATGCTTCATTGTGATGGAAGAGGAAGAATGGGCACTCTCACCATTGGCTAGATTATTGTTTTGCTTACAGGTGCACAAGTTACAAGTTGTGAGCTGCAAGTAGTAAGTTAGTAATAGTAAGTTAGACCCTTCAAGAACTAAGTGATGAATTAGTGAACTCAGTTTACACTAGTGTCAATGAAGAGGACTGAGCCCCTGTAGGCTGTGTTGGTTTTCTCTTCTAATGAGATCATATAATAGTATATTTCACCGAACACCTCACCTGTAAATTTGAGAGATCCAAACAGACCATGACTATAGTTATCTTCCAGGGTTTAACTGCCCATGCTCAAGTTCTGCCCTGACCTGCTGTAGCCACATAACCTAGGATCCAGTTTTGCAGAAGAGACCCAAGTGAATCTTGCTTCATCTCCTACTGCTTTATACAAAACTGGCTGGACAACTGGAGGCTAGATAGCAATTGACATTAGTTAAGTGTCAAACACAGAAGGTTGTTTAGAAGTTCCACTGTAGTTTCTCCTGGCTTTAGTATTAACCAACATTTTCATCAAGAGTCTGAAGATTAAATAGAATGGCTTCCTGTTCTGTTTCTATTCCATTATTACAATGATTGTATTTCTGAAAGATAAAACTAAAAGGGGCTGCACATATCTAGGCTAATATCATTAGAGTCCAAATATCCTTAACAAACAAGAACTGATCTAATGAAAAACAGGAAAGAATTCACCAGAAATAAATGCAGATTCCTATTCTTAGCAATAATTTACTACACAAATGTAGGGTGTATAGCATTTGAATTTGATAGCAGATCTTCAAAAACAGATTTTAGGGATTACAACGGATCACAAAATGAACATCAGTGAATAATGGATAATATCCTACCCACAAGATAAAAACATCCAGCCGTGCAAAGATTTATAATTAGGAATATGTGAAGACAAGAGAAATAGCCTCCTTGCTCTGTCTAACATGGACTAAGTTTCAGCTTGAATAGGGGATCCAGGACACAGAATTTCAAGAAAGTGGTAGCAAACTAAGCATAAAACATAAAGAGTCAATTAAAACAGAAAACTGTGGTTATTTAGTCAAAGTTACAACTAACTTGGAGATGGCTTATGCTGCAGCAATAAATATTCATGGTGGACGCTGGGAAAATCTTACTAACAATGGAGGAGCGAAGCCCTTGAACAGGTTGCATATTCTGAAGGGAATATTCTGAACAGGGGATATTCTGAAGTCTTCTCTACTGGAAGCATATTAAAAACTGTTACAAGAAATTCCTTTGTCACAAAAGATATGATACATATTACAGTGCCCATACTGGATGTGGAAGGCATTCTAGCCTATTCCAAATGTTAGAAATAAAGTACCACAAGGCTGCAAGGAAAAAATGTAATTTTGATTATTCTTGTTCTTGTCATTGCCATTTATTTGTATTTAAAAAGCAGCATTCATCATGATGATGTTTGCTCAATTTTCATCCATTTATGATCCTTTTCCAAAGTCTATTTCTTCTCTTAATGAAGCAGGATTTTTTTTAAATCGTGACAAAATCTAAAGATTAACAGATAGTTAAGTAAGCTGTCTTTACATGCAACAGGAAGACTTTCAAAAACAAATCAATAAACATGTATCAGATTCAATATTTAATCTCTCAACAAGAGAACAAGTATATTTTATGTTCTTGTACCCTTAAAAGCTGTATATCAATATTATTAGGTTATATATTGTGCATATTCTCAGTATGGTTTCCTCAGCAACTATATTTTGGGTATCTTTGCTATGGCAACCAAAGATGATTGCTTATTTTACTGTTTCAATTAATAATCCATGGCCTGAACCATTAAAGCAATAGTTAGATAATACATCTACAAAAGGCTAAATAAACATGTGTTACACAAGTGCAAGTTTTCTGAAAGAGTTATTACTCTGGTGTAGGAATAATACATATGTACATCACTAATTAGACTCTGTATTTCAATGCTTAAAATAGAAACACTGGGCTCAGTTCTAGCCTTATACAGAGGAGGGCACAATAATGGGTTTTACAACATAAGTGACAATCATCTATTATGCAAGAATCACATTATGTCACAATCAACTTCTTTTGTACGAAGGCAGGAGAATGAATTTCCCAGTATGCCCTTCTGCTCCAGTCTTGCCCTCAACTGCATGAGAGCAAATCTATTAAGTCAAAGGAGCCTCTCTGTAAACTGAAATTGAATTTCTGACTTGAAACTCAGAAAATTGAAAGAGAATTGTGCCTTTGTCAATTTTGTATGTAGAATTTCTAATCACACTTAGCTTATCGTTATGTAATGGGCAATGTTTCCATCAGACTTCATAAAAATGGTGACAAAATATTCTCAATCAAGAGCATTTTACATTTCAGGATGGCAAGCACAAAAGCTGAATACATCTCTAAGTAAACATGTTTTTCTGTCTTTAAACAAATATAAAGAGTATCTAGATGATCTTAATAATTTTGCAATTTCCACTTATATAAGAATTATTTTATACATATATATAATTTTGCAGCTCTCCACATTTCAGCACACTGTCATCTGACTATGAAGTGGCTCACAGATTTAATTATAAACACAAGTCTAGAAGCCTGGTTTATGTTACCAGTCTCGACTTGAACATTGCTTTCATAAACCACATTTACACAACAAATACACAACTTACATCAGCAATGCTCTTATATTGCATGCAAGTCAAATCATCCTGTCCTAGAAGTAAATGGTCAATCTATGTAATTTACCTTATGCATGGCCTGGCAATTAAAGCAGCATAAATTTGGGAACTTATGCAAGTCTAAATATATGGTCTTACTATAATAATCCCATCATTCTTTGATATACACATCAAGGACTCCTGAGGTAACAGAAGCTAACAGGAAAACATCAGGGAAATATTTCAAATTACTTAAAGAGTGTCCATCTAGGAAGGCAACACATCCAACAGCCCAGCTGAGGTACCTTTACACCAACACACAGAGCATTGCTGATAAAAATGGATAATGAGAAGGTTGAGGTACTCAACAACTTTTTTGCCTCAGTCTTCAATAACAGCCTCTCTTCCCATGATTCTGGAGTGGATGGACAGTGGGATGGGGACTGGGGAAGCAAAGTCCCTCCTCTGTAAGTAAAGATCAGGTCCATGTCCACCTGAAGAACCTGAATGTACATAAGTCTATAGGATCTTATGAGATGTATCCCAGAGTCCTGAGGGAATTGGCTGATATAGTTGCCATGCTACTCTCCATAATATTTGAAAAGTCATGGCAGTCAGGTGAAGTCCCAGGTGACTGGAAAAAGGGAAAGCATTGTACCCACCTTGAAAAGGGTAGAAAGAAGAACCCTGAGAACAATCCATCTGTCAGCCTCCCCTCTGTGCCTGGGAGAGTCATGGAACAGATCCTCCTAGAAGCTGTGTTAAGGCACATGAAGGACAAAGAGGTGATTCAAGACACCAGCACAGTTTCTCCAAGAGCAAGTCCTCCCTTACAACCTAGTGGGCTTCTATGATGGAGTGACTACACCAGTGGACAAGGGAAGGGATGCCAGCTGTCATTTATCTGGGCTTTTGACACAGCCCCCCACGATGTCCTCTCTGAACTGGAGAGAGATGGATTTGATGGGTGGACTGTTGGATGGATAAGAAGTTGTTTGGACAGTCACATCCAGAGGATAGAAGTCAATGGCTCAGAGTCCCAATGGCCATCAGTGACAAGTGGTGTCCCTCAGGGGTCAGCACTGAGACCAGTGTTATTTAATCTCTTCTTAATGACACAGACAAAGGGCACGAGTGCACACTTGGCACATTTTCAGATGACACCAAGCTGAGAGGTGCAGTTGACACACCTGAAGGATGGGATGCCATCCAGAGGGACCTGGACAAGCTCAAGAAGTGGGCCCATGGGAATGCCATGAGTTTTAACAGGACCAAGGGCAAGGTGCTGCAGCTGGGTCAGGGCAACCCCTGCATCACCACAGGTTTGGGGATGAACAGATCCAGAGCAGCCCTGCCAAGAAGGACTTGGGGTGCATGAGAGGCTGCACTGAGCAGGCAAAGTGCCCTCCCAGCCCAGAAAGCCAATTGCATCCTGGGCTGCATCAAGAGCAGCGTGGCCAGCTGGTCAAGGGAGGGGATTCTGCCCCTTCTCCAGTCTGGTGAGACCCACCTGGAGTGCTGCATCCAGCTCTGGGGCCCATCCCAGGAAAAACATCAATCTGTTGGAGCAAGTCCAGGGGAGGCCACCACAGTGGTTGGAGCACCTCTCTAGTGGGGAAAGGCTGGGAGAATTGGGATTGTTCAGCCTGGAAAAGAGAAGGCTTTGGGGTGACCTCATATGGGGATCCATTCCAGCACCTGAAGGGAACATGCAAGAAAGATGGAGAAAGACTTTTTACAAGAACCTGGAGTTACAGAACAAGGGGCAATGTCTTCAAACTGAAGGAGAGTAATTAGATGTTAGGAAGAAATTCTTTACTGTGAGAATAGTGAGGCACTGGGACAGGTTGCCCAGAGAAGCAATAAATGCCTCATCACAATAAGTGTTTAAGGCCAGGCTGGATGGGGCTTTGAGCAACCTAGTCTAGTGGAAGATGTTCCTGCCCACAGTAGGGTGATTGGAACTGGATTATTTGTCAGGTGTCTTCCAATTCAAGCCTTTCTATGAGTCTATGACTAGCTATGTTATGATGTTATCATATGTTATGTTCTGACTGTGCACTTGGTGAAGAGGCAACAAATGCATACAATGCATAATGTCATTTCTTGTAGAGAGCTAAGTTCTGAAGAAAATACCCCCATGGAAAATCAATGGAAAAACATAAGTCACTTAGCCACACAGCCTTTTTTTTTTTTTCAGTCTTGGCCACATTGTCTTGTGCCTCAATCTATCCACAGAAATATCTTTCTTACCTCAAAACACGTAAAATCTCAAGCTATATTTGTGGTACAGTAGTATCGGAAGGTGTGATGTGGTTCCATAAATAGCTATATTATTCTCCATGTCATTCAATATTTGTTTCCCAACTCATTTTGATGGGAATCCACGATTAACAAAGATAACCCTCTCCACATAAACCAGGGTTTCATAGTTTTAATGATCTTTGATGCTCAGATCCTAATGGAAATACTTCATTTATTCCATTTATTTGAAGAACTGAATAATCCTAAAACAGCCACTCTCACCCAGTGGTTTTTACAGCAACTTTGCTAGCTGATACTCCTTTTGACAATTACTCTGTGTCTTTTTAAAAAAGGTCAAACCATAGCCATAATTTTCTTAAGAGAACACAGGGATTTCTGAAGAAAACATTACCTCCTGAGTAATCTAAATTAAGGTGGAAATACAAATCAAAATCCTCACATGGAGGTGCAGAAGCACCCACTGAATTTTCAAAATACAAGACCTATATATACTTTTCAGGAATTAATATAGATGTTTTCACTGGTTCACAGCACCATCACATTAAATGTCAAGATGACCTTATTGTTTTTGACCAAATCTTCTAAGTGCTGTAAAATCCATATGCTGTCCTAGATTTCCTTGAAAATCTCCAGACCTTAAGATATTCAGAAAAGAATGTCTGAGCAGCCCACAATGCAGTCAAATACCACTGTAAAAAAAAAAAAAAAAAGTGCATTCATAATTTTTTCCTACATACCCTGAAAAACTGTGTCTTTGTCTCAAACTAGTATGTTGAGCTTTTTTTTTTCACGTTTAAATTCTGAATATCTACAAATTCCAGGTAAAGCTTATAAAAAAAGCATTTTCTGTGGGCAATTGGCTGTTTTAAAGGAAGCCTGGTGATTCTACTGCAGCATAACTCCTGTTAATGTGTATTAATCACAGACTATCTGTCAGATTCTGAATCTGGATCCCCAAAAGTCTGTTTACTAGGAACATGTAATTCTCCATCTGTAGCAGTACATCTCTTCCAAGACTAGTACTTCTCATTCAAAACATGATGGGTAAGATTCATTTGCTATAATTTTAGGTATTTAAAAATTTGAACATCACAGTACGAGCTACTTTCCCAATGACCAGTGGACAGAAAAAAATATTTATAAAAAGATGTTTTCTCTTATCTCAAGAAAAATTTCTAGAAGATGTTGAATAACTTCTTTAGAAGCTCATTTCCTCACTTTTGAGTAACTGATGGCAGAGTCAAACTGATGCATCATTTTGTCACTGGTGAGTTGAAGAGAAACAGAAGGCACAGGTCAGAGGAAGATGGAGGAAACCAGACGATGGCACAGTCCTTACGTAGGAAGTTATGCCTCACTGGACAAAACAGAAGCGTTGTCAAGTGAGATGCAGCTACAATGGATTTGGAGAAAGAATCAATATCAAACAGTGTATTTTCTTCTCCAGATGTCATTCTCAGTAAAATGGTAATCCAAGATTAGAACTTCTCCTGGATACCAGTGTCCTATCCTGTTTTTTGCAGATACCAATACAACAGTAGACACTGTCCTATACTTAAATAGTTTAATCTTATTTTCATTGCATTTTCCTTGATATTTTATCAAGAAATTACTCCTTCTATTTCAAGATTAAAATTCTCCCACTTTTACTTGTAAATTCATTTAATCTTTCTTAATTAAAAACCCTCACCAAATTGTAAATGATTTGTTTCACTGAAATGCTTGGACCAAAATTATAATTAAATCACCAAAATCATTAAAATCCAAAAGGAAGCTCTCCCAAAAAGTACCATACTAGAACCATTAAAGAAAAAGGAAAGTAATAGGAGGCATCTTAGCAACAAATGTAGCAGATGAAGACCTCCTACACATAGTGGTTACATTATTTTGAAATTAATTTCAACACTTTTAGATATTTCAGCATTAAATATTACCAATTCTAATTTTATTTTTCCCATTAAATAGTGTAACTGACTTCTATAATCAGTTCCAAGAGAAACACATACATGTGGTTTGAAACTGAGCTCTTTGCATAATGCATGCATTTGTGTTGGTTTTCACACTCTAGTAATTATCAAGCAACTTGCCAACGTTAACCTTACTTCTTGCCAAAAGCCCTGTTCTAGTAGTAATCAATCAAGACTTGCACAAAAGCAGATTAAGTTCCACAGAAACATTCAAAATATGACACAAAGTATAGGAATATACTTGTGAGGAAATTGCAGACACTATTTTCATATTTAACTGCATGATTCCTTTCCTGTTTTACCTTACTAAATGTGACAATGGTAAAAATAATGCCTTGAATTCTGCATTTAAAGGAAAAAAAAAAGAAAACATTATATTATAATAGGTGATAAGCAGGCAATTAAGCCTTTGAAATCAATTCCTTCAGAGTGAGGAGGTGGGCAAAAATCAGCAAATGCTTATCAGGCAACAAAAGAAATGTTGCCAGTTGAAGGAGGACCTCTTTACAGCTATAGAGATTTGGGCTTACCAAAAGTAAAAGATGTATCTGTCTTAGAGAGAAAATGCTAAGGAAGAAGATACAAAAAAGGAGGTCACCAACTTCCAAATTAACTATTGGACAAAAGAGCACTGAGCTGAAGTGTGAAGAGTATAGTTTTTAATGGAGATCCTATACTCAGAAGCCCAGACAAAGACACCTACAGCCTTGAAACAAAATGCCTGTGTCTTTTGAATACTGAGAACTTCTTTCAGATGATACATAAGAGTATACAAACCATATATCAACAGTTATGATCCCATAGGGGACAAAAATTAATGCAAGAAATAGACTAGGAGGGTTGTGATTTTTTTTCTGGTTTTATTGCCAGATAATGACTAACCACTAGAAAATTCAGAAAACCTGACATAACTTGTATAGTAACTTATTTAAGTGTGGTGATGATATTACGCAGAGAAGCAACAGCTTGCTAGTATTCAAGACTGATAGAGCTTAATAAGCAAAGCTTAACTTAAGCAAGAAGCAAGAACAAGGTTGTTGCTATTTGATTTGCCTGACAACATGAAACATGAGAAGTACAATGGGGAAGCTCTCAAACAAATAATAAAACACAGGGTAAATATGAACATTCAAAAGCATATGTATACAAACTTGAGACTGAGGAACAACAAAGGAAATGCTGAAAATTCTAGTAAGTTCAAGAGATATATCTATCTGGTTTGAAATAGAAACAGCTCCTGAAGACTCATGGTAGTATGAGGAAACAAATTTTATAACTTTTTCAGCTTCTAACAGAGCACACCAGTAGTGGTATCTATATTAGAACTGCACAGCTGAGGAACACACCTTCAGCAGCTGTAAATTACTCTGAAAAAATAGCCCTATTATTGCTTCTTTATGTGTTCTGAATTGAACAGCAGCAATGAACGAGACTGAAAGAAGATCACTGTAATATTGTGATTGTTGAAATGAAATCTATTTCTCGTACTCAGTCTTAAGCTATTACAAGCACAGTGGGAGGAAATCAAGCTGTTCCATTGAGAAAATTGGTATTGAGGATCTGGGATCCCTTCACTGGGTATAACACTCCTGTTAAAGAATGAGGTGGCTCCTGGCTATGGTCAGCCTCAACCTCTGCCACCAAAACATATTTCTGGGAGCAGATTGTCACTCTTACAATCTGCAGATAGAATGTGTGTGTCACCTGAGTAACAAGTGCAGACATGTTGGCTTTTCCTAGAACATCTGCAACTTGTGACTTTTTTGGCTGGACATTCAACATGTGGTGGCCTACAAGTATGTCCATGCCAAACATGCCAAGTATGTCCAGTGAAATGGTCTTTCTGTGTCTTGCTGTTTTAACTGCTTCTTCTAGTGCCATATCTGAGCCAAGCTTCAGCCTCTTTGACATGCAGCAGTTCTTGTATCACATGGTATGTGAATCCAAACTATTTTGTACAGAACTCCTTAGCAAAGTGTTGCATACAGGTGCAAACAACTGTGCCAGAATTCTCAAATATTCACTGTCCTGTGTGAAGTAAGAGAAAATTTTTTCTCTCTCATGAAAACATTTCAGAAGGAAATAAAATATTTATCCATCTTACTGCATCATTCAAGAAGTTAAAGGGCAGCATGATATCTTAAACCACATCAGACCAGGAGGGAAACAATCCTGTCTTTGCATTTTTTTTTAAAGCAAGAAACTTTCCTAATACTTCTGCACCCTGTTTCTGTCCCCACCATAAGATGGTACACAACCACAACCACAGTAAATGTTCCCAGAGATGGTATCTGGAGAACAAGGTCAGGGAGTTTTGTGGGGGCCTCTTATATACAGTCTTCATTATCATCTTCAGATTGCTCTTACTTAGCCATATCTCCAACATACAGTATTTATTATGACTGAAGAAAAATGTGCTTGCACAGCTTTGCTCTCTGCATGTGTCTACATTCCTGCCCAGCAAGGCACTGATGTAAGGACCACTACTGCCTTGAAAGCCCAGGAAAAGTTTTACACATCCCCTTCCTTCCCACAGGGACTTAGGCCCTGACAATTTCTGTCACCAGCCTGTACTGTCCATGCTGCACCCTCCAGCCCTTCCTGCTATGATGTGATGAACACAAGCAGGGATCCAGGGAAATCAGTTTCTTCACCAGGCAGGAAAAAAAGTCCCTCTTTCTTTAGCAAAACTAACATATTTACAAAGGCAAAGCTAACACAAGACAGAGAAGAATCAGGCCTAGATTTGTGCTTATCCGCTTGTCTAAAGCCATACATTAGAGAATAGTTTTATTGTTGAGAATAGCAAATGCAGACTTCTACAGAAGTACAAAATATTACATTATTATATAATTTGTACCATATTATTTGAAAAATAGCATAGAAAATGTCATTTCTAATATCCTCCAAGAAGCCTTTCTTCTTAGGAAAAACTGTACTTTAGGTAGCTTAAAAATAAGAGTAGCAGTACTAAAAACATGCTCAGAGCACCCCTCCAGACCTGCTAATAGACATGCAAAAGAAGCACTGCTGCCCTTGCAGATAGCCATAGCAGAAAGACAGGCTGCATAAGGCCTTGAGCAACCTGGTCTAGTGGAAGATGCCCCTGTCCAGTGGAAATCAGGACTAGATAATCCTTCCAAACACTTAACATTTGATGATTCGATAATTAGCGTTGGGAGATGTCTCTGCAATGGCTTATGCAGGAGAGACCCACCTGCAAATCTTCTAACAAGGAAACATACAGCAAGTGCAAATCCAAATTATTCATTTTGTGCGTTTGTTTTACCAGAACTAAATTAGAACAGAGATAAAAGCATCTCACCACCACACAGCTATTTAGTGTGTAGCGATACCTTTGACATGCAATTTGTCTTTCAGAGGGGGAAAGATTATTCAGACTGACGTACCTTTGTGTTTCCTTTCAGATCTGAGGTAGTAGAGTCGACAGCAATGTTCCTTGGTGTCACAATCTGGCTGCAATCATCAAGCTGCCCCCTTCCAGAGAGGCGAAAATTTACCATGTTGACATATTCTTACTGGCAGTGTAGCTGTTTCATCTCATGTAGAAGGAACATACTGCCATGTTAGGTTTTGACAGGTCTCCAGAAAAATAAATGCACTTAGCTGGCAATTTCTCTGCAGAGACACTATGATACTTTAGCCCACTTTCATGAAGACCAACAGAAACACTTCCATTATTACTGACAATATAATCAGCATTATGTGGATTTTCATTATAATACTTTCTTGTTAATAGGCTTTTAGAGAAGTTTTAAAATTAAAAATATTTATTTTAAGAGTATCTAATCTCTAGCAAGAAATTAAGGCCACAAATTTGAAGATCTAATGACTAACATTTTCTCTCAACCATTAGTTCCTTCCTCTCTGTCAGGAGCTGACTGGAAGAAGTTTTGACATTGTTGCTCACTCTGTAGAAGACACTGTAATTTGAAACCTTAAGTCTAGCCTGTTGCAGCACATGACCTGTTTACCTAAATAAATTCAATCTCCTTTGTCTTCATGCTGGCATCAGAACTGGTGTGCTGTTAAAAAGCAATGATCATTTATTCTTAACACAAACATATTCTCTCTTGCAAAAGAAATTCATTCTAGTTCAGCATGGGTTTCTAGTCACCAAAGTAAACAGGATGTTGCCGTAATTGGGGGATAAATATCCTGCCCTGCTGCATGTCCTCGCCTCACTTGGATGTTGTTTGTGAGGTTTTCCTCTGGCTCCCAAGGCAACTGTTTGTCATGAGTTATCCTTGGTGTGATCTCTAACATATTTCAGGTTTGCTGTACCACCTGCACTCCACTTTTGGTTACTGTACCTGACTCTTTGGGGTTGTAGGTGAAAGAAAATATTGGCTGTAAAGAACAATAATATGTGGACTACATTAAAAACAGTGACCAAACATTACCAGTTAATTATCTAAAACTATTTTGAGGGCTTGTAGGTATATATTTTGCAAACTACCCAGGCATAATTATCACTTTATGGTACAGAAGCAAAAACAGCACAGGGGATACAGGGACTGTCATAGCATACCCAAAACCTTGGTGGTGTTGCCAGAATCAGAATAGCCCAGAGGCAGCCTGCATGGCAAGAATGAGGTGTGTTTTTGCAGTGACTGAGTGGTATTTGACCACTCAAGCATCTCAACACAGTGAGGTGAAATGGAAAATAAACCTCTTAGGCTGGTAGCACCCACATATCTTTTTTTCTTACATTAAAAATCCCCATTTGTTCAAATAATGGTGGTTGAAATCATTCCCTTCAATCATGTTTCCTACTTGATGCTGCTCATACCATGCAGGCTCATAATCCCCATGGGATAGTACCGAATCTGTGGTCCTTTTGTGAGATTATGTACAAAAACAATTCTCATTTCTAGAACAATCCATACCAAGGAAAAACATTATATCTATGTAATACTACCAGCTAGAGCAGCAAGGCCTTGGGGTATTTCTCATGAGTTAAAGAACTGTGCTGGGTTTATCATAGCTCAGAATGGGAGCAGAAGAGCCTGCGGTAGGACAGAGATAAAAGGACATTGGTTTGCTACATATCCAGCAGAGAGGAACCAAGACCTAACCAGGAAAAAAAAAATCTGATCAAACAGTTTGGGACTTTCACTAACATAACCCTTCAAGTCATCCTAGCAAAGCAGTGAATAGAATGGAATTTGTGATTCCAAATTCCAGTTACTTATCTTGTAAATGCTGCCTGGCATGTTAAACAATCATAGAATTTTTAAGGTTGGGAAAGACCTCTAAGATCATTGAGGCCAACTCTTAACCCAGCCCTGCCAAGTCCTCCTCTAAACCCCATCCTTAAGTACCACATCTGCATGTCTTTTAAATACCTTCAGGAATGGTGACTTCTTCCCTGCCAGCTCATCTTTCAGCACATGGGGACAGTCTGCTCCTGTGTCTTGAAGATTTTATTCTGGAAGAATGCCCAGGCTTCCTGGACTCCTTTGCCCTTCAGGAGTGCCTTCCAAGGTACTCTCACAACTAGTCTCCTAAACAAGCACAAGTCTACCCTCCTAACTTCTACAAGAATCAAAAACTATAATTTAATGTTCACTGTGCCAAAACAATGTCCAACCATCAAAGCACCCACAAGACCATTATGGGATCCAAAAACCCCCACAAAATTTTTCAGTTCTTGAGCCCAGAGTCCTGCACTGTTTTTTAATGACTTGAAATCCAAATGCCTGAATCAAACCACTTGGCTTCCTCCGCAGTGACGCCAAGATTATTTTTTTGCCTTTTCTTTTATATATCTTTTATATAACTTTTATATCTCCTCAATATTCTTAACTTGCATACTTGTAATTCCTTAAGTCTAATAACTTAGCATAACTCTAGTATTTTTTTAGGCTGAGAGACCAAACATCCCAAAGGCCGCATAGCAAGAGGCCAGAAAACCCTACGCTATCTTGGGAAACCAAGGTTCTCTCTAGAATATATCCCATAAACTAAAAATTTGGCCCATCCAGGAAGAAATTCGTCAAATGAAGGAATACCACATCATTCATCCAGGCCTCCAACTGGAACATCTTTATTAGATATCCTAATTTGTAAGGTCTATAAATTATATATGCGATATATCTTACATGTGCATTGTGGCACGTCCCATCTTGATGAAGTGGTGTACCAATAAGGATCCTTATTAAAATACCAAAGTAAAAACCCCTTATCCCTTAACTGTGTCTGACTCTGAATTTTTTTAAGACCATAAAAAGGCATCAGCAGTATGCAGGAGACCTGCAAGCTAAGGGCAGGACCCTTCCTAGGAAATTAACCAAGGAAGATCTAGCTTAGTGCCAGCCCTTTCACATGACTTGTATTTCATTTGTTTAACACAGGTGTAATATATAAAAGTGTTCTAGTCTGGTTGCTGTCTCCTGACCCACTCCAGAGTGAGAATTGCTGGTGGAATCAGCCAAGAGTGCCAAAGGCAGCCTCACCATCCCAGAGCACTCAGCAGAAACCGGTGCATGGCATGTGGTGGTGGTTGGGTATACACCTTTGAACTTTCCCTTACAAATCCAGGGGAAAGCCAGACATAGGCAAAAGATAGTTTGAAAAATACTACCTTAGTACAATTCAAATATAACCCCCCACTGAACAACAATTCACAACCTAGGACCCTTGTGTGTGCTTTCAAAAAATAGTCTGTAGGAAATTTAAATTGCAAATGAAGCTACTCTAATCTTAGCTTCTTTAAATACCTTACTACATGGCTCCTTCAGGGTGACAGATTACTAGATTTAGATTTCTTTCAAGTTAGTCTCATGACAACCATTTGGGAGATAATATAATCTCCATTTCTCTGCTACTCTGAGGTAGGCTTTGGCTGCTTGATGCACACTAAAGAAAGCTTTGTTCCAGCTCTGTGATACCCTGCCCCACAGAAAGCTCAGCTACCCCTGCATTCTTAGTCCAGGATCTGTGTGTTTGCCTATTAATAATAACAAAAAACCCCTTCAAATCACCAACATCACAGAAACTATGGCCTAGCATACAGTCATTTTTCATCCACATGGACAAATACAGCATTTCTAGTGACTGAACCTTTCTGGCAGAGTGATTGAGATTTCTCATGCAGGGAAAATATTGTCTAAAGCTAAAGTGTATTACAAACTATTTATTGGTTAATCGCCACACAGTAAAGTTCTCGGTACAATTTCTCAGTAGAAGTATATTAAATTCAACTGAAACAATTAAGGGAAAGAGATAATGCTCTGTGCTCTAATAGTATTTTATTTAAGTGTTTACTATTGCTAAACTTTGTTTGGACATATAATCTCAAGCTACATATTTCAAGCCCACAAATCTCATGCCAGAATTACTAGGGAAAAATATTCTGTATTATTTCACATTTTGGTAGCTACAGTGGGATTAAGTTGAAGAGCAGAGTTCTAAATTGAACCTTAACTATTCTCAATGATGTAAATAATACAGTATTTCAGAACTAAACTCACAAAGGAAAAATTCAAAACCTGCTAGATAACATTGTAAAAAATTCCTATATCAATGTCAACATCTAGAAATTGACCTTTTCCTTTGAAAATCTCTTTTAAATAGTCTGATAAAAAAACCCTGATATTCATATTATTAAAGTAAAATTAATGACTTATGCACAAACCCCAGTATTGCTTCCATACCTTAGAAATAAATCTGAACTGATGAATACTTTCAAATAAAATATCCACATCTCTGTTGCCACAACAGACATTTCTAAAAGGGCATGAGACTGCACCTTAGGATGACTGCAAGAGGAGTATAAATTACCTTTATACCATTTCCTACTCCTTCTACAGATTTTGTCAGAAAAATTAATATATCTTAGACTGCATTCTGTACTTGCTGTAGTCTGTCTCAGGAATGAATTATCACCAAATTTTAATGCTTCAATACTGTGCATTTTTATTCTCATTATATTCTCCCTTTTTTCTCAATCTTGTGAGAAAAATTATAATAATAAAGAGAAAATAGCAGAACATTTATCCATTCCCTTGACATCCTTAATATTGTAACCAGAACAGAAAATTATATGAAAATGATTTGTTCTTATACTAAATATAGGCACAAGGAAAGAAATACGTTTAAAATTAATCAGTCCCCTGAAGAATATGAATCCCTGGTCCATCTTCAGTGCCCTAAAATGTACTTCTACACGGAGCATTGTCATCAATTAAAGCTACAGTCAGTATTAAACATTGACATCTGCTACTGTGATGTGGACTGCTGTGAAGTAAGCCTGCAATTGGACATGATACCATTTTGGAACAGTGAGGCATAGAGAAAAGAAAGGCAAGCACTAGATCTCTGAGCTGTTTTATAGAAGCACAGATGTTAGGAAATCTGAACTCTGCAAGTCCTTGTCTCTAAACTGAAAAGGATCACATTTCTGCTAAACATGCAGAATATGCTATATTTAATGTTATTTGGTCACTCCTTTTTTTTTTATAACAGAATAAGATACAAATATATAAATTGTCATTTTCTTGGTATAAAACATTTCCATACCAAGGAAGAAAATAAATCCATCAATCAGTGTCTTAGAGTACCATTTCATAAGTACAATCCATCTTTAAGTACACATATATTTCTTTAAATACACACACATCATTACAATATCTATGCACACATAGATAAACATACAAATACAGATAGTAATGATATTCCAAGTAAAAACAGCCAAACAACTTTTTGCAAGTGAGCTTAGGATAAGCTTGCAGCTAAGTAAGTTGTCAAAACTGTCTGCATGTCTTTACCAAGGAAGAAGTGTAAAGAAAATTATTGTGGATGCCTGCAGAATATGTGTATCCTCAATAGCAGGGACCATGATCAATGGCCACTGAGATTCATATTGCATCTCTTTTGGACATGACTAGTTCATCTGATCTGTCCTTTAGGGTGCTCTACTATCATGTAGTCAAGAGCAATTCCTGTCCCAAAGAGATCATCAACTGCCTCAGTAAGAAATGGGAGAAGAAGTTGAGGCACAAAAACTTGCCATAGGGATGGAAAAAAAAACCGTGACAAAGAATATGATTTGAGTTTCATGACTGTCATGCCAATATCCTTTCTAGGAGTTATTCACCAATCTGAAAAACAAGACAATTTAATTACTTGAGCTGATGTGAAGATTTTAATTTTGATATTGGTGGAATACATCCAAATGCACCTGATATTTCAACTGCCTTTACTTTATATGTCATAAAGCTCATCTAAAGAAGTCTAAACATTTTACAGACTACAAGTACATGTATTTAACTACATACTTGAATCTGAAACCAAGTTCAGATTAGAAGCAGTGTGAATTCCATCATGGGATAGAAAACCCAGAACCTCTGGGTGATGCTGGGAGGGATGCTACAGCTTTTTTCCCTCTGCTGATAAATCTGCATATCTTTCCTGTCCCTGTACTCTCTTGGTAATATCTCACTGTGTTTTAAAGGATTGCTATTTACTAATAATTCGTTCTTTTGCCCACAGTATCTTCCAACAAATTCTAAGAACACGAAAACATGTTCTCATATTTGAGAGAATAACTAGTAAACTAGTGTGTTAATAAACTCATCTTGATGAGTACCCACTAAAACAAAGGCACCCCCTAGTTTTAAGGTAACACAACACAAGCATGCTAGCTTATCATTCTTTTTGATCAGATAAAAAACTAGTCTTGTGTAACAATCAAAATGAACCTTTGATTTAATTTTAAGTCAGCATAAGGATTTATCACATGCTATACTTGGCCTCCTCCTTATATTAAATGCATAATTTTTGCTTAAAAAGAAATTTCTTTTATTTAATTTATTTTAAAAAGAGAAGTTCCTTCCTGGCACTAAATTATATCATCTAGTCCAACTTTGAATTTAGGAAAGTCATTATAAATTAACTCATTATTACTCTGAAATGCACTTCTGTGGATATACTCTGAAAATCTTATTGTTGACAAGAAGCAATTAACTACAAACCTTAGCAGACTCTTGGGGTACCTAGAAGTTCACATTATCTGGAAAACTAACAACTAGGTCTGTTAGCTCTGTATCTGCATTGTAGGTAAGCTTTACTACTTTAAAAGTCAAATGAGATCATCATTATCCCTGAAAAGCAAGTAAATTATTTTCTTATTCATAATATAGTGATATTATTATGGTACTGTAGTCAAGGTCTTTTTCTAATTCTGCACTCAATAGTGAACACAAAGGAAGTAGAAATCTACCAGTATGAAGAAAGAAGATGGAAAAGTATGGTCAAAGTCCATGAAGATGTTAGATCTTGTGAGCAAGGAAAACAGTAATTTTCAAAGATCATGAATTATGGAAACCTGGGTCACATGGCTTAAAATCATAGGGAAAGAAATCACAGTTAAAAGTCTCCTATTTTCTTATTTGAATTTTTGATGAACAAACTGCAAATTACTGCTTTCAAGAGTTCTTTTCTGTGTCAAAGCCTTGGTAGAACCTTCTGCCAGAAGAATTTCTGAAATTTCATGAAATTTTATGTATCTTATGTGTTGGCAACACATAAGAACAGCAAATCTGGGAAATCTGAAAATTAAGGACAATATAAATGAATGAAATTGAATATCTGAATTAAAAAGAGCAAGCCTATGGAATTAAGATTTTTTTTAAATATACAAGCTTGAAGAAGAAACTCAGAGCAATGTAAAGAAATATCTTTGCATTTACCACAAAAAGTAAAAAGGTGTCAACTCCTTATTCAATCATCTGAAATGACAGGAGACTTGAAAAAAGTGGCAAGAATAACAAGATTTCAGATCAAAGAAGATAAAAACAGATTTGTGCTTGTAAATTGACAAAATTTACTGAAGTTTATGTAATAGTCAATAACCAGGGATATCAATGCAAATATCCTAAATACCTAGCAGCATCAATTATTAGTAGCTATTGAATTCAGAAACATAGTAGGATATGAGAATTACATTTTTGTACACTCAGGTACTGCTTAATTCCGCTAAACACCAAGAAGAACCAATTTAAAGACAGCTATGCACATCTCCGGCAGGAGAGCCTCTGGATGTAAGCTATTAAGCTCTATAAGAAGTAAGTAAATGAGCACGGGAATGAATTTTGGGGTTAGAAAACATGCAAGATTAAGAAAAGATTAATAAGTATGGAAAGCCTCAGAGAAAATCTGTAGCAAGTACAGAGAAATTCTGTTAGCCTCAATGGGTGATCGGTATGATGAGCGAAGAAGACATGAGGTACAATCTCCATGAATGTGAATTTCCCTTTCTTAGGACTTTGCAAACTGTTTAACTACCTACTTCTTTCTGTATGCTTTAGAGACCTCCTGCAGTTACCATCATTTTGTCTGAAAAGGTCAGGGCCTTTAGTAGCACCTTTCTCTGTTTTTCTGCTGTGAAACCAATAAATAGTATTTTACTGCACGTTATTAATATTAACAAGAAATATGCTCTTAGAGGAAAGTGATGCAGTGAAATAATGAGAACAGAGAGGGATCTTTCAGGAGCACCATCTCAGCATGCCAGGAGCCCACCCTGCTAAACACACTCTCTAACATAAGGGGACTTTTGGTATGACTCCTTGCTACCTCCACTACTGGCCATGGTGGCAAACTGCTGGCATCTCCTCTTCAGTTCTCCTCCAGACTAAATCACACACTAAGTCTTCCTGCTTCTCCATAGCCTGATGCCTAGAAAATTTACAGCTGTATATCATCATTTTCACACAATCATTTACTTAATCTCCAGTTTCATGCTCCTGGCTATCACAATCTGTTTTGAGGGGCAGTTTACCTGGACACCTTCAGTTCGGCACTATCTTTGCAAGTAATTATATAGAATGAGTAGCTGTTAGGCATTAGCATGCTTACCAACCCAAAGTCTTTGCAGGTGGGGAGGGCTCATTCTCTGCAGCTGACTGGAAGGGGTCCCAGGTGTTGCAGAGCTTCTGTGACCCATCAGGTCCATTGGGACTGATAACAACGATGACATAACTCAATTACTCTGATTCCTAGGCTAACTCTTGACCAAACTTCTTGGTTTTTCCTTTAAGATTTTACACCTTTTCTTGTTGTGTTTTCCTCTTGAATGCTTCAGCTGCTAACAATCCTGCCTCAACAATTTCATTTTTATCTCTAAATTTACCTTCTTGACCATTCTGCATAATATCTGACAGGTCTTCCTCAGCAGCAAGAGCAAAGGGGAGCATGCTCAAAGCATGAGCAGCATGATGCAGTGGGGCTATATGAGAACTAGGACTTAGAACTTCTGACACAGGTCCAGGACCGCTGGGTTCATCTGGGTGCACAGCCCTTGCTATTCTTTGCCAAGTGTTTGATCCTCACTCCCACATTCTTAGGAAAAGATTCTCTTTGCCTCTCCTGGAGCTGACATAAAGCCACATGCAGACTGAACAGAGTGTAGATCCCCACCCATTACCAGGTCCAGCTCAGGGTCAATCATCTGAGATGTCAAAGTCCTAACAAAAAAAAAAATTTAAAATAAAATGAGACCTATTGCTAGTTCTGGGGCAGAGATTGGGTCTTTTAAGGTCCAGACTCTTTGTGAGGAAGCTTTGATGTGCCACTCAAAGCTTTTTTTTTTGTTCACAGCCCACTGTACTAAGGGACCAAAGTGCAGCCAGAGAGTGGATATGGTATAGGAAACATGGCAAGCTTTTAGCACTATGATACTTAGCAGCTGGTGTTTAATACAGCCGTTTGCTTGACCAGCTGTGACAGAACACATCACTGGCCAGATGCTGCCTTCTTCTGCAGGACAGCTGGGACATGGTTGGTAAGCTTTTTCTCTGTTCTAACAGAAATTTATACAGTCCAGGGATCTTAACATGCATGACTGACTATTCATTCTCTTCAGTGGTCATGGGAGCTTCATTTATTCATGCCTGACCAGGAAAGGAGAGTCTGCACATTAATCACTGACTCGGGTGTTATTTCAGGTAGACATGATGGAAGGTTATAACACATAATGTAGCAAAGCTGCATTTGCCAGGCTTGGGTACAGTAGTGGAAAAGTGCTCTGAAACACAGGAAGCACCCAAGCACTCCTCTCCTATTATAACCATTCTGAGAGAGAAGGAGTGAGCAACCACTGATCACTCTGGTTATTTTTTGCTCAAGTGCATAGACAGTGCATAACCTTTTGACTACCAGCAGTGATAAAATCAGGCCACACAATTTTGCATCACCTCTACCTACAGTTTATAATATCAAAGAAATAGGACTCATATTTGATAAATTTTATCAAATTTATCAAATGTATCTATCAAATATTTAATCTGAGGCATTTACAACTCTGAAAGTCTAGCTAATGGCCTTAGAAGTGTCAAGTCTTGTTGCACAAGTGTTAAGCATCTTGGGAAAATGTTGGGTTGGAAATGGGCACCTAAGACTTTTCAGTAGAAAATATAATTGTTTTTTTTATGATGGACCCTGCATAAAGGGCGTTTTTATCTGAGGAAAGATGCAAAAACAGTTTGAACTGCTAAATAAAAGCAACACAATTTTCATTCTGTGTTTTGGAATGAATGAAGTAAATATTACAGAATGCTAGGGTATTTCATAGTAATCTAAAACTACCACTGTGCCTGCTCCAACAGAAAAGATTCACAAGAGTTTCTTGCAAGAACCACTAATGTTCCTTTTCTAGATGTCTGTAGTGGTAAGCTGAAAGTGCAATTACAAAAAACCACATAATGTATATGACATAGTGGTATCAATAAAAAGTTTGAGAATTTGCACAAGTTACCTAAAAGACTCATCAGACTGGGTGTACAATGACAATAAATACACCACAAACTTATCCAGAGGGAGCACTTGACGAAGACCTGTTACCACAAAATTATCAAAATGAAGGGCTGAAGTTACTGCCATGATATCTAACTAGTTCAGATTTTTCAAGCTTTTATACCAATTTGCAAAAATTAGGTATTCCTACTATATTTCCCCACAATACCTACAAGTGCAGTTCAGTGAGAATTTTTTGCTGTCAAATCTACTTTTGCCAGACATGCTATATCTGACAGCAATGTCTGACAATGGGCTTATAGCTCAAAGGACATTTTAGGCATTTTAAAACTATATATGTGACTATAGGATATTGAGTCCATGTTAATTCTCAATACAAAATAAAACATTTTAAAACAATAAACCAATATCAAGGTGGTTGGTCTTTCTGTCTTGGGTGATACAGAATAATAGGGATGCCAGATACTGAGTCCTGATACTGTCTTCTAGAGTCTTCTTAGGTTAGTGATGACTTGCTGGTTTTGGATGTGCTTTCCTGTACTCCTTAGGAAGGGAATGCGATTCAAATTCCTTTTCCATCAGGTCTAGGGACTTACTCAGCATCTCTTGGTTTCTGATCTGGGTATCCTAAGAAGCTGTACATAGATCCTGAAGATCTGCTGGTACTAGTGTCATCAATACATGCCAGTTTTCTGTTGTTCTTTCTGGTGCTTCTGCATTTCCATTCACTTTGCCCTCATATCAGTCTTCATGGTTCTTTATAATTCCTTTCACAGATAATATAATCACAAAATTATATCAATGAATCATGTGCTGACAGCCCCTGACACTTTGCTAAACAAAAACAAAACCCCTGCACAGTAAGAAAACAATGTCAGAGTTACTGCAGGAGGAGAAAAAGACAAATTTGGGTTTAAAAAAGACCTATCTGTATTGTAGGAGCTGCCACCACCTCCTGAAAAGAACACTGTTCATCTCTGGGATAAGAAACTAATCACCAGCATATGTTTTTCAGGAGATTGACCCAATTATGAAAGATTTTTCTCAAAAAAATATGAGAGAGGGAAAAAAGTGTTTAAGAGACTGGGGAAAAGGAAGTACTGTGAAATGTGCCAGAAAAGGCCACAGATAGGGACTAATAACATCAAACTGGTCATGGCATAAATGGGTATCTGGACCTGCCAACCTCAAAAGTAGTTATGCTAAGAGACCACAGATTTGTTCATCCAAGAGCAACTCAAAGATTAAATAAAACATGGTCAGCATAGTATTTGTTTGGTGGTATCTTAATTTATTTCTAATGGCGTGACATATTACTGCTATTTTTAATACTAACCATCAGCAGGAAGAGTAAAAAATGGCACTGGACAATACTGCTTTCAGAGACTGAGCTTCCCAGGCAGAATGTCTGTGAGCATCACAGCAGAGCCCTTGAAGCTCCACACTGCCTACTGAATCAAACATGGACTAAGCCTGACCCCTGGCAGGATCCCCAGCACTGCACAGCCACAAGCAGAGGATACTACATGTTCCTTCAACAGTGCCCAGCTCTGAGACATTCTTGGTCATGCCTGCAACCTGATAACCAGACATCCAAGCCCCCTGCTACTAGTGCCAGGTCACCCTGGTGCATAATGCCATGCTGACATAGCCTTGTCCCTGTGCTTCAGGGGGTGAGGAGAGGCCAGAGACCTGCTCTATGAGATCCTCAGAAACTATGCAAAACTTGATTCCACAGGAAAAAGTTTGGGTGCAAGCAAAGCAGCTAACCTCTCTGAATTAACCCACTCACTTCTGACTGAAACACTCAATTGTACATCTTTCTGTATTTAAGGACGCTTTGCCTTCCTAAGAGGCAGAGCAGCTTGGCAGCCAGGACACTCCTGCCTTATGTCAAAAATGCAAGTTTGAGTTCCTACTTCGAATGGGGCCCAAGTAAAGATTTGAAGCTGAATCTTTCGGGCTCTCCCACAGTGCACTATTGTGTATGCACGCTGGCATTTATGCACCTGGTTCCCGGGCTGTGGTGAATGCTTCATCCAGCTGATTTGCACCTTTAGCTCAGCCACAGGCTGGGGCTGCACTTCCACAGTGGAGATCCCTAGAGCCACACTGAGGATCCCTTTCTTGGAGCTGCCAGTTATGTCTCTTGAACAATCAACAAGAAGCTTGTTAACCATGTAGCAGTGTCAACTAACAGATGGTTCTGCACATGCCTGGTGGCAAGATTATAGACACTTACTGGTTAAGAGATTGATGACAGTGGTATCACATGGAGATACACTCAGGAAATAAGTCCTCTTGATGAATTTGACCTATAATTGCCAGGGTTATGACTACAGGGCTTTCAGGGTATGATAATGTGAATTGTCTACTGCTTTTTCATCAATAAATTTCGACTGCTAAATTGATACAGCCACCAATATTTAATTCAGATTCAGTTACTCATCATCTGATGTCACAACTGAAACACTGAAAGCAACACTGACTTCAGTTCAGTAACTCATAGAAAAAGCATATAGCAAAAAAAAGGTGCTATGCCGAATTTACTTATATGATCACAGGGAGGATTATACAACATTTATCCTCTCATTACTCATCTCATCATAAGGCCTATTGCATCCAAAGGCTAGATAATATGTTTTTCTGTAATACTGCTTCTTCAGAGAAGTATGACTTGCTGCATCTTATCAGCTTGGAAATGTCAATTGGAGGAAGTGAACCAAAGAAATCAAGACCGTTTATTCTACTTCAGAATTAGCCTAAACTCAGAGCAGGTACCTAAAAAACCTGTTAGAAACAAAAATAGTAATAAATACATTCAATTTAGAAGAATAAGTTGGGTTTCTAGTATCAGTTAAATGGGGGAAAAGAATTTGTGTTTAATTTCTTCAACACATTAACTACAGCTGCACACAAAGCACTGGAGACTAATCTCTCTATTAGTCACTCACTGGGGTTTACAATGCTAACAACTAGTAATACTTTTCCTACCACAAACTGACATTAAAGGCTTATCATTCATCCTTCATGCAGACAGCATGAAAATTGACACTCCACAGAGACATTATAAATAAAGCCAAACACTACAGGATTATTAGATAGTCCAGGTAACTTTCCTCATCTTCCAAAGAGACATTTTTGCACACTATAATATTCTACAAATATATTATTGTCACAATGACTTGCTCTTGAGGTTTTTAGACCAAGCACAGAGGAAAAAAGTGTTCCTGTGCAATCTGAAGGACTACAACGTGGAAAACTTTCAGTAACAGTCGTTGACCTTTCACTGTAGAAAACTGTCAGAGCAGTGAAACTAAGAATGAGGATTTTTTTCAGTGGCTGCTGGGGTGTTATACAGCCTTCCATGTGTATACTAATTCAAATCCTGCCTGGACCACTATTCTTTCAGCCACACTCAGCTGACAATTACTCTGCTACAGTTAAATGATTGCCATCAGCTTTCTCCTGAAGAAAGCAAACAAAGAAATAAACAAAAAGTTAACTCTTAGCCTCTCTCTTCAGTTCACCAATACAATCCTAGTTTTGTGAGACTTGCCCAGAGAGCCTCAGCATCAAAGCACAAGATGCCTGTTCTAGTTGCAATTAAAGTTACAGAACTGACCAGAAATTATTGCTTTACAGCAATAAATTTAAATAACGCCCATATGGCTTCACATCTGAACACTCACCAAAACAAATCTTTTGTTTTCTTTCCCATAGTATGAAGAATACAACCACTATCTGCAGCTCCAGCACAATCTTCTATTCATCAATACATTCCACCAGCACTTACATGTCAATTGGCCTTGACATAGCTTTCCTTCTAAATCAAAATCAAACATTTTCACTCTATACCTCCTGTTAAAATATCAGTCCATGCTCCTATCATCTCTCTCATTGACCCATACAATCTTCTTCCTTATGGCCTCCCCACCATCTGCATAAATCTTTTCTGATGCATTGAAAATAATAAAATAAGCATGAAACAAAAGGACAATATTCTTAATGAAAGCAATGTCTAAACCAATCTGCATACAGCTATTGTGTTCCAAAACACACAGCCTAATGGATACAGGCTTTCCAATTTCCTGAAATCATGGATAAATAAGAAGCTACATTACTACAAGCTAGGAAGAGAAAGTGTGACTTATTATCTCAATTGGACTGGAAATCATAAAAGAGTCAGAATAAATTTTGAATCCCTCAGTGCTTGACACTTCCAGAAGATGACAGATACAGAAAAAAGAAGACCCCAGAGACTATGAATATAAGCAATTAACATCACCTATTAAATATTTTCAAGATATTCTGCAATAACAACAAATAGGCAATCATTTAGTTTATCATAAGTTTATCATTTAGTCAAAAGCATTAGAATGTAGATGCTCAGACAAAATTGGTTTCAAATTCAGTAATCTTCTGTCATCCTTTTTTTTAGGAGTTAACTCTCTACATCCTCAGGAAGCATTACATAATAGAACCTATTTTCAAATGGTCTTTATTGTAGCTGCCTTTTCTGCATGTTTGCACGTGATCACAAAGTTTGTCTTAAAGGCCTCTGTTTGCAGGTATGCAATGGTACATAACAATGAGGCATAAAGCTCAGCTCCTATACACTGAAAATCCAACCTTAACACCTGGAAAAGTACTATAAAAAAGCAGGATACTAGTTGAAGGGATTTAGTGCCTTCTCTGCTGGGATACACATTTGGGGCTTGATCTGGCAAGGTCCTAAATGTGCTGCTCCTGACACTGTGAGCAATCAAGCACGTGAGTAAATTTAAACAGCTGACTCATTTCTTTGACTCTCTGTGTTCTATGTACATGCATTGGGTGGCATGTGACTGATGACTTCATGGGATGTCAGCCAAAATGTGCAGACTCTCATGCTGTTCAGACTAAGGGAGAAGTTAAACATCCCGAACACTTCAAGAGAATACATGTATTTATGTACTTATACACTTACACATACATATGTTTATATACATATAAACACAATTTTCTGTATGAATTCCATACATTTATATTTTCATGGTATTGCATGTTTTGTCTAAGAAGTGACAAAGTTTGAGTCTTGTCCTGCTGATACTGATGAGTTTACAGCCACAGATGAAATCTTTGCAGACCATATTTCTGGACGCTTCTGAAGAGAAGTAACACATTCTTAATGCATAAACTGTGTAATTTTCCCTAGTACTGCTCTAGAGTTACACAAAACAGCAAATATTCCTCTAAGTGAAGTAGCCTTGATCCCATTTGAATTTGAAAATTAGTAAAATCAAATGTTTTGCAATTAAGGATGCTACAAATAAATTCTGAAATAGTCATGGAAGTATATATCTATATTACATATATTTTTACAGCTTTCATCACATCTTTGTGATCTTTGAATCTCCGCTGGAACATAAGGCCAGTCAGCACAGAAAAGATTGAACTCTGTAATTGCAGAAGACATTTCCTCAGACATTCATGGGCACTGTGGTTTTGGCAGGAAATTTCATACATCCTGACAGAGATGGTGCATTTTCACAAAAGTATTTTCCTTTCCTATTTCCACATAAATCTGTGGAAGTTGCCACCATCTACAATGGGAACAGAAGTGGGGGAAAAAAAAGAAGGCACAGGATCCTTCCCTGACTTTGCTGTTGAACTTCTGCAAAAATTCCAGAAATTCATTTCATCTTTCCATGTCTTGATTATCTCAGATGCAAACTGGGGATAATTGTCCCCACTGTTCTTCATAACACACCACAAAATCCATACAGGAAAGCTAATATTTAAACAACACCCAAACTGTACTAAATCTATAAAAAAAGATTCCATTACTTTGGCTAGTGAGTTTGGATTGAGTGCTCTAATACTAATCTGGCTATCATTATTATTGTATTATTTTTATGTATATTATTACAAACATGCACATCTATATAGCTTCCATATTTCACGTGTTTTAGGTTTTTATCACCATGGTCACTGAAGTAATTAAGGTGATAATAAATTTATCAGTTTTAATTACATGTATTTAGAACTGTATTCCTCAGTTTACATACCCCCAGTGGTATTTCTTATGGCATGAATTTTCAGACTGGTAATAGAAGCTAAATAAATTTTCCCTCAAAAGTTTGTGTAACACGTGAAACCCAAAGGCATTATGCAGTTATATTTTTCTGAGTCACAATGTTTTTTGTAAGAATAGCTGTGTATTTAGTTCAACAATGAAACTCAAACTGTTTTACTAATGAAAAAGGAGCAGGCTATTGAAAGCAGATAGTTGGCTCATTCAATGTGCCTCTCATGAATGATGCCACTTCCCTTTTGACTGGAAGTTAATAACCCAGACTTTGCATTCTACAAAGTATTTATAGGACCTTCTGTGATAAAGATATGGGAAATACATTCCACAAAGAAAATAGAACTTCTTAGCTTGCAACAGCAAAACTTCAGCATTTACCAAACAATTTTATGTAGCTTCTAGCTTCATCAAAATTACTTTTGATGAAATTATTTATAGGTTTTCCCATGGGCTTACCACTACCATTGGGCTGCTGCACAAGCATCAAAAAATTTATGAAATTTTGGTAATATTGGGAAGAACAATTACTTGTTTTTAGATACAGGTGGATTCATTGGCATACTGAAGGCAATGGGAAAACTCCAATACCACACAATAAGACAATACTTTATATAGGGAATTCAAGAAACCTTAAATAAAAACATCCAAGGTGAACATCCATATTTTAATTAGTTCTCATTAGAGTAATCTGCACCTATGACTTCTTTCTTTAAAGAGTAGTTATAGTTTCATAATATATGTCTCAGATATTTTTATTCTTTCCCATTTGTATTCTTTGGGCTTTGTTAATTTTTAATTCTGTGTATAAATTTAATTACTTCTTGCCTTGGATATAATTCCATAAAAATCTGTGTATCAGGACTGTTCACTCTTCATGCAAAACAGCTGAGCAGCCTGGTCCCTGACCAGGTTCTTCACAGTGGACCATGACAAAAGGGTTCTGAAAGATATAAGTCAGTCTTAAAAGATTGCTTAGAAAAAGTGCTGAGCTGATGACCAGAAATAGTGAGCTGCATTTTTAAAGACCCATTGCAAGAACTACATAAAAGCATGTTACAACTAGTGACCCAGAACCACAGAGTATTTAATGAGTGGTTACTTTAAGAGTCGCCAAGGGGTGTATAAATTCCTCCCAAACCTCTCCACTACTCCGATGAGTGTAGAATTTATAGGGCATAGCAACATAGTAGGGACATTGTTTTTGCCAACAGCATGCTCAGGTGTGTTAGGAAAAACATTGCCAGCAGTTAAAGGGAGGTGATCCTGCCACTCAGCACTTTGAGACACAGCTGGACTGCTGGGTCCAGTCCTTTGCTCTCCAGTACAGAGGGACATGGATATGACTGGAATGAGTCTAGAAAAGGGCCAAGAAGGTGACTAAGGGTCTGAAGCATCTGGCATGTGAGGATAAACTGAAATAAGAGGGATGCACTAGCTTGGTGGAAGGCAGGCAGGTTGTTAGCAATGCATATATATATATATGCAGGAGTGAGTATACATACCTGATGGGGGCTTAAAGAAGAGAGAGCCAAGGTCTTTTCAGTGATGCCCAGTGACAGGATAAGAGACAATGGGTTCAAACTGAAATAAAGAAAACTCCGTTTAAACATGAAAAAGCTTCTTCACCATGACAGCTGACGAAACACCAGCAGGTTGCCCAGAGAGGGTGTAGAGTATCCATCCCTGGAGCTATTCAAAACCAGGTGGTTGGACTAAGTGACCTCCAGAGATGCCTTTCACAGTCAGCAGTTCTGTGATTCTCCTTCCCTAGGTAAGGAATTTTGGCATGTAGCACAGCTCCTCCTGAATTTTGTCCCTTCATCTGACAAAGATACACCACCTTCAGCCTAACTGCAATTTCTTGTTTTCCCAAACCACCTTCTAATTTCAGCAAACATTTCTTGGGGCACTAATCTTGAATAAAACATATTTTAGCATGAAAATATGAGGGACAATTTGTATAATGTCAGTTTTTTCATTTATAACTAACATGCTTAGATTTAGATGGCTCAAACTCCATAAGAAGGTAAACTTTATTTCTAATAATACCTAAAGACTTGGGGGGAAAAACCACCACTGTGGATATTTTCCTCTAAAAAGGTATCTAAATGTTGATTATATCTAGATTTGAAATGTACGATTACATAAATTTATGATGTTAACATCAATTTATTTTTCAAGAAACTTCTACTTATAACAACCATATGCACAGAAGTCAAGAAAATGTCTGACAGCATAGCTTGGGAAAAAAAAGATGCACTATAGAAAATAATGTGATGTAGTTGACAGCTGCTACTCCCCCTTTAACTCTTATTCAACTTCTCTTATGTTAAATAGTATCTTCTTTTATTTACCATTCAATACTAACATAGTTGTCATCACCAGGCCCTCTGAAGCTGAACTGTTTCTGCTGTATACATTTTACTGGATAATATTGGAAAATACATTTTTCTCGAAAAGAAACAGGTAAACGATATAAAATATTCAAACTACTTGTGGAAGCACTCTTGAAGAATGTGAGAACATCTCAATAGCTTACAAGAGTACAAACACTGAAATCAGGAAGACTAGATTCAGACTTTACTTTCTCAAGGCTGGAGGCAGTTTGCATGCATCATTCTAGCCATCGTCTACCTCTACTTTTGTTATGCTTCTACAAAAGCCCAAGAAACCTGCTTCTTACAATCCACAAAAAGCATGACAGTGTTCATAATAATCACAGGGAATTCCCAGATTTGCCACGATTGACGAGTGGCTCTCACATTGCCCTGTGGAGTTCAGTGGGGAAGTCAATCAATGGGTGTTTAACTCTGGCTGGCATCCTCTGCACTCACTCCTGCAGTCTGGCTGCTCCTGCCTCCTGCCAGCACCAACTCCAGAGCTTTTTTTATTGCAGGGCTGGCAGCTGCCTGCATGTCTCTCTGCTCCAGCCAGCGCTGCACAGAGACATCTCTCAAGTGCTGGCAAGAGAGCTCAAAGAGATTCCAGCAGGCAGAGGAGATCCCCTGCCAGGCTAAAGGACTGAGGAAAAAGGAATCGCTGGGCTTTTTAATCCTTTTTTTTCATGTCTGTATAAAGGACAGCAGGAAGTACGTGACCCCAAAGGAAAGAATTTTCTATCAAAAACAGCACCATTCTTTCTGTAAGCCTTTCTGTGCTCTCAGAAAGAAGCAACTTTTGCTTCTTGAAGGGATCAGAAGGAGTCTGCCAGGGTGACAAAAGAAAAGGAGAAGTTAACCTCGTGACAATGATAATAGGTTAAGCCAGTATGAAGGAAGCTTATACTGCAAAGATCTTCTAGGACTGAGAAGAAAATTGTCTTTGGTTCAGCAAAAGAAGAAATGCAACACCAGAGGATTAAAAAGAGAAGGAACACAGTAAAAACGAGAAAACAAAGAGACGCCCCTTTGCAGCAGCACTTTGAATAAACAAAGCTGCAGGGGGCACAATGAGAGACAGGACATGACTAAGCCATACAGGCAGAGAGAACTGTTAGTAGGCCTGTGCTACAAGCAGTAAGATTTCAACACAATCGAGTGGGAATTAAAAGAGAGGGAAGATGAAAACATGAGTCATGGATGATATTCAAAACTATTTGTAAATAGGAGCATCCAGGGCACAATCTCTAGACAGTCAAAAAACTGAAAAAACCACAGATGGAAGCCTAGCACATCCCCAGCAGCAGAAAAAAGAGGAGCCAGTACTAAAGATTCAAAAAGCAAAAGAAGAAATGGGAAAGGACGTTTTTTTTGGAAGTGCACTGGGGTTTTTTTAAGTGTTTGCTGGATTTGGGAACGAGTGTTTCTAAAGCAGTCCATCACTCAGAGCCAATGATGAAACACAGGCCTTTATGTCTAAGTTGTGGAGATATCCACATGATATCCAGCTGATGGAGGAAGGATTGAGCCATACTGAAGGAGATGTAGGATTAGAGAACTTTTGAACAGCATGTTTGGAGAGGTTAGAGATGACAGGAATAAAATAGATGAAGTGATAGGTACAGGAAGGGATTCCAATGGGTGTTTTTATGACAGGGATGATTTGTGACTACCTACCTTTATTTGAGAGGAAACTTAAGGACTTTGAGAAATAGAAAGGAAAAAAGGCAGGAAGAAGTAGACACACAGGATAGGAGGGGAAGAGATAATAAGAGATGAAGTAAGAGAAACAATGAAATCAACATCTGTGTGACAAATCAAGAAGTAAATATAGAAATGGTTAATGATAGAAGTAATTAATTCTGTATTTAAACTTTGGATTTTTTTCTGCAGAAGAAAATGAGATGGTTGCAGTAGAGCCTATTTGTTCAAAGAAGGAGAAAGACACCGTGAAGTCCAAAGGAAGAAAGTAGTGGTTTTTTTAGGAGAAAAACTGGATGTAGATCTATGACTGAAGTGAAAAGATGAGAACATAGTGATAGTCAGCTAAAATGTCAGATTAAGTATCATCAGAGAAAAGTAGCTCAAGGGTGAACATGTGCATGCAGAAGTGATAATCACTGCCCCATAGTCAGCATCTTATCTACAATCAGAGTTAGCCTCTTTCATTACAGCAGTGCAACTGATGTCCAAAAATTATTCAGAAAGCTTCTCAGACATGCTCATTTCAGCCAAGGTGGAGTTAATTTTCTTCACAGTGGCTGGTATGGGGCTGTGTTTTGGATTTGTGCTTTACACAGTGCTGATAATGTAGGGATGTGTTTGTTGTTTCTGAGCAGGGCTTACACAGAGCCAAGGCCTCCTCTGCTTTCGTACTGCCACACTGGCAAGGGGGCTCAGGGTCCATGGGAGGCTGGGAGGTGACACAGCCAGAGCGGGTGACCCCAACTGACCGAGGGGACATTCCAGACCATATGACATCATGCTCAGTATGTAAAGTGGGGCAAGAAGGAAGAAGGAGATGACATGTTGGAGTGATGGCATTTGTCTTGCCAAGTGTAGTGGGTTGAGCTTGGCTGGGTGTCAGATGTCCCCCCAAGCCACTCTATCAATCCCTCTAGCTGCTTCCCACACAAGTCATCCCTGTTGCCCCTCTGCTACCAAAGCTTGGCCATGCAAACCCAGTGCACCAAGTAACTGCTATGTGTGAAGGGGCCCTCCTCTCCTGGGGATGGCTGAACACCTACCTGCCTATGGGAAGCAGGGAATTAACTCCTTGGTTTGCTTTGTCTGGGAGTGCAGATTTTGCTTTCCTTATTAAATTGTCTTTATCTCAACCCATGAGTTTTCTGACTTTTGCCCTTCTGATTCTCTCTCCCAAACCTGCTGGTGGGGCAAGGAGCCACTGGCCAGGTTGCTGGCTGGGGTGAAAGTATGACATCAGATCAGCGTGGTCATGCAATAAACAAATGGCTCTCAAAAAAACTAGATAAACCAAAAAGGAGGAAGAACAAAACCAACGCAAAAACCCTACAAATACCCCCTTCAGGGTGTAGCTGATTATAACTTTTTCCGCTCCAGATAGTACACTTTATTTTCAATTTTCAGTCTCACAATATACCTACCTCCTTAGCCTTGTGCTCAAAATTTACAAAGCTTTAGCTTGTCAGCTCTGGGAATTCTCTGACTTTCCTCTGAATATTAGTTACATAATAGCTTGAGCAAAGCAATCAAAGCAGTGATAGGTCAAAAGGAAGATTTGCCTGAGGTGATGCAGGAAGTTGATGGCAGAGCTTGAAGCTGAATACACATTTCTCTGCTATTCCGACAGCACAAAAACCAACAGAGCCTCCTTGATTGTTTGGATTTTGTTGGCTTCTTTCCAAAGAAGCACTGTTTCTGAAGCCAAAGCTACAAAATGCAATGGCATTGAAAGAGCTAATAAGCCAAAGAGGTATCCCCAAATGGCACTGTTTTCTAGCTCTCAATGACGCTTCCATGTTACTAATAAATGATATATCTTACAATCAATATTTTCTACATGCATGCTGTACTTTGTGTCATTTCAACTGCCTGTGAATGCGTACAGTTCTTGAGATACTAAGCAAAGACTTTCTCTGGGATGTTACATTCCTCACCTTCAAAATAGTTAGCTCCAAAAATGCCACAGGTTTTTGCTACTGATATTTCTAGTTACAAAAGGTAGACTTGAAAGTCATTGTTCAATCCCTCTGTGTCTGTTCTGTGGGACTAAATGACAACTACTGAAAATTTTAGTTGGTAAGTGGTGGTGACAACAAATACAGCACTGGAATTTAGAGAGATGAATTCAACATTTTTTGACATTGCAGAACAGTGTAACATTTACTTGTCAACAGTGCAGGATGCAGTTAATAGACTAAGCAAGGAACTAAGCAAGGGCCAGGACTCCAAAGCCCGCTCTTCTGAGGTGACAGCAGTGATTGAGATGACACATCCTGCACTTCAAATTGCACTCTTCAGGTTCTTCAGGGGTTATGATTTATCTGTGACTGATTAGGGAATGGGCTAGGCACCATGGTCTTACTCTTCTCCATGCTATAATATTCTCAGAAATTTCCAGATTTTTCTCCCATGAGTTTATCGGGCATCAGCTTATTGAGAAAATGCCTTCAGAACTGAACGTGAAGAATCAAGTATTTAAGAACTGAAAAACTGTGAAATAGGCATTTAATTAATAAAAAGGATGGTTACAAGTTATACTGATATTCATTATTATTTGCATTATCAGAGTCTAGGCACTGCTGCTCAGAAAGATGATGCTTTCATGGTACTTGGAATAAAGAAGCAAAAAGATGTTTTTATCCCTGGAAATTTATTGTTTATGACAATTGATAGCTGATGGATCCTGACTAATGGGGAAAAGAAGGGCATTAATAAAAGAATTATCATTGGCACAATAGTAACATCCCACCTCAGATGTGTAAAGTTCCTATAGCCATGAGGAATGGCTGCTCAAAAGCAATTACAGTGAAATTTTATAAGGCAGAGGCAAAGCTCTAAGTATGTTGAATGCCCTATCTGGATCTCCATTTCTCTTTAAAGAAGCTCATCAGAAACTGTTTTGCTAAAGAGAAGTGTTTGTAAAAGTTGCTTTTTTTACAGAAGTCATAGGGAACATTGTGAGGACATGGGTTCTCAGTCATGAGTTAAGGCTTGTCATAATGAATTACAAATTCTTTACTGATTTTGACATTAAATTAGCACAGTTTCTTTGGGTTATTTCTCTGAGCACTCCAAAGAGACATACTAGGAACTTATAATAATTGCTCACTGGTCTTTTATCTAAACTTGGGCACAAACCTTTGCCACTGAAAAATAAGACTGGGCGCTGCTTAGGAACTACCTAGCGCAAAAAAACAGCCTAATAAGCAATTTCTACAAGCAGCCTTATCCAAAGCATAAATAAGATAAAAACTGAGACAAGCTAAGATCTTGGGGAGTGCTCTCACTTAATTACCTGGTAATACTTCTCTTAGTATTTTTTGTTTTACAAGTCCACAGGCTGCTCTCCACCATATAAAACTGCTTCAGCTGCTCTCCTCAGAGTAGGAATTGGTTATGATGGCACATACCAGTACTGTTATCACAAGGGCCTAAATCTGAAATGATGCAAACTCATGGTGACTTCTTCTACTCGTTTATTTGTAGAAGAAAGATCAGACGACCGGCCCAAATCGGTGTGTTTCTATCCTTTCACTTCAGTGGAGCCGCAGTGAGGGCAGCTGGCCACTGCTGCTGACATTCTCACGGTCCCGTTTATCGCACCTCGGGCACTCCGGGGCTCCGGCTGGGAGCCGCCCTGGGGAGCAGCCGGCACCCCCAGCCGGGGCTCCCGGGCGGCGCCCGGCCCCGCCGCATCCCTCCAGGCCCAGGCCGGCCTGGCGAGCACCGCTCCCGGGGTCACCGGAGGGGCCTGGGGCCGCCCGGGCCGCTGGCGACGGCTGTGCCCCCGAGCCGCCCCCGGGAATCTCGGCGGGCGCGGCGGGAGTGGAGCGGAGCCGAGCGGAGATGGCCCGGCCGGGTCACGCCCGCCCCCGGCCGCGCCACCGCCCCTTCCTGTCATGGCCGCGGCCGGGCAGTGGCAGCGCGGCGGGGCGGCGCGGGCCGGCGCCTTCGGCTGCTGAGCGCCCCGCGGGCGGCGCGGAGCGGGGACCGCCCCAGGCCGGAGCCGGCGGCAGGAGGTGACTGAGGGGCACCGTGCGGGCAGGGCCGGCCGGGGGCTGCCCCAAGGAGCGGCCGCCCCGCAGCCCCGCGGAGGCGGGACGGGAGGCGCGGGCGCCCCGGGGCCGGCAGGGTCCGGCGCTGGCCCCGCCGGAGTGCGAGCGGGGCAGCCGCTTATTCGGGTGTCCCAGCGCGGGTTTTTGTCGTGTGCACCCCGCGAACGAGCCATCCCCGCGGTGAGAACTATTGCGGAGAGGGCGGTCCGGGCTGGTCCCCGCGCGCTCCTTGGGAGCGCCTTTCCAAGTTGTAGGAACCACGACGGACCTTTGTCCCGCAGTGAGGGTGACCACGGTGGCACTGCCCCGGAGGTTAAATTCACGCCCTCCCCCCCCCAGTGTACCGCAGTCTGTCCATGCTCCCGCATCCCGAGGATGGCCGTGTTAGGAAGTGTGGGAGAGTGATGTGCAGCAGCCATCAGGCCCTAAACACCTGGTGAAACAGGCCCGCGTAGCAAGGCACCGGGTAAGCAGGCTCTGGTAGCTGCAGGCAGGAGAGCCTGTTCTGACTTTACCTCTCGGTAAGTCCTCAAAAGATTAGTTTCCACAGAGTTACATAACAAGATAGCAAATCCACTGTGGGTGTCTCATGATAATAAGTCATTTACTTTGGTAATTGGGAAGATAAAACCTAGATTTCATGAGCCCCACACAGATACCTGTAATGCACCAGTCTGTTGGCTTTTGGCAAGAGAAAACCAGGGGATGAGGAAGGAAAGTCATGTAACATTCCTTTTGTTTTCCTTGTAGATACCAGTGAAGTACCTGCTGTCCACCACTTTCTTCATTTAACTTCCCCTTGGGGTCAGCTGCTTGTCAGCATGCCTTCAACTGAGAATACCTCCAAACTTTTCCTGGTCCTCGTGTCACTGCTGCTGGTGCTGCCCGTAGTTGAAGCCCTGGATGCAGGAGATACCATTGCCTTCCTCCTAGGCCTCGCTGTCAGTGTCGTCGGATTCTGCGCCTGCCTTGGCTTGTACGCAAGGAGAAGGAATGGGCAGCAGTGACTTCAAGAAAATGCTCAGATGAAGTGAATTTCTGAACACAGCTTGGGGTTGGGTGTGACTGAGCTTTGGTTCTGGAAAACTTTCCAAAAAAATGTAGTAGATGTTTCTGCAAATCCCTCTTACTGTTCAGTATAACAGAGTAAAGATGGTACAAGACTGTACTAGTAAAAGGGATTTGTATGATCTGTCCTCATTACAAAAAGATAATTTTATATTGTTTGTGATTAAATATTGCCTTAAAGAAGGGTAGAAACTTTTTGAATGGGGAAGTAAAACTATAGAGAGGCTCACAGTAAGAGTTTATAAATTTAGCATGTGAGGGAGGCCATCAACAAGTTCCATAATTTTAGTTTCAATATTAAATCAGGAGGAAGCAGCTCTTATCTTCCAGTCAAGATGACAAGAATTTTGAAATTAGTCCTAACCAGGTAGCGAGCGAGCAGACTGCTCTAACTTGTGTGCTCATGCTCATGTTCTCTGTAATGACAGTTAACACCTAACAACTCACTTCTGCTGTCACATGGATGAGACTTAAGAGAGCTAAGGAAACATGAAAGGTTTTCTTTTTTCCTTTTAGAATATTTTAGAGTATTTTTTATTTTAGAATATGCCACTCCTGTAGCCTGTATTCTTATTATCAAGTAGATACACCTAAGAATGAGATCACCATTTTTACTTAACATGTATTTCACAGAAAAGTACATGTAAGGCTATGTAAATCAGATTAGGAATATGGGCTTTGTCTCTTGTTTGTTTTTTTGTACTCAGCTTTTTTCTAGGCACACCAGTTTTAAGGCTTAGTTCATTTGATTTTTACACTTTTTTCTCCAAACCTGAAGACTTAACTATTTTGATGAGGAATTTGTGTATTTCTGCATTAGAAGGTTATTAGAACTATAACAAGACCATTGTGCACGTTTCTTTTATAATGTAGAAAGAACTTGCTAAAATTCTGGGTTTAGTCCATTGTTCTTGTGGATTCCTTGTGACAAACCTATGTTGCTAGTTAAACATTTAGGCTTCTCTAACTGATGCATATGACTTCCACAGAAGATTGGGACCAAAACCAAAGTAAAAAATCCTGGTGCAAAATGGGAGATGTAAACAGTCTTATTCTATTCATGTTCAGTCAGATTGTGTTGTATATGGTTGAAAGACAGTAGTGTGTCTGTTTCTGTAAGTACCAAAGGTGAAATGGCTCAGCCAAGAATGTCTGCCACAAGTCTCTCTGACTTGTTAGGGTGTTCCAGCTTGAGCCAAGGAGCACAATCTGTAACAGAAGCAGAATAAGGAGCATAGGAAGATGAGCTCTCCACAGCTCAAAGAATTTCCTTCTGATCTTGTGCTGTGGACGCTGCCACTCTTTGCTAGAAATCTTGGCTTTTATCTTTCAGAGTTATGTGTTTTGATTTTTGTATTCTTCTACTTCCTCTGTGCCTCTGTTCAGTAGAGCACAAAGCAATGGCTATGGGCAGGTCTTATGTAGGTAATTGGGTGGGCAGATATGTTCTCCAGATCCTGATTTCTGCAGGCCATTTTTGGAAGAGAGGGACAGAATGCACAATTACCATGTAGAAATGAAATGTACAGCCCTAAGAGGACCTTCAGACAGAGGTATCACCTTTGAAAGCTCCTTAGCAGCAATAGATGATCCTGCTCATGATAATTCAACTGGGTGGGTGCAAGCACAGATTGAAGTGTGATTTTTGATGTTCCAGCTTAGCTAAACAAAAAAAAACCAAACAAACAAACAAAAAACCAAAACAAACAAACAAAAAAAATACCCAATAAAACCCCCCACAAAATTGCTACTCAATTCACTTTATAGTTCCCAAAGTTAAAAAATATTGCCTAATTTTTTCAGTAAAATATTAGGTATTGCTCTTTCAATAGAATACATTTTAACACAAGCAGATTTTCACTGACTCCTTTATCTATACCTTAGAAAAGATCCCTGGCAATAGTTTCACAGGATTGGGCAACAGTTTTTCACTGCAGGAGAACAAAATTGTAACAGAGTTAATTATCTCAGGCAATAGGGCTATGAGACATTGTATTATTTGCCCAAAGCTGTATGTACTTCACTGAAAGGCGTTTGCACAACATAATGGCTTTGTTTCCTGGGTTCTGATAGAAGCTTTATTGTTAAAGACTTGCATTTGTCAATTACTTGAGTGTAAAATCAGATACCCCTGTTTTTCCTCTGTCTTAATAAACTTTGATGTATGATTTGTCAACAGCTTGATGGAGTAATTCTTATAAAAAGGAAAATTGAGATGACACAAGTGACTGTAACTGTTGGATTTCCTTCTGTTGACTGTTATTTTGATACCTACTTTTGCTTATGTTAGATAACTTTATGAATGAATGTATCATAAGGTATGATTTCAGTTAACATTTGTACTTCTCATGGTCCTACTACTTGTTTATCCCATTTCAGTAACTGTTACTTTAAAGCACCTCAGGGGGCTGGTCCCTTTAGTTTGACACAGTCATCTTGTAGTTGCAAAGAATCCTGTTTGTCTGGTACAAGGAAAACTTGAAGTATTTATTTTTCCTTTTGACTATGAGTTTTCAATGTATCTTACGTAGTTGCCTTTATACCAGAAAAGCTATTTATGTCAGTTTTCTTGCTGGCGACACAAGGGTATAAAAGACCATTTTCTGTTGGTTCGTTTTGGGGTTTTTTTGGTGTTTTTTTTAATGAAATACTATTTGAAGTTTTTTAAGAGCTAGTTTTATCCTAGCATTTTGTGAAAACGGTTCTAGATCTTTCAGGATTTCAGCTACTGCACAAATCAGTTCACTTTGTGCACTAAGCTAGTACTATTAGTAGCTGTTTTCAGAGCAGGAAGTAGAAACAGCCTGACAATGTCCACCTCTTAACAAACATAACCTACCCTCTGATAAAAAACCTGCAACAAGAAAGAGTAGCTTTTGACTGCTATGATTTCCATATGCTTTAACAATAGTGTAGCTAAAACACCGCCATCCTAAAACATCCTCTTGTGTACTGACTAGACACAGTTAGACACAGTCTGAAACCCTGGTTCCTCTTTGCATAGTGCTTTGAACAGTCCACGTACAGTCTCTGTGAATGGACAGAAGGCCTTCACTTCTCCTGACATACCTTCAAGTGCTGCACACCAGCTAGGCCTTACCATTCTGCTGTGAACAGCAGTACCTCGGGCTGCAATACAAAGGTTTCACACAGTTCCTGATCCACTTGCTTCTCTAGTGTGTCAACGCTGGTAAACCTCTTTCTCCTACTCAGATAAATCCTGCTGCTGCTGCTGCTGCTGCTTTAATACTGTTGTGAGGCCTGGCAGTTCTATGATATCTTGCATTTGAGGACCTTTATTATTTACAGGTATTAATGCTTGCATCCCAATTGTATCCTCGGAGCAAAGTAGAAGGAGAATCCCTGTCTTATGATGGAGTCACAGGAAGCAGTTGGCATCTCCAGGATACTCACTGATTTTTCAGGCTTGTGGTTCTCAGCCACTATGCCTTTCCATGGAAACTGTCCCTGGGCTAGCCCAGGCTCTTGTCTACTGACTAGACACAGTTAGACACAGTCTGAAACCCTGGTTCCTCTTTGCATAGTGCTCTTTACATAAGCTGTGTGAGAAGGGGAGTTCACTGTTTATAACAAGAAAAACAATGCTAAATGGATGAACCGATTTACACTAAATGGTAAATGCACTAATTATTATGCTACAGAAGTAACCTTTCCATTCATTTCTACATCTGATGAAAGGTTTGGCAGATCTAAACTGGTGTAATGATGAGATTGTTAGGAGTAGTGGAAAGGAGAGCTTGAGTCTGGTGTCCTCCCAATTTACACTTGAACAAACAGTAAATGATCTGAAGTCAACAGGAAGTATGTGTTGTTCACCAGATAAAAAAGTGAGACTACTAATTCAGAACCAAATGCAGCACAACACACATTGGGCAAGATCTGATGTGACTACTGATGCAAGGGACCCAAACTATTTAATTCCTGCCAAAATCAATGTTCAGACCTTTCAAGTGACAAGTTTTTAATACATTAGACAGTGACTACATTGCTAAATGTTCAGTTCTTAAAGAACGTAATCAGTTTTTAAATTACAAAGATTTTCAGTTCACATGAATACACAGTTACACCAACTATTACATTTGGAAAACAAGTTTTCCAGCAAGCAACCTGAATTTACATACCAGGCATGATATGGTAAATAACATAAAAGTACATCTTTCTTTGAACTAAAATTAAAAGAACAATAAAATTATTATATAAAATTATATAGGCTTTCAAAATATTTCCAAACCTTGTACTGTTTCCTCAGTTCAGTTTCTCTGTAATGGAACTTGAAAATGTGTGGGAAGCTCTGTCACATTGAGGTACAGGCATACTAGACATTCAACAGAGCCTTTTGTTTCTGGATTATTCATCTGATCAGATCAAAACAGAGATTTTCATGAAAAAGATAAAACCAAATGTCCCTTTAGTATGCTAAGCAAAGAGACACATATAATCATAGAATCACAGAGTGTTAAGGGGTTGGAATGGCCCTTAAAGACCATCTAGTCCCAACAGCCCCTGCCATATGGGCAGAGACACCTCCCACCAAACCAGGTTGCTCAAGGCCTTATCCAGCCTGGCCTTGAACACTGCCAGGGTTGGAGCATCCACACCCTCCCTGGGCAACCTGTTCCAGTATCTCACCACCATCACAGTTAAAATTTCTTCCTAATATCTAACCTAAATTTCCCCTCTTTCAGTTTGTACCCATTATTCACTGTCCTGTCACTACAGTTCCTGATGAAGTATCCATCTCTTGCTTCCCTTTAGGCCCCCCTCAGATATTGGAAGCTTGCTATGAGGTATCTCTGCAACCTTCTCTTCTCCAGGCTGAATATCCCCAACTTTCTCAGTCTGTCTTTTAGGAGAAGTGCTCCAGTCCTGAGCTTCATGGCTCTCCTTTGGACTTGGTCCAAGAGTTCCATGCCCTTCTTCTGCTGGAAGCACCAGGACTGTACCCGGTAGTCCAGGTGGGGTCTCACAAGAGCAGAGTAGAACAGGAGAATCACCTCCTTCACCTGCTGGCCACACTCCTCTTGATATAGCCCAGGACACAGATGGTTTTGTGGGCTGCGAGTGCACACTGCTGGCTCACGTAGAGTTTTTCATCAGCCATCACCCCCAAGTCTTTCTCTGCAGGGCTGCTCTCAATCACCTCTCCACTCAGTCTGTAGGTGTGTCTGGGATTGCCCTGAACCAGGTGCAGGACCTTGCACTTGGCCTTGTTGAACTTCATGAGATGAGGTTCACATGGGACCATCGCTCGAGTCTGTCGAGGTCCCTCTGGAAGGCACCCTTTTCCTCTGGTGGGTCGTCTGCACGACGCAGCTTGGTGTCATCAGCAAATTTGCTGAAGGTGCATTACACAGCATATGTGGAGGCCTGAAAGCAGAGTGCCCTCCATTAGACCTAGGAGCTGCAAACATTAGAGGCAGGGAAGAGAGAATTGTGTCCACAAGCACACTGATGCAGAAAACTAGATGTTGCTGCAGGGTTGGGTTAAAGTTTGTGTTCTGCTTCAGTCTTCCTGTATTGGCTATGTTCCTCCTCACTAGTCATTGTCTTAGAATTTCAACTGGAACCGACAGTACTGGCAGCTTTCTCAGTAAAAATTGTAGTGCTTCATTCAAAGCACTAAAATTTTACATACACCTTCATACTCCTATGCTCCACTTGGCAAGTATAAAAGCATGAAAATTATCTTCTTTTCCTGAACAGAGCTAAAACACTGCAGAGGAACACAGTTCTGCAAAACTTAGAAGAGAAGGGTCTGTCTTTTTCTTCTGTTTTTCCATTCTTTTGTTTGTGCAGCTGATTGTACACACTGTGATAGTGCTAATAATAAATAACTCCATGTCATTCCCTACCCTCTCACAGAAAAGCAACCATCCTAAAACATGACTGATTTTAATCTCAGCAGAATCAAGGTGAAGAAAATGGTCGCTTTATCAAAATCTGTTCACTTTCCATTTCATGAGTTACCTGTGAAATGAGAATGTCTTTAATTCTAGAACTTTTCAAGGACGTTTTCTTCCAACATATTTCTGAACTGATATGGTTATGGAAATTACATGCTCAATACCTGCACTTATTTTCAGTCTTTAACCTAACATGATTGTTCATAAAGGCCCATGGTATCACTTTTACATTTTATTTTTTATCTTCTCAAATGACCTGGAAGATCAGCAGAAGCCATATTGACTCATTTTTCCTCAACAGCATGTATTTATTTCAGCATCTGTGTGAAAAGCAAGGAACATTTAAGCTTTTCAGAACTGTGATCTTTTCGGAAACACCATTTGTGATCAAATTCCAAAAGTCTATCCAGTATTTGCAGACAGTGTATAATCTATAAAGTGGTATATATCTACTGAAAAAAGAGAAGACATTTTTCATAAAAATTAATAATAAAAAAAATAAAATTAAGGATGTTGATTGAATATATGGAGTGGTAGCCAATAACAAACGACTATTCAGCACTAAATGTCACACAGACATCTTTCATCCTATCATATTTGCAGAATACAATATAGTATTGCAGAAAAAAACCCCATAAATCACAAAAATATATTTTATATTAACAATTTAAAAAAGTGCTTTTCAGAGAATAAGTGCATATTATTTCTAATAATTATGGCTCTAGTGCAAATCTCAATTAAGTCAGCCCAAAAAAATTTATTGTCTTAAATTGAATACAAGCTCTTCTAAAGGGGTGACCATACTGCCTTCTGAATCCCACACAACTTTGCCACAGCCATCCCCCATGCCAAGGCTCTGGCAGCAGGCTGTCCTGATGCACAGGATGCTGGCTAACCTCAAATCCTGCCTAGGAAGCGACAGGCAGCTGTGTCTCTCTGGGTGCCAAACGCATGCCCAGGCCACTGCTACCCTCTTGCTCCATAGATTCATCTCCTACTGTGAAGAAAGCCACATAGATGATGAGCTATTTGCTTAAACTTTCAGGAATCGCTGTGTGGCTGTTACATCTTTAACCTTCCATGCAAGATTTCACATTTCAAAATTTAATATTGTTGTTACAAAAACCAGTATATAACCCTTTAAAATACAGCATCCATGTGGGCTGGGGTGAATACATCTAGGAGAAGTAGAAAAGCAGAGGACACTGTCAGATGAAAGGATATTCTAAATTGTCCATCCAAAAAAAAAGAGAAAACAGAAACGATCTTTGGGAGCCAAGAAATGTACAAGGTGACCTCCAGAGGTCCTTTCCAACCTAATTTACTGTATGATTCTATGAAATCCTAGTTGTAAATGGGATGCATAAACAGAAGCTCAATTCATTCGTATCTTCATTGCAAACAAGGATATATTTGTGGTGAACAAATCTAATCACAGTGTGAGCCCATAGGGAACCTGACTGCAAAAGCTGTGAGGCTGTTCAGTCATCATGTAAGACCACAGAGAAACCAGATGTACCAGGATTCTCCCACTGTGTCTAGCGAAACTCAATCCCTGAGGCATTAAAAGGTTATGGAAAAAAGGGAGAAAATGCAACACATGTACACTAATCCTCTTTATGAAGTGGGATTTTTAGAGATGGGTTTATGGGGCTAGTACTGTACTCCAAATGGAATTCAACTGCTTCAGTGTAAAGCCTCAAATGTGAATTATGTCAACTCCTGCCCAAGTCAACATTTTGAAAATATTAAGATTTGACAGCCAGAATAAAAGACCTTGTTGCACATGGAGTTCCCATTGGCATCAGTGGGAGTTCAGGACAAGGTCAAATACAAAATAGAGATTTGGATGCAGTAGATACCTTGATAGGGTGGAGGGGTCCCTGCATTTGACCAGTAGTGCACCTTGCACCAGATGGTGCTCGTCGGGAACTGCAGCCACGTTAGTCTCCATCTACATCTCTTTCCTTAGAAAAATATTAGCTGAATTATTTATTGTGATAACTGAATGCCAAATTTTCATCTGGTTTAAAAACAGCCTGAAGTTGCTGAAATCAGTGCAGTCATCCTGATTTAAATTCATTTTGAACAGAAAACACAAGAGGCTTCATTCTGACCTTGCACCAGCCCTTATACTACTGTGTAATGCAGTAGAATTATTCTTGATTTCCATTTATGTGAAAATCTAATTGGTTCTTAAAATAGATTCTGTCTTTTTTTTTCTCTCAGTCTGCTACCAGTAAATTATTTGACCTACATCTTAATAAATATTAGGAAAAAAATTCTTCTCCCCACACTTATTCCACAAATACACTTTAGAACTTGTGCATTCAACTTAGACTCTACTTTTTTGCCCCCCCAACATTTATCAAGAAAGGCAAAGGAAAATCAAGTCAATGCACTCTCAGGGACACCATACTAATATAAAGTGCCTGTTTGCTCACTTTTAATGTATGTGTGCCATACATGACTGATGTACATCTGCTTACCTTGCTGCCTTGTTGTTCTTACGATTTCAGAAATAAAAGCAATCTGTGTTTGTGGCAAACTGTTCCTTAGGAACTCCTTTCACCTAGTCTACATGAGGTTCTGTGTATTAAATAAGTTCCTCATAGATTTTCTTTTCCTGTCCAAAAGTAACACTGAAATCCCAGTAAAAAGGATTACATGCTCTCAATTTCAGAAGGGCCAGCAAGGAAATTATTATAGCTATAGATAGAAATGTAAAGGACTAGAAATCTGAAATTTCCTGAGTTTTGCCAGAGATTTCTCTGCTTAAGTCCCAATTGATTTAATGGGAATTAATAATTAAAATCCCTTCTACTTCCAAAGGGATGCTGACCTTCCAGTAGTGAATTTAAAGCATGTGATCACTTTATGTACACTACCAAAATAATCTGAAATTGACTGTACATAATAATTGCCAGTCTGCTGCCTTAATATATCATAATGTCAACTGTTGTAACTCAGGACAATGAAAGTTGCCCAATTCACTGCAAAATACAGGCTTTGGGAAATAAATGTCCTAGAAACAGGGCAGAAGCACTGACAGACATACCTTAAATGTACTCTTTCACACAATAGTAGCAAAGCAATTTGGTCAGTAAGAACTCTATGTCCTCTTACAGCACTGGGTTTTTGTTTTTTCATTATCTGTGTTGCATCCCCACTTTCCTTTTGTCCTGTGCTTCAAAATCTACAACCTGGTCTCACAAGAAATATATTCTAAGTAAATGAACCGTAAGAGTGAAAAAACATGTTTTTCATTTTTTAAACAGTTAATCCCTGTCACCTGCTTACAGGAACTATTTCTGGTCTTATTTCAAAGGCAGAGAAAGATGTAGCTTTTATGAAACTGGGACATTTGTAAAAAGTATTATAAGTATATATGTTTCTTTAAACTTACTACCAAGGTAATAGAAACCCATAAACTACACTGGTTCCAAAAGGATGATTCCTTCTAGGATGCTAACACAGAACAGATCAGAACAAATCTTTCACCATCCCCTGGTAGAGAGGCTTAAGAAATCCTTTCTCAAAACTGCTATATAATGCACTATTTTCACGTCACAGCATACCTAAGCCTTAAACCATAATGCTGAGTCAAAGTCTATTAGACTTGGATCTCTTTCTTCATTTTAGCACTTGGAAGTTCAATGTTAAAGTCTCAACATATTCTTAGTACAAGCAATTATTCATCCTCTTACTCTTCTTGTATTTTTCAATTTCAGAAGCCCCCAGGCATGAATTAACATGTAGGCTTTTTACATTAAAAAGAAGCATTTTGCTTTCTGTTTTGAAAATGTATCTGTTCACTAGGCACCATACTTGAATAACCATACCCCCAATTTGCAGATTTTTAAGTAAAGGTTAAAGAGTTTAAGGATTGCAAACCTACCTCACCTTAAAATAGTTTTGGTTTAAGTCTGTTCATAATTGTATTTTGAGATTGCCAAGTATACCAGAAGTCTGAAAGTTTCATAATTAAGGCCTTTACTTTCGCTGTCTCCAACTTCTCACTGCATCCACCAAAGGTTATCCCATGTCCATTTATTGTCTAACTAGGTTTGCCTAAATTGGTCAAAAATTAATTTGAATCTAGCCTTGCAATCCCACTAATTTTATGTTTTCAACTATCTCTGTCTGGCTGTGACAGCAGAAAATAACTTATATTCCTGCTACAAGTTTTTCTTCTGATTTCTCATGTCTTACTCCAGAATGGCCATTAAGTTACCACCCCTTTTTTAACTTTTGCTTCTCTTCCCAAGACTGACTCACATTTTGGTAACTAACCTATATGGGAATATAAATCATTCTGAGCAATTTCCAGCTCTTTATGTCTGAAGGTCTTCCATCTGATTTCAGCTTGCCGACATTTCATTATGTTCCATGGCTGACCTTGTGGCAGTGTCCTTTGAAAATTCAGTGCCCTAAAAAGGCCAGAAAAAAAGAAAGAACTTTCTTTTCATCAATATAGAGCATGCAGGTTGAAACAGATATATCTTGAGGACCCGTAAATTCCAAGAGAATTCATAAGTTTTACATAAACTCTTCAAATTGCCACAGTTTTGTTATGCATGCATATCTCTGAAGAGATATTATAACAATAGAGATATTATAATAGAGAGATACATTATATCAACTAAATGTTCTGTTAGCTTTTGAAGCATTACATTATTACTAAATTTACAATGCAGCACAGAACTACACAACAGGTATGTTTTACTTGGTTACTGCTGGTACTGTACAGAGAGGAGCTGTTGTGTTGGCTAATTAAAAGAGCGCTTTTTTGTCCACATACATATCTCCAATTAGGAAAAACAGATTAATATTATTTGGATCTCTTATTTCCACATTTTGTTTTAATAATGGAGAACAAATAAGTACAGGGAAATAATAAAATTATGCAGTGAGGAACTCTAAGAGCTTAAGAGGTAGTTTAATTATCTAAAACATGACTTCAGCAAAATCCTTCAAAAAAGGACCCAGCAATCCCTCACTGCAGCAACAGAAAGACTAACGGTGCTAACTTTTCAATTGACATTTGCCCTTTGAGCTTTAGGATGCAAGCTTTCCTTTCACATGCAGAACTGACCAAGAGCGTGCAGTGCAGAATCCCAGTGGTCCAGATGTGACACAGAGCATAACCTAAATGTCTTGCTCCCAGCAATGTCCCTAGCAGCAATGTCCCTAGCAGAGTCTGACCTGAGTGCTGTGTTCAGGTAAGGTACAGCAGCAGTAGTGAATGCCCCAGTGCTGCAGGAAATCCAGCTTTTTTTCCACCTAGTACTTACTGTCATGCACAAAACAGAAGATCTGGAATTCAAGCCCAGCTTCATAAAAAGATCCCTGAAGTACTAGACAGTACAGTCCTGGAAAGCATGGTCTCCTGTTTATCCTGGATTCTCCAGCTATTAAAATGCAAGAGCAATGAGAGAGGGAGAGTGAGATGTGGGCAAAAGAGATTGACTTCCATGTTTGCTGCTTAGGATACCTGCCCCTTAGGGCAAGATTTAGGTCCTGGTCTCAGCTCCAGAGCCTGACATTATGTAATCAATGAGAAAACAAAGCAAAACCAGCACTAAACTATCTATGTAGCTGGGACGAGATTCTATGCATTTCTCCTGCCAGCAGACTGTCGTATCTAGTACAGTGCAACATCCTGATTCTGCTCAATGTTTCACACTTTTCTTTAAATACCACACTCAAACATTGCCTGACCACATGCAAATACTGGTCCAATTTAGCAAAAGATACTGCCACTTGCTACAGTTAGGCTTGACTAGTTTTGCAGGTGACATTTCAGATAAAACACTCATTCTTTCGTACCTCCATGAAACAGGCAATGCAGTAGTAAATGAATATTTACAGTTCCAGAGTTACATCAGAGATACATTCATGCAGTTCCTTCTATCATGCACTCACAGTGCTGTTCTGATAGTATCTGCAGAATTCAAACTGTTGTGTTTCTTAAAAAGATGACCTACCTTTACTGAGAGACTGTTCCCTGCATCCTCATAAGTATAAAAACTTAAAATTATTTCTCCTTATTCTACATATAATTGAGACTATTTCATGCTTAATATCCAACAAACTGACAAAACAGGACCATGGCATAAGGTTCTAGGTATCAAATTATTTGCAGTGAACAGTTAACAGCTGATTTGACCTGAATATGAAAAACTATTTGCACTTTCTAGATCATAAGACCTAAAGCTTGGTAGTACAACATATATTCATGGCAGCTGCTTGCAAAACCAATGTTTATCCTCCACCTCAGACATTACAGATTTGACTCTCCATTGTCTCAATCTTGTGCATTCAAAGCAATTATCACTCAGCAGTATACCTTTTAAAACAATTTATATTTTCTTTACAGAGCTTTACATCAATCCAGAGTCATTACACAATACTATATAATACACATATATATATACATATATATCATATCTATGCATAAATATAGAAAGTGTATGCTGTAGGTGTTATCTTAAAACTTGAACAATAGATTCGTAGGAAGGCTAATGCCTAGATGTGAAGTGGTCATATCAGCAAAAAATAAATATTTCTTACATTGACACTGTTAATTTTTGTCCTTAAGCACAGCCTAAAAGACAGCTTTGAAAGATGTCAGTGACAGTTATCCTATTTTATCCTATTATTTTTAAATCCCCCCTCAGTATATTGCTAGAAATAGAAAATTCTATTGTCAAATAGTCTCTGTAATCCTACAACATACTGTCCATGGTTCACCTCTAACCTACCTTAAAGACAGCAGAAAATGGAAGTATTTACGTATCTCAGCTCTACAAAAATGATTGATTTGACACATATCCCTCTGCACTGATAATAGTCATGCAAATAATTCCATGAGCACAGGAAGAAATGATGCAGTAACTGCAGCAGAGGCAAGAGGAGCTCAGCAGTGTGACTGTGGATCAGTTTGATGCTGAACAGGTCAGTAGGATGTGCAGCCTGTCACAGAACCAGCATGGCCTTTGCTACCTGCCATTCTGCCCCGGGTGCAGAAACCACAGTGACATATCCAGGGTCCTGTTCAGCTGCACAGCTGAGCGTAGCCAAGCTTGGTCACCAAGACACCAAACAAGAAAGGGACTAGAACTCCAGGCCATGGCCAATTTTGGCCAGGAGATGAATCACTGAATGCTGAAGCCTCAGTTACACACCAGGGTCCCTAGGGAGGTGTGGCCAGTCTGAATCTGGAGGCCAGCCAAGGGAAAAAGGTAAACTCTAGGACAAGCAGCCAACATCTACATTCACAAAATTTATAGGAACCTCACCAGCGTCTGAGACCTCTCTGCTCATGTATCTGACTTCACTAAAATCAGCCTTCAGATTTAAAAGAGAAGGAAGGGAAGAAATATGTGTAAATTCACTTAGGCATTATATAGCTTTTGACAGAAGGTGTATGAAAAATAATGAACCATAATCACTCCTTTCATTGGGCCCAACTACACGCTAATAATCTCTAGTGAACCAACAGCACTAAATGGGATGAGAGCAAAACCTGCTAACCCAGCCATCACCCCAGCCAAAGAATATTCCACACATTTCCACATATGCTGGAAAACTATGAAAGAGCTTGGGATAGAGTAGGTTTACATAACAGGTAAAGTTATGTGTATCTCACATGAGTCTCTGTGCTTTATATTGGATGCATAAAAATGTTGGACACAGCTCAGCTGGAAGAAGTCATCTTTCCCCTGTCTCTCAAGCATTTTCAAGTTTGTCTCTCAAGGCAAGCATTCTGTTCTGTAATGTCACTAACCCCATTCATTTTGCTCCACAGTGTTCCACTGGTGCCTATAATGGTGATAGGAAAAATGTGTTCCTGAATGCTGTGATTGGCACTGTTAATGACCATGACACTGCAGAGCTGCTCTGTGCTTCAGCAGGGTTAGCTGATTTCAAGACCTAAATTTCCATTTAGCAAGGTAAACCAGAAGTATTGTATAGCTGTGGGAAAGCATTTTACTGAAAATCAAATATTAAAATCACAGAGACAAAAGGACTATAAAATATAATACCTGAGAAGGGGTAAGGTGCACAGAAAACACAAACCAAACACTTCTTTTAAAAAAGAAAATCTACAAGCTTTCTAGAGCTAACATACAACACTTCTAAAATTGCTGTAACACTGTAGTAAATTAACAGAGCTTTCCATGTTAGTGGTTCTGGGGTGCTGGCTTGCATTGACAGGAAACCTTTTTTTGTATGGTATGCTCCTCTTCTACCCAAAAGTCATTGATACAGTGCCATATGGTAAGGTAGGGGAACAGTCACTGAAGAGGTCAAGGTTGCATAGCTGTGCATCAGAAACAAAACATCATCAGCATGGCCCTGGGTCAGTGCTCCCAATTCAACTTCTAAATTCTGGAATACTTTCTACCTGTTTTTCACCAGATTGTTTTCATATTATTTGTTAGATAAGCCTCACGCAAAAATCATGTTTTTCACCCATGGTGATTTAGTCATGAATTCCAAATGTGTTCAGCTGTTTTCAAATATTTTGGTTGTTGGATTGTACCACTGTGATGTATTCGCATTACCGTATGTCATGCAGAGAAAAACAAATAGTCAATGGAATGTATTTACAGTGGTTGAAAGACATATTTTATTGTAGATTATACTAAAATATCTACAATTAATTGGATTAATTAAACAGCAGTTGAAAACATATTAAATAAATGAATCACTATTTCTGTAAGACCATTCTGTGTGTCTACGCATATGCTTCAACAAATCCCATCCACAAGATTTGGAAGGAATGGTATTTTATTTTTTGTATAGAGAAAGAAGAAAGTATTCTCCCTCCTGTTCCACATTCAATTATCAAAACACCAACAGGTTTTCTGGCATAGAAAGAGAGTGGAGACACTGGATATAGCAGGAACTTTACTAAGTTTGGTTCACATTCTCTTGATGTTCTGGCAAGAGGTTCTTTCTCCTACCTAGGTGTGCAGGTAAAGATAGTCTTCCTAAGGTCTGCAGCTGAGAGTCCTGCTGTATGCACTCTTACTGAGGCATCTTTACAGTGCTGCCCATATTAACTAAAAACTATTGATGGAATAAGAATTTCAATGCTTCCCATTAACAAAACTGCAAGTTCAGAATAATTCACATTAAAAGACTTGATATACAGAGACATAAGATAGTGCCTACCTTCCACTATGAAAAAAATCTAACCAAACAATCCAAAACTTGAAGTAAACAAATTGCATAAAGATTACATTTTGAATATTACATTATTTCTATATTTGCATGGAGAGATCCAAGATGAAAGTATTAGAAAAATACTCTTGAGTATTCTCAACCGTTCAAAAATACTATTGTAACAAATGTATCACCTTGAAATTACTGCTTCAGATACTGTGAAGTTCCTTTTTTTCCTTCTATGGAGCTCCACCATCGATCTGCATCACTGTGGATGTGACCGGCTTTATCTTTTTTAAGTCGCTTGTTATGACTCATCCTTGGCCATGAAAACAAGCATTTCAGTAATTCTTCAGCACAGCACAATACATATATGGTGCACAACCAACAGAGACAACATATGAACCTTTCTTTGACTCACTAACATTCTCTTTTCTCTTTTTCCCTCTAATCATATATGTAAAACTACCATTTCTGAAGTCCAGCATTTTAAAAATGTATCTTATCTTTTTGCAGACACAACTAATTAGCAGTGCAATTTAATATTGCTAATTACCCATGGCCACAGTTAAGGTCATTTGCACTTTTAACTACCTGATATTCAAGTGAAGTCAAGTAAGTCCATGTCCACACTACCTAAATTGCACAATAACTGAACTTAACACTGCAACACTGATGTAGCAGTTTATCTACAAAACCTAAATGCAAAAGATGTGTCCAGTCTTTCAAATGCAGCCCTAGTGAACAAACTGATGAAAGGTATTTAGAAGCCTAAGGAAACAGGTAAGTATCTAAAGGGATTTTTAGAAGTATATAGGTGCCTCACTCCTATTAGAGTAATGCAGAGCAGTTTTTTCTTTGCAGGACAAAGCATTTTTCAGATGTTTGGCAGATAAGTGTTTTTGTATTTAAACCTTCATTTATTCCTGTGTAAAAGTGCAGCACAGATCTACTTTTAAGAACCAAATTAATTTTCAAGGGCAACTATGAAATATTTTTTAAAATACTGAATTAAATGTTTTTGAGAAATATTTATAAAACATCAGAGAGTCTGGGTAAATGCTAACATTAAAAATATAATTATTATCCATAAGAATTGTTATAGTCACATGAATGCAATTTTGTTGTAGATGAAAACGTGCATCACTGAGACAGAGACCACTAAAGAGATTTTCAGTGTGGGGTGAAATTTATGTTTGTGTTGAGAGCCAACCCAGGAGGCAGACACTGCCAACAAATGTCTTTACTCTGAAAACACTTTACTAAGGATAAGAACCAAATATATTGCAGGTGACATTCTCTATTGTGCAGGGGTCCTACACAGGTCTCTGTATTATATAAGTCCTGCTTAAATACTGCTCCAAAGTTGCACAAATCTACTGCACAGGCAAGAAAGTTCCCTTGAAAAAATTCCTTGAGCCCTTTGAAAAGGATGCACTTTAGTAGCATCTATCACAGTTTCTCAAGCAATACATAAATCTTGTGCTGGCCTCTGCACAGGGGTAGGCACACCTTGTAGATTATTTCTCCTGTGTTGTAGAAATATTGGAAAATCCTACAGTGCTTAAATTCACATTATGCAGAACAGGTTGATACTACATATATACAGATTTCAAGACAGTCAGTAAACACATTAATTACTGAAATTTTTTTGCTACTGACAACTTCTGGCCCCATGCTGAACTCCTCATTCCACTGAAATAATTGAGAGACATTAATGACCTTAGTGAGGACAATATCTCAACCCATCTAATCAACTGTAATTCTTCTAACCCAATCTCTACCTCAGACTCCATTAGTGAGATTTCTCAGTGTCAGACTTCTCAAAACCCTCTCACATTCTGAGGAAAGGGTTCAAAACCCCGGCAGTCACGCAGCATCCTCACCTGGTTCACAACTGTGAATTTCAAGGCACATATTCTCAGAAGAAATAGATGGCAACTACCCCAAATGCTGCTTACACACCAACAAATTCCTCTGTGATAGTATTGAACTGTGACCCATGTCTGCACTCGTTCCTGGCTCCTTGTCCACGTGAGCCCAGCCATCCCCTCAGGGGAGAGAACTGCCCAGACCTGCAGATGATATCAAAGATTGAGAATATCAAAGTAGGATTCTACAAAAAGATGATCTTGATCTGGAAATGGACTTAGTGGATCCAATTCATTAAACAGTGTTCCTTGGTCATTCTTGAATAGTACCTAATTTGGAAAAAAAAACCTAGACTTGGAATACAGAATCCTCAGTCACTACCAACAAAGCTGAGTATTTCACCAGTTATTTTCTTCACTGTGATACTTAAATAACTCAAATAGGAGAAAATGAAAGAGCTCTGTGCCATAACTCTCAAGAACTTTATAGTAGAGTTCTCCGAACCTGGAGATGGTTCTCATCTTTGATCTAAATCAGAAAATCAGCAAAATTGTCTTGCCTCTCTCATTTTCTAGTGAAAGTTCTAGTCAGTCTGCTGCTAACTCTAATAAGGTACACGAACCCTCTTGTGCTTGTACTTCACTTAGACTCTCCTTCTACCCTTCCTTCACAGGGCACAGCAGTACATAAGTATGAAAAGAAATAATGTCAAGGAAAGCTATTTATTTCCCTAGGAGTAATCACTTCTTCTGATATGCTTGTTTGGGACCACGGGTCCTCTGTGTTTTGAAGTTTCCTTTGTGTTGCCCTTAGTGTTACCCCACCCCCCCCCCTTATATTGTGTGGTGGACAATTTATTCAAGATTCAAGATCCTTCCTTGTGCCAAAACCCCAAGAAATTCTTCTTGGATATCCCTAATCCACTCACTATGCAACTTGGGCTGCCTCACACTTTTTTTTTCTGAACCTTTCATATTTCTAGTGCAGCTGTTTTGAAGAACTAGTTAGCACAGACCTCATCACCTGTCCTTACATATCTCTTTTCCCTGCCTTCCAACTGTTCTTGCTCTCTGGAGCCATCTTGTTCTGACATCTGCCTTCACCTTCCAGATTCTCAGCCCCATGACTCTTGGATTTTTTTCCCCTACATGGAGGACCTGCTACCTATGCAACAGTTTAACACAGCATTATGTCACTCCACTCTCTTACTTGGCAACAAAGGTTTCTCTTGAGTGACTCTACCCTTATAACAAACAGAATGGAGTTCAAGCCATGTGATGGACTTTAGATTTGTGACTCAGAATAAGATAATCTGCGCCCTAATGCATATCTTTCTCAGTGATTTCTATGATAGGAAACTAACTTTGTTATGTGGCACTTCAATCTAGATGTCTACATTTTGTTGAACAAAATTAGAACACTTGTTCTCAGGTTAGCCTGTGATGACAAATGGATTTATGCTGAACTGGTGGTTGAGCGCTGAATGAATTCTGAAGTTCACAAACTTCTAAGCAGTTTGTTACAGGTCTAAAAGGAGAGCAAGTTTTAAAATGTTATATAGCAACATAATCTTGTAACATCTCCTAAAAGAAAGCCCAGACAGAAAAAAAGTTAAAACCTGCATCACAGGATCTATTTTATGATGATGATTGTGTTGCCTTGTTTACTCCTAACAGAAAATCATCATTCTTACACATACCAATGTAAGAGTAGGCCCTGACCGTGACCATACTATAGTCATTCAGTACTAAGTATAATAAATCTTCCTAATCTTGCATTGCAAATGTTTCATTTCCATGCATGGCATTTGGAGAACTCTATATTAGAGAGACCATTAAAGCTACTTCCTTGCCCTTCACATTTTAGGAATGACATCAAAGGTTATTGTTCATGTCACTGTGGGTATGTATATTTAACAACAAAGAAAGGAGAGGGGTCTGCATAGCTTAGGTGATTGCAACATGAGAAGTGCAACTTGAAGTAGTAACTTTAACAACCACCCAATTTTTAAAAGTGAAGCTAACCCCTGCCAACCTAAAGATGAGCACCATCATGTCCTCATAATTACGTTTGTTGAAAAAATTAAAAATTGTGTGGCACCTGAGCTTTGTGTCAGTTTTCTGCCTAAGAATAAATTTTATCTGAAACAAGCCACATGGTTGAAGTAGTGTGATGTTGGTTTCAAATACATGTATTTTCCAGTGGCTGGAGACCTCTAGGCTTGGTCAGGCTGCTACTGAAGCTAATTTTGTGGTTTGGCAACCAATTCCAATGCCTTTTAGTGAGTGTCAAAAAAAGAACCCAAACCTGACAACAGCCTTAAAAAATGCCTGTAGTCTACTAACAGTCTCACGGATGTGACACACATTATGAATCAACCCTATAAATCTGTCCCACAGAAGGATTTATTCTGGCTTGAACGGAAGCTCCCAGCGAAGAAGTTCCTCAGGATCCAAATCTCTCGACCCAAAACAAGCTGTTCCTCAACTGCCTTGCAGCCAAAGCGAATTACTCTTGGGGCACGGCTTTCATGTTCCCACTTCTCCCGGATAAACTTCCACACAAACCGAAGAGGCGGGAGGGCGGAGGGATCCCGGTCCTTCCCTCTCCCTCCTGGTTTTGCCACGGTGGCACCAGCGAGGGTCAGCGCCGGCGGGTGCGGGGGCCGGCGGGAGGCCCCTGCGGCGGCCCCGGCTGCAGCCCGCCGCCTCCCGGCGCCGCCGCCCCGGCCCACCGGCCCGCATGACATCATCGGGACGGCTCGGGATCGATCCCCGCCGGCCGCCGGCTCGGGCGGCGCTCCTCCGCGGCGGCCGCCGCTGCCGCCCTGCGCGCCGAGGGGGACCGCGGGCCCTGGCGCGGGCGGAACGGGCTGACACCGGGCTCATCGCCGCCGCCATGCAGCGAGCGCGCTGACGGCTCTGCGCCGGCTTCGGGCTGCGCGTCGGGAACCGCTCCACGGGCTGCCGGGGGAAAGGTGCGGCGTCCTCACGGCCCCGCGGCGGATGCGCCCTCCGCCAACAACGGCGCTCGTTAAGGAGCCCTCCCTGGCTCGGGGGTCAGGAAGAAGGAATTCACCGGGTGGGAATCGGGAGGAAGGAAAAGGAGCCACGAGCGGGAGGATCAAGCAGCGGCAGCTGAAGAAACCGCCCGGTGCCTCTCCTGACAGGCTGCGACGCGCAGCGCGGCGGGCGCTTCCAGACCCCCGTCGTAAGCGAATGGGGCGGGAGGGGGAGCCCAGAGGCATAAACAAGGAGCGCAGGACCTAATTCCTTCCCCTCCCTTTCCTCACTGGCTTGCCCGGGCTCGCCAATAAATCCAGCTGGGCTATACATCGCGATGGGAACGTGCTGCCAAGGAGGCTGCCTTCCCGTCGCTGAGGATGCTGCCTTCCCCTCACTGAGGAGGCTGCTGCCGCCGGGGCTGCCTGCACACCACTGAGGACGCTGCTGCTGCTGCTGCCGCCGCCGAGGTTGCCGTGCCCTCTCCGAGACAGCAGCAGCTGCTGCCGCCGAGCCTGCCGTGCCCTCATTGAGGCGGCCGCCGCCGCTGCGTTACAGGGAGAGATTGTGGCGCTGCGACAGGGGAGGACGGGGCTCGGCGCGCAGGGGGGAGGCGCGGCGAGCATGCGCCGCCCGAGCCACTGACTGGATCCTCAGCCAAGGTACCGAGGCAAAAAAAAAAAAAAGAAAAAAAAAAAGGGAAATTGAAAAAAAAAAGGAGAAAGGAAAAGGATTGAGAGAAAGAAGAATGAATGACGGTAGAAGAGAATAGAAAAGACCGCCAGGGTAAAGCAGCCCCCGGTCGGCGGGAAGGAGCAGCTCTGGCATGTGGGGATCTCCGGCACCAACAGGTAGGAGGAGAGGGTCTGGGGGCGCCGAGGGCTGCCGCGGCTGCAGGTGCGTGCTGAGAGGGCTCTCCCGCTCGGGGCTGCGGGGCTGATTTCCAAAGAAGGGGCATGATGGAAGCCCTCCCAGACAATGCCTCTTCCGCTCTCCCCAGCTCCCCGCCGCGGGGGGCTCTCGCACGGCTCCGGCAGATGCGGCTGATGCCAGGCAGCGGCGGCCGGGCTGCCTCGCAGCGCGGCGCAGTCAGTCCAGCGCAGCATGGCCGGGCGCGGGGGAGCGGCCGTGGCCGTGGGTGCGTGTGTCAGCGGCGGCGGCGGTGTGAGTGAGTGTGCGGCGGGGCCGGTGCGTGCGGGCTCCGTGTGCGCGGAGGCAGGGCCGGCCGCCGCGGGGACAGCTCCACGGAGGAGGGGGAGCGGCGGGGCTGGCGGGAGGGGGGAGGGGGAGCCTGATTTCATGGTTTTAAAACGATGCCATGATCTGATCAGCCTCTGTTTACACAGCAGCAATCAGGCTCTTTTGTGGACGGTAAGAATGGAAGGATTTTGCTGGGATTCAGTGGGAATATCCTTTGTACACCCGAGGTGGCATAGGAAACACTTCGTGTGAATAACGAAGGAGCCCGATCATGCCTGCTGTGGCTCCTGTCCCTGGCTCTGGAGGGAGAAAAAAGAAAAACAAAACAAAACCGGAAAAAAAAATAAAAGCAGCAACAGACAGCTCTTTATTGTATTTTATTGCATGAAATGTGTTCCGGTACGATTCACTGGGAGGATTAATGGGAATCATGGAGCCCTAATTAGCAAAAAAAAAAAAAAAAAAAAAAAAAAAAAAAAAACAAAAAAAAAAAAAAAAACCCCCAACAATTTATATGTTTATTTAAGCATAACCAAAACTAGCTCTCCCGAAAGGGTGGGCATTATATCTGGGCTGTGCTGCCTATTTTTGCTCAGTATTTACACTGACCGTTGCTTATTATGAATTATGTCGAGGCTTTAACGATTTGCATCAAAGCACGGGGGAAGGGGGGGAGGCCGGGGGGGACGACACCCTAAAGCATACTGCTATCGACTGTCTAGATACCTGTTTATCGAAAAGGCTAAACGATAAAATTATTGTTTATAGAGGAAGGGAGGGGGATAGTGAATACTGTTTCTCTTACAAAATGCATAAACTAACACTGTGTGATTAATGTGCTTTGGTGACTTGGGTTAAAAAACATAAATTCTGCAGGGTTTCTTTGGGTGTGATCCATATCAACACAGCAGTTGCCTGTTAAAACATTGACAAATACTGTAGCCATAAAATAAATGTAGGTAATGTCAAAATATCAGCAGTCTTTGGGGATTCTTTAAAAAAGATGTCAGTGATTAACTCTTGGGCTTGCAAACTGGGAATCTTTTGATTCATAAAATCTCTGAGGCTTTAACTGTGAAATTATATGTGCTACCAAATATAAGGGGCACTGGTCAGTCGTGAAACTGTAACAAATCTGCCAATAGTCAATTATACTAAATAGTCAGTAAAAAAAAAAAAAAAAGCCTTATGTTTTTTTAGAAACAAACAATAGTACTCAAATTTACAACTTCATTTGGTTCTCCATAAATTAACATCTTTGCTAGCACTTTCTGACATCATTTTGTGTTAACTTAAGAACTGATAGCTCGATTTTTTTTCAGATATTTTGATGGCATGACAAATCAGAAAGAAGAGGATGTACTGTATGACTAGACACAAGATCAGTTCTGTTTGTGGATTACATTTTCAGTAAGATGTATGGATCTATTTTTTCCTTGTTCTTAAATATAGATCATGAGACTTGACTGAGGCAATATACATATCATCCATCCATCTATGGCGAACTACAGCCATGCAGCTGACAACATTTTGCAAAATCTCTCTCCTTTAACAGCTTTTCTGAAACTGACTTCACTGGGTTTCATAATAGGAGTCAGTGTGGTGGGTAACCTTCTGATCTCCATTTTGCTAGTCAAAGATAAGACCTTGCATAGAGCTCCTTACTACTTCCTGTTGGATCTTTGCTGCTCAGATATCCTCAGATCTGCAATTTGTTTCCCTTTTGTTTTCACCTCAGTAAAAAATGGCTCTACGTGGACGTATGGGACTCTTACTTGCAAAGTGATTGCCTTTTTGGGGGTTTTGTCCTGCTTTCACACTGCTTTCATGTTATTCTGCATAAGCGTCACGAGATACTTAGCTATTGCCCACCACCGTTTTTATACGAAGAGACTGACCTTCTGGACTTGTTTGGCTGTTATCTGTATGGTGTGGACTCTCTCTGTAGCCATGGCTTTCCCCCCAGTTTTAGATGTGGGCACCTACTCATTCATTAGGGAGGAAGACCAATGCACTTTCCAGCATCGTTCCTTCAGGGCTAATGATTCATTGGGATTTATGCTTCTTCTTGCCCTTATCCTCCTAGCCACACAGCTTGTCTACCTCAAGCTGATATTTTTTGTTCACGATCGCAGGAAAATGAAGCCAGTCCAGTTTGTTGCAGCAGTGAGCCAGAACTGGACTTTCCATGGTCCTGGAGCAAGCGGTCAAGCAGCTGCTAATTGGCTGGCTGGATTCGGAAGGGGTCCCACGCCTCCAACCTTGCTGGGAATCAGGCAGAACGCCAACACCACAGGCAGGAGGAGGCTACTGGTTTTAGACGAATTCAAAATGGAGAAGAGAATCAGCAGAATGTTCTACATCATGACATTCCTCTTTCTGACCTTGTGGGGTCCCTATTTGGTAGCCTGTTACTGGAGAGTTTTTGCGAGAGGGCCTGTAGTACCTGGGGGATTTCTAACGGCCGCTGTCTGGATGAGTTTTGCCCAAGCTGGAATCAATCCTTTTGTCTGCATTTTCTCCAACAGGGAGCTGAGGCGCTGTTTCAGCACAACCCTTCTTTACTGCAGAAAATCCAGGTTACCAAGGGAACCTTACTGTGTTATATGAGGGAGCATCTGTAAATCTTTAGCCTTGTGAAACACTACCATTCTCTGCTAAGCAATTGTGGCCTGTAGCCATGTCTTGAGGAGAAAATCAAGAATGGGACGTCAGCAGCTGCAAGGATTTGGGCAACATTCTGCAGTCTCTGCAATAGCTCACCTCTAATCCTGTTTTAAACCTAAACATGTTCCTGCTGACCACTGCTGAAGGTTTGTAATTAAGAACAAAGGACTGAACTACTGCCCTGAATTCCTTTATGTGGTTGAAATCTAGATTATGAAAGTAGCAGGTGCTAAGTATCAGTGCTAAATGCTGTGTATATCACTACATAAAATAAGAACATCAAAAAGATTAGCATTGGACATCTTAATAAATTAAGTTGATATGAGGTTAATGTGTTGATAAAACTAATTTTAGACATCTGAAGACCTTTAAAACATTTCATACAATTATTATTTTGCAAAGACTGAAAACTGGGGACTCAAGTACTGTAACTGATTAAAGATGTGCCATGCATTATTGGATTATCACACTTACAAATCTGTTTGCCTTGTGAGTAAGTTTTGGGGAGCATTCCAAAGCAGTATTTTTGTTCAGATTTTGACTTTAATTTTTTTTTCTCCAAATATATTACTCTTTCTAATTACCATTTTCCTTAACGGTGAAATTACTAACATTTAACTGTATTCTGTGTTTTTTGCTGATTTGGTATAAAGTTTAATAGACTCTTATTTATATTTTTTAAAAAGCTAGATATCAGTCTGTTAGGCAACGTTAATGATAATATCCAGTCATAATTGAACAGTTATAATTATACAGAATAAACACATGTTGCCTTAAAGGGTTATCTAGTATCTTCCATTTTGTTTAGCATTGAAGCAAATAAGCAAGGAAAATTGAATCAATAACTCTGGTCAGTCATTTGGGAGTGCATGAAAGATCACTTAGTCCTCTTTTTTCCTTTTTGCTCCAATGGTTCCCAAAATCAATATGCACATCACTGGGATTATATGATTTTTTTCTAGGTGTGCCGCCCTTTCTAGTTTGTTCTGAGAAACACAGGCAGTTGATGTATGTTTATATTTTAAGACAGCTGTCATGGGGAGACCGCAGCCTTAGTATGATATCTTGCACAATTTGTGAAGCATTTATTCTACTGAAGGCACAGTCTTGTTTATATTTTCTGCACATTTTGGTGTATTGGTTGTTTTAAATTATTTAAGTTTTAACTTGTGAAAGCATATACTATGATTTCTTAGTATTTTAGAAATACATTAGAGTCTGTGAGTCTTTCCTTCTTTAAGATACAGATGTGTGGATTTCAATATAAAGTTGCATTTGCCAAAATTTACCTGTGTAGCTTGTTAATTTTCTTGGAATAAAATTTTACATTTTTCCAGTTATACAATTAACCTTTTTTATTTTGTCTAGTGAGCTAGCATGAAGTACTGAGAATGTAGCCATTATGAATTATTATCCTTTGCAGTCACTGTATTCCCAAACTGTAAATGCATGAATGATGGGGACCACAGGATTGATAAATGATATTATCTGCAGTAGCACTATTGTGTAGTTTATCATAATTACCCATCTATCTGTTCTAATATGTCAGTTATATTTAAAGTTACAACACAGTATTTGACATTAACTTCACAGTTTAATTTTGGAAAATGTGTATAACTGAAGCACAAAATCATGAGTTGATCAGTCATAAAGAACACAGATTTTTCTTAATTTTGGGAGAGACAAGACTAGAGGTCTGAATTCAGTATTGGTATATCTTGTCCTTTGTTGCAGTTTTATGACCAGCAAGTTAACATATGCATACACAAGTAGCAGTCAATAATGGAAAAGCTTAAATTTGTGTGATAACATTATATAACATATGCAACAATTCAGACAGTTGTGTCTATATGTGATCAGACAACTTGATCAAAGATTTGGTGAGCGATCTGTTTGACCTCACACTTTTATACTGAGGTTGATTGGTGAGAGGCATGGCTTTATATACTGTGTTGAAACAGAAAAAATGCTGAAACAATGAGTCCTCATCAGTGTAGGAATGTTTCAGAACGTTATTTGAAATGGGACCAATAAACTTCTACCAAAAGGACATTTTTATTACACTGGAAAAGGCTTTGAAATTAAGGTAGTTAAGCAATTGTCAAAGATAGAAGGAGTGGATAAAAACTGAATCATATGTTGAGAAAAATTCTGAAAGTCATTCCACTTAAGTTTATTAAAAGGTTGATTGGCAATAACTTCAGTCTAATTTCTTTAAAATAGTAACCTTTACAAGGAACATTGATATTACATATTGTAATAAAGAAGTACATATAAATAAAGTTGTAAATAGTATATAGTTGTAGAAGTAGTCAGTTCTGATGATTAGCCAGAAAATTTTCAACTATGAAATTTCAAAAGCTGCAAATCTGGGGCCTGACCTAACTCTTAATAAAGTTAGTTGGTGTTTTCCCACTAACTTCATTTGGAGCAGAAGCAGGCCCTAACATTTCTATAGTACTATACTTCTGAAATACTAAGGCTGTATTTACTATGCAGTGGGAAAGAAAAGAAAATTTAAATTATTTCCCTGAAAGTTTTGCAAGGAACAACTGATGTAAATTAAAATAATAAACAGTAAACAAATCTGAAAGCAAATATTTTGATAAATGTTTTTCTTTTGATATGAATATAATTCCTTTGGCTATATGACAATACTGTATTGCTACCTGAGAAAGGGCAGGTAGTTTTTATTAAGTGGATTTTTAAGAATTGTGCCAGTAAGAAATCTTGTGACAGAAGTATTTAGCTTTATTTTTCTCCAGTGTTGAAAGGACAAGGGGATGTTCAGTGAAATTAAAATCCAACATATAAAGTAGCATTTTATGCAGTGTTATTACTCAGTGGATATAGGATGATTACAGACTGATATAGGATGTCAAGTAGTTTAGAAAGATTCCTCAAAGAACTGAATGTATACATGAATTAAAGCAGTGCTTGCACTTTTTGCCATCAGTGTCATTTTGATCCTAGTCAGCATATCAAAACTAATGTATCAAGGTATCAATTCAAAGGAGCAAGAAGGTTCATTCCAATTCAGTTCACTGTTGTGTCACAGTATGAAGAGCCTTTTGCTTTCATTTTAGTACAGGAGTTAAGCTATTGCCAAAGCTAGAATACAGGGCTGATAGAATAGCAGAGAATATCACAATATTTTATATCTGCATTGATCTAGAATGTTCATGGGTAATGTTAAGTCAATAGTTTAAATTTTCTGATGAGAGAGGAAAAAAAAAAAACCAGACTCCCTGAAAGAAAGACTTTCTCCCCCTGTTCCTTTCCTGCCCTCTGTTGCCCCATGACCCTTTGGCAGCGTCTTCATGAATCCTTCTACAGGATCAAATGTTTCCTACACTGGGTTTTGTATTTCTCCTGCTCCTTGAGAAGTGTCTCAGCCCCTCCTCCTCCCCAGCAGATAAGCTCCTGCAGCAGCTTCCCAGGGTTTGTCAGCATCTGGGTTCCCCCCCTGAGGATGGAGAGGCGCTGCCAGGTCCTTCAGCTGCCTTTGTGGCTCATGGCTCTCAGGGCACTTGGCTGGCATGCTGGCTATCTCTGTCTTCTGGCTTTGCTCATGAAGTAGATGCTGTTTATGTTATGCAAACAAAAATGAGAATGGGGAGGGGGCAGCAGGAAAAAATTTTCCCTCTCACGAATTTTTCACAAGGAAACCACTGTTTTTGTTGCATTGCCCAAGAGCACATTGTATTTTAAAAGCATAATCGGAGTTAATTACCTTCTAAATGAATAAAATCTACAGTTAGCCAATTAAGTCAAGGTTTTTGGTACAGATAAAAAGTCTTATTATAAAATGGCTTTTTGTCAGTCTCTAGACCTTAGAGGGAGAGGAGTCCATTCTGTCTGTCTGCTTTTAAGTGCATTGTGTTTGTTCACTTGTTTTGCTTTTGCTTTGACTTTCATGCATTTCAAAATTTTATTTATATTAATAGGAATCCAGGAATGCAGCAGGTTTTTATCACTCATGGGTTTAAAAAAATAATATTAAAGGGAACTCTCATGATTTTTGTGGTGAGTTAGGGAGGTATTTTGGCAAGTACTTGGTTTTTAGCAAATGTTTAATAAACCTGTAGGCTGCTGGGCTCCTGCATAGTTGCACAGTCAGTTCTTAATTATTGAAACTAGTAATGGAATAGACTAACCCTCATAAAGCTAACACCCAGGTAATACAAAGCATGTCCACATTAGATAAGAACTTCCTATGTGTATTACATTTATCAAGGAATGGAGTTAAACTCAAGTAAAAGTGAGATCAGAAATCCAAAGAAGAATGGTGGGTGTTTTTCCTTTTTTTTCTGCTTTGTTTTAGCACAGCACTGCTAATCTGCAACCTGGGTTACACACCCACATACAACTGAGAGTTGCCTGTACAATTCTGCATAGCACATAGGCAACTTCCTTCTAGTTTATATTCATTGAGAGCTCTGTGAGTGCACACTACTAATCTGATTGACTTTTCAGAGAAAAGAGAAGGCTCAGTCTGAGATACTGCTCTTCAAAATTAAAATTCAATAGAACTTCTCTGCTTTTGTATACTTCAGTGATTTTGAGTGTGAAGAAATCAGTGACTTAAATCAGCCATGATCATAAATGTACTCTGGCCATGGCCATTAAAACAGGACAAGATGACATTTTGCAATGCATATGCAACAAATCAAAGAGTTTGATATTATACACCAAGACTTTGTGTGAGTGGTCTGAAAATAGTTTATGTTTTTCTTTTAGAAAAAAGTATGATGAAGCTATCCCTTGAAATGGAGAAAGCCTTTAACTGTCCAGTGTGGACAAAGAAGAGGAACTTTAAAATTTGCTCATTATAAATAGTAAACAGTTTCAGTGGTGTTTTTGTTCAGTTGAACTGTGTAATTATATAACTATATGATGATCAAAGGAGTGTCACAGTAAATAAGTTAGATTTTTAATAGTCTAGAAAGGAAATAAGTAACAACAATCTTCAGACATTTGAAGTGAAGTAATTACAGTAATCTATATGTTTTATAAAATTTAGGTAACAAAATAATTATTTACATTTTCTGTACTTACTGATTTATGTACTTAAAGAACCATGTCTTTAGATAGTGAGTTGGCTTTTGCAGGCCAATGAGAGACTTCTTTGTATCACAGGTTCTGTACTTTGCTTTGTATGTAATAAGCACAAGAGATATAAAACCAGAAGTTATCTGATATCAACTTCAAACTCTGCATTAGGTACAGAACTTCTCCAAATGGTCAGCCTATTACTGTCTCCAGAGATTATTCAAAACTATGCTGTGCTACTTCAAAAGAATTCTACTTCAGCTTTGTTAAAGAGCAGTCTGGTTAAAGATGTGTGTTTATTTTCATTCTATAACCCTCAAGTTCAGGCATGCTCACATCCTTATGCAAATTGAAGAAATTGCTAGAAATAGGAAGTTTAGCCCTCACCAATAATCTTGGTGAGTTTTGCCCTATAATAATCTTGGTGAGTCAGGTTCTTGAGATAGTATAAAAGGGTGGCACAGATATTCAATGACTACTCTAGGCAGAAAGTGGAAGGATGCAAAAAAGTATTCATCCCTGTTTAGGAACTGTTTAAAATCCTGCTGTTTGGTGTCCTACAGTGAGCCCATCTTCTGTGGGACTGGCCCACCACAGGCCTGCAAACCACTCCACGCTGAGTTTAAACAGGACTTTAACAGGTTGAACGTACTCTGAGTACTGAGGTCAGAAATTCCTAGACAATATTCATAGGCTACAGACTAGTGATAGTTGCTTGTCTCCTCAAAACAGAAGTCACAGAATAAACAGAGGCCAAGAGAGAAATGCTTATTGTAAGCTGCTTGGGATTTCGTGCCCTCTTGGCCCCCTCAGAGGTGACTGAGAAGATCTGTTTCATTCTTGATTTTGTTTGGGTTTTGTTTGTTTATTTTGAAAATGCATGCTAACTCAGTTGCTCTATTCCATCCCACCTATTGCCAGCTGAACTTTTGATGTTATGCTTAATCAAGTCTGTATATTCTTTAAAATACATATCTAATAGTACAATGTATTTGTAGCTTTGCACTGATTATGCTGATATGTATCACTGTTTGTTCTTGCTCATTTCCATAAGCATTTCCTGTGTTTCAAACACTCAAATCCTATTTTTTAAATTAAGGCATTCTATAGTTGTTTCCTAATTTTTCTGTGAAGGCCTTTTAAGTTTTGGATATTTCTCCTGTTTGTGCCAAAATGCAGATTCTTAGGACACATCACGGGGAACATTTAATTTCTTTGACTGAAGGACTGTCTGGACATCATGAGACTGGAAATGTATATTTAGGTCCTGTAAAATAATTTATGGTAATGACTGGGCTATAGAACCGATAGTGATGGGACTGCTGGAATAGGATATTTTGGTAACTGTGGCTTTAAATTACATCGTAAAACATCTAGCACAAAGGAGAAATGCTCCTTTTGTAAGATAATTATGTAAATGAAAAGTAAACACACACACAAATGAGTACAGTTCTATTGAATTTTGATTAACATATTCAGTCATAGCTGAAGCAAGATGGGCATAAAGCAAAAAAAACAAAAAGAGAAAGTATCTTACCATTCAAAACATAATCCTTTTGAGTTTGGCTTGATTCCTACAATCCCTAGTCTAGGAAAATTTTCCATCTCTTTTTTCTGGAAACTCATCTCAATAAAGACTACAAGATCTTGGTAATTTATATCAATATTTATGTTTTTTACTAGACTAGTTCTCAGTGCAAGCATGACACAGCAGGACTGTAAATGTAATCTCTGTCATAGTGTATATGCAAAAGCAATCTTTCAGTGGTCTCCAAGAGGGAGTCTATATGCACACAGATATATTTCTCAGACTCTCCAAAATAATGTACTATAGTTGATACCAAGTAGGGACAGCTCAACTCCTGGAAGGGCATGAGATATCACACTTGAGTATGATAAGTGAGCTTAAAATTAGATGCAAGGAAGGTGAGGGAAATTTGGTAATAACTTCCCATGTTAAGAGTTGTAAATAATGTTTTTGGCCTAATTTGTAAACCTCCTTCTAAGTTCCTAAGTAGTGGTACGGGCGTCTGCAGTAGGTGGGGTGTAATGCTGAAGGTGAGTCCTTATGTCCACTTATTTTAGATAGGGATGGACTGGAATCAGTGCACATTATAGCCTGGTTCCTCCACCAACCACCTTGCATGGTACTAACAGGCACTAAGCTCATCAGCCTAGACATCTGCTCCAGATGGCTCATTTGGTCACAGTCACATTTTTGAAACTTTTCTGCCAGTGTTTTCTGTGAGTAGTTTCTGTTTGTAAAAGGTGGAAAGAAATGTGTGTAAAGGGATTGTGTATGTTGAGCAAATCCTTTTCAGCCCAGCCTTGGAGTGAGGACTTTTTGTAAGAGTGCAGATTGGTGTGGAAGCCCCTCATAGTTTTACACATCTGTCAGACCCTCCTGTTCTTTGGCATAGTTAGGATACCTGCACACAGGATCTCACACGGTGTCCTTCTGTCTGCATTCAGTCTCCTTTCCCCTGTACACCACCAGAAAGACAGACACCATTGTTTGTGGAAGCACTTCTATAGAAATGACCTTTCTCCAAGAGATACATTGTCACAAAAGCTGAGATTTGCTGTATCCTTTTGTATCAGAAAAAGCAAATCAAATTTGTATGTTTTGTATTAAAACTTTGTGTTGAATTTTCCTCTTGGCATACTAACTGAAAGGCAGTATCACAAAAAAGCCAATTGTTCCCCCCAAACCAGGAAGACCACCAGTCTAACTGGTAAAAACACTTCCATTGGGAATATTATGATCCTTTTTTATCAGTTAAATAAATATTTGATATGATAATAATTACTGCAATATTTGATTATACTAAAGCCCTGAAAGGGTTAATTTTCAGCTTTGGCATTTTCCTTATGTAAACACCTTCATTCCATTTCATGCAAGACAGGTTTGGCAAATGTGGATGTTTTGGGTGGTTTTGACATCTAAGTTATGCCATCTAAGGACAAGTGCAGGCTGATGAATAATTTATTCACTTAAATTTCAGAAGAGACCATGTAAAACTAGCTGCCACAAAAAAAAAAAAAAAAAAGCAATGTTTTCTTTAGTCATGCATGTGATCCTTTAAATATTGGCTTTGGAACCTGAGTATTGTCAAACCTCTTTCTAATACAGAATTAGAAACCAAGCTGTAAAGATAATTTCTAGTCACTGACTATAACTACAAAATTTTATTGTTATATATATTCTACCTGCCTTTTCCTTTGCAAATATTGAAAATATGTGTAGGATGAGATTCAGATGGAAAACCCTTGACCATACTGAAATTAGTGATAAAATGTCTGTAGCTAACAGAGAAGAAAGGATTCTATGTATAAACCTCTATTTCTAAAGACAATGGAGGTATGCCACACAATTGATGTATATATTACACTCATGTATGGCCAGCATGTCTGAGAAATGAGTTTTTAAGGCCCAGTTCACGTTCTTAAGCTTTGTAGTCCTGTTTTCTTTATATCAAGGTCTTAATACTATGCTCTTACAGCACTGAAATCTTAAGTCCTGTTGTAATTCGTATTTATGTAACCATGGTGCTTGATAGCCTCTCTATAGGAAATTACCCCTTTATCTTAGGTTCTGTGAAAAAGCAGCCTCTGTCTGAAAGTAAATAATTAAAAGATAACACAAGAAGGATATAGACAAGTGGGATTTGAAGAAATTATGAGGCAGTGCTGTTAAATTTGTTTTGAGGCAGTTTTGGTAAATATGATGAGCAAGGCAATCCTAGCATATTCCTGCTTTCTTTTTCTTTTTCTTTTTCTTTTTCTTTTTCTTTTTCTTTTTCTTTTTCTTTTTCTTTTTCTTTTTCTTTTTTTCTTTTTCTTTTTCTTTTTCTTTTTCTTTTTCTTTTTCTTTTTCTTTTTCTTTTTCTTTTTCTTTTTCTTTTTCTTTTTCTTTTTCTTCTTTCTTTTCCTTTTCTTTCTTTTCCTTTTTCTCTTTTCTTTTTCAAGAGCAAGAGAGATGATTGAAAAGTAAAGTTTCAAAAGAATTGAAAAATAACAAGGGGGTGGCTTCTCAGAAGAGAAGAGCAGCTTGGGAGAAAGTACAAAGGCTGCTCCCTGAAAATGTAATTGTCAGTGATAATTGTCAGTGGTAGTCTGTCAACATGAGCAGATTGGAATCTCTTGATAAAGAGAAAAAGATGATAGGCCAAGAAGAGCAGAATGAAGTCACATTGAAGCTGAAGAAGGAGCTACAAATGACTGCTGATTCACAGCATTAGTTAGAAAGAGGTAATTAGAGGTCATGTTGAAAGTAGGGTTCAATGAAAACAGTTGGTGAAAGCAAAGAATATTGACTCCAGGTAGTGATTGCAGTCTGTGAGCTTAAAAGGGAGAGGTAGAATAAAATGGCTGAATGGTTACCAAAATAAGGGGGATAGAGAGCACCATCCTCTTTCTTTTTCTTTAAAAAATAAGGAAGAGACTGCATGATGTCAGAATGGTTAGGTGAGCAGAGAGAGGACAGAAGAAGGTGATAAACCATAAAGGATGTGTTGAGAGTCACAGCTAGTTACTGGAAAGGGTGATGGGAGGTGAGAATAGCTGACAGGAAGCTGGCAGAAAGAACAAATTTGGATGAATGTCCCTGGAGTAGCGTGGGAAGATGTGGATTGACATCCTAGAAGATGGAGGACTCTGGGAAAAATGGAGAGGATGACAACAACAAGAAATGGGAATGATGTCAGTCAGGGATGGGGAGGCACAAAGAAGCACAGGAGGATGGCAAGAGCCAGCAGTGAGGGTCACCAGACAGGAACAGGCTGTCTATGAGAGGCTCTGCTTATCAATGATGTTGTGCTAACCCATGCCAAAAGGAAGGGAAGGGATACCAAGGGATTCCAACCCTTTTGAGGTCTGGACAACTGCCCCCCCATAGCTGAAGGTTTGCACTAGATGACCTTCAAAGAGTCCCTTCCAATTCCCAACTATTCTATGATTCTATGAACTTTCATCTCAGTGTTCTCAATGTCTTGCAGCTGGTATTACATATGAGTTCAGTAGGAACTTGAAGAATGACTGAATAGTTTCCATTACTTACTATTATTTCCTTTTTAACATTTTAACAGGATTTTCTGCTTCTTTCAATATTCTTTCTCTTGCTCCTTTTGCAATATTACTCTACTAAGAAAAACTATGTTCTTTGTGACACTATACATTTAGAGCATGTTGGCCCATCAATTTTGTTAACTTTCAGACTGAATGATAGCTTTTCAGAACAGTGAAAGTGCAGTTTTGGTGCAACTTGAGAGCACTGCTGTGTTTTATTATCATTGTTTCCCATAATGGGGGTGTCTTGGTTTGGTGAAGTGACCATTAGGATGAAAGCCAGTAACTTCCAGGTTCTCATTGTAGCTTTGTCACTAGAATCAGTGCATGGGTGACCTTGGGTGATTCCTATAAACCAACTTTTCAACTATCCACTAATTTTAAGAAACCCAAGGACATTTTGAGCCTCCAGCTTAAGACACTAGTGACTCTATTCCCAAGGGAATGCAGCACCCTTAAGTATAGATTCTTTTATTGTTGGTGGTGTATAAGTGGTAAAATTGATCAGAAATGTCCTATTTGACTTGTTTTGCCAACTTTTGGTCTTCTGTAGGAAATTTCAACTTGCATGTCTCAGACTTTTCCTTCCTGAGAAACTGAAAATATTCTTTAAAGGTCTGTTTCCTGACCACTCTTTTAGAACAAATAGTACTTGCAGGTAGTCTTTCAAAAATAAGGTAACCAGATTAATCTTTAGCTTGAAAATAAGTGCTAAAACCTTTCTTTCTGCATAGTTTGCCAGTTAAGATAGATGACTAACAAATTAACTTACTTGAAGGGTGAGAGATTTAGTTACATAAAGTTTCTAGATTTCTGAAACTCATTATAAATCAGGATTTACCCCATTTACTTGACAAGGCCATGGTAAGATGCTGCACTAGAAAGCAAATAATTGTTTTTTTCAGTTAAAGCCAATGAGACAGTATGAGGGTCAGCTTTCATTGCTGACTGTAGACTACAACCCAAAAGTTTGGAGACAAATGTGACAGATGATTTGGGATGTTCAGATAACCTCCTCTTGCCAAGAGATATGTTCATTAAGCTGTCAAAGATCTGAAATGTATGCATTGCCCATCCATCTGGCATATAATTTAAATGCAGCTGAATTCCTGACCTCAGATATGATATAAGCATTTCTGAGTAGACATGACTGATAAATGTGCATAAACAGAGGCTCTTAGAATAAAATTTTGTTTTAAAAGCAGAGTAAAAAAACTCTTCTGAGATCTAGAGACTTGTGACAACATTGATAGATGGTAACATACTCATATAAAAAAAATTAACTGAGTACTAAATAATATTTTAAAAATATTTGCACAGGATTTTTGGTACAATTAATAAAGCTCTCTGTAGCCTGAAGAAAGGTGTCAGAAGTTGAGTGCCTGAAACTGAGATACTGAATTAATCACAACGAGTTTTCTGAGGGCTGAATAGATAATCTGCATGATTTTAAATATTAAAAACCTTTGTCAGGGTAGATGTGCCTGCAAAAATGCAAGCTGGCAGTTGCACATGATTAAGTCACAGTTGTCTAGGCAATTCTATATCTGGGTTACCACAAACTATTATAAATAAAAACAAGTATTGATACCTGAGGTTTTTTTAATTTACCTCTGTCAGGCAGCAATGTTGTCATCATTCAGGTGAATTTTAGCAATGTCATTTTAAAACCTTTATATTTGAAATTGTATCATACCAATACAAGGTTAGAACCCACACCTGCCAAACCTGGGTGACCCATAATGACCCTGTGGAAAGAGTAGCACTGTGGAGATTTGGTGTGTCCCTCGAGGGTTCACATGAGCAACCCAGCTTCCCTTGAGTGTCAATGCAACTTCAGCAGGAAGATGGTTTGATTGATATTTTTGGAGAGAGATTCTGTGATTTCTGGGGGCTTTCAGTGTAGGCATCTGAATCAGAGGCTGAGGCTTGATGGTGAACACCCTTTCAGACTATTTTCAGGTCTTGCTATATGAACACTGCCTCGACTCTCAAGACTGTAAGAAAAAGAGAAGACTCATCTTTCACAGTGCAGGAGATCTGGTGCATGAATTTAAACTTCTACACAAACAGATGGCAACATTTTCTTTTGCACTCCCTTTTCTCGGCATGGAGCATCACTGTCTTCAAGTCACAAATCCCGAGATATGTTTATTGACAGAGCTAATAGCAAAGCCTGCTTCTGCTGTATGAGCAGCTTTACAGAGTGATATATTTCTCAGTCTCATGAGGATGTTGAAAACCTGCTTCACTTGTGAGTAGTTCCGAGCACCTTGTCAATTGCTGTTCATGTCAATGAGGCTATTGTAGATACCCACAGGGCACCCATATCACCTGTGTGGTGCAAGGGATGCCTCCTAGTAGATCCTTAAAATCCAAATACTATTTAGTAGCATCATAAGGCAGAGACTTCTGCCAGCATCCAACACAAAGAATATAAAAGCAGACTTGGAACATTTTGCTACTGGAGACACAGGGTGGAAGTATTTCTATGGCAACTGTCTTATCAGCACCTGACCTGCCCAAGTATTGCCCAACTCTTTATTTTATCCTTCCTCCTTTTCCATTTGATACAGCCTTAAGACAGTGTATTCTGGAGGACAGCAACTGAAGAACTGAATCATATTTGTCCCTATTCAACAGAAATTCAACAAAAAACTAATTCACATCCTGAGCTCTCTCTGCATGATGTCCCCATGTTTGCTGCTGAGCATCTCACTGTGGGAAGACAGAGTTCATGCCCCACATGTCATGTGATTTACACCCAGTGATTTACCCTGCAGGACCACTTAAATCTGTTAAGATTTGCAGCACCCACTCTTTTGTCTATCTTCAATGTCCAGTGGTACGGAGGCTCAAGAGCAACCTGTTCTATGTTCCATGCCCCTCGTCACAGGTTCTCATTTCAGCTCCCAGTGACCATCCCATAGTACCTTCCTATACATATTGTCTGCAAAGGATCCAAACAGCCTGGTATTCTGGGATTTCTGGTGGATTCAGGCCATGCTATGGGGGTTATGCCTGTCCAATTGCTGCTGCTTGAAGGGCATGCTTGGAAAAGATGGTGTGCCAGCTCTTGAAAGTGTCCTCCTGAATGCAGGCTTGCATCCAAACTGTTCAAGCTATGGCTGTAAGCCACACACAGCTCACAAGGTGATTTCTACAGCCTGAGGGGCTAAACAAGTGCTTCTATACTTGGGAGCTGTGGTGGCATAGGATGTCCTTAACCAAGTGGTTGATGGGTTAGAATACTCCTAGCTTTATTGTTATTGCTCAGGCCTCTAACCCAAGCAATGCCCTAAGCAGCAAAGAGTTGTCTCTGAGGACCAAAGAAAGAATGGTCCCTGCAAGGAGGGCAAAGGGAAGAACTGCACCGGGAGAAAGGTGGTGGACATTGGACTTTAATGTGAAAGAGCAGGACATAGGGATGGCAGGAATTAGAGTGTCAGAAGGCAGAGTACCTGGGAGCAGTGTGGGTGGTCAGAAAAGAGAGGTGATGTGGACAGATGACAAGAGACACAGGGGTATAGGGACAAGAGGTAAAAGAAATGCTTGGAGAGGTAGACATGTGGATCCGAGTGGGAGAGTGTGGTGGTTTGAAAGGCTGCTGGGATGTAACCCTTTGTTAGTAGCCATTCTGTGCATCACAGTCAGTTAAGACACAGACTAAGTGTCCATGTGAAACATGCCTGAAAAATGAGAAAAAATGCAGTCTGAAAATTTTCAAGGAGTTTGGAGGGCAGTGGCAATTGTACCTGGTGATCCTGTTTGTTCCAGGTCTGTAGCAATTCTGGTGTACACCTCATTGAGGCAGGAGAAGTAAGAGAGGAGGTGTGAGAGACCATACTTGAAGGAGGTGTGTAGTTTGATGCTTCCCCTGCAGGGTTTCTCACTGCAGCGTGCCCCTGAGAGGCCTTAACTGGACCTGAAAACTGCTCTTTTGCAGAACTCCTGAGGGAGAAGGGGAACAGCATTGCCTTGCACCCTCATGGGGGTGACTTCTTTCCTCCTTTCCTTGCAGTGTGATACAAGGAGGGCAATTAATATTAATATTTTTACCTCTATTTTTTAAATTGATTTCATTTAACAGCATTTGGAAAACCTTGAAGATCATAGTATGTTCACAAATTCAGCTAATTTGTTTGTTGCAAGGACCCCAGCCATGAAGTGTGTATATCCAAGGCAATTGTGAATTGAGACTTAAGCCATTCAAGCAAGTCTGTAAATAACATTCAGTAAATAACATCCAGCCTCCTGGTTCCCAAAAAATATCCGGGCAGAGCCAAGAGAACCGATGCTTTCAGCACAACACTGCCCTCTGGAGCTCTCAGAGAGAGAGTTTGCTCATTCCAAGCCAAACAAAGGAAAAATAGAGGGGAAAAATAGGAAAAGGCCTTGGTCTCCAATGTAAAAATGAATAGCACAGTGTACACAGTACTTTAGTGAGTAAAGAAAGCAGCTATACTGTCAAAACAATGGAAAAATAAAGAAAATCATCCCCATCTCAAATGCTGTGAAATATTTTCCAGCATTGAATAGAAGGTGGAAAGAAATTGAGAATTTTAAACAGACCTGGAAAGAGTGACCTACCGCAACAAAAATTCTTTTCAATTTTGCTTAAAGACATTTGGCAGGATTCCAAAAACAACAACAAAAAAAAATCTAACTATTGTGAAGGAAAAAATTAATTTGCTCTCTCAAAAATCTATTTTAGATGCAGTTCTTTTTCTGCTGTACATCCTTTCATATTTTGATAGTGTTTGTGTCAACGCAAGGATGATATGTTACCTTGTGCTGTCAAAAGCTTACCAAAATAAACCTCATCAACAAGGCATTAAATAATAATATCACCTTTTTTTTGAAGTTTTTTTATTCTCTGTGATGTACTTATGCATATTTTTAAAAGAACTTAAATTATTGATTCCCACCTTCCATCAAACCTGTCTAAGCAGTGAAGTGTATATAGAATGTTGTGTTGTACTAAGCTCTGTTAAAGAACAACCCACAACACTTAATTGAAAGCATGGACTTGTTAGCAGTGAATTTCTTGAGTTTATGAAAGGCTGAGTCTTGCAAATACAGTAACAACCCATCATTGCTATTTCTGATGGCAGATATTATTCTCAGTAATATACATGCATGGAATTGGATTCAATAATAATCATTCCAATACTTTCTCCACAAAGTGTTTTTCTATTAAAGTAAATGATGGAAAATATGAAGTTAGGAGGAATCTCTGGAGAATATCTAGTGCAAACATCTGCTCCACGAAGGGTCATCTATAGAAGGTTGCTCAGAGCCACATTCAGTCAGGTTTTGAATGCTTCCAAGGATGGAGGTCCCACAACTTCTTTGGGCAAATTGTTCCTTGCTTTGACAACCCTTACGATAATTTAAGTTGTATTTCCTGATTTTCAGTTTATGCCTATTGATCTTCATCCTGACACAGTGAAGAGTCTGCTTCTGACTTCTTTATTCCCACATGCCTGAGGCATTTATACACACTGATAAGATCCCCCCTTAAGCAGTTCCATCTCTCCATATCTCTCCCTATATGCCAGGTGTTCCAAACCCTTAATTGCCTTTGTGACTCTTTGTTGAACTGTCTGCAGTGTGTCTGTGTCTCTTGTAATGAGGAGTCCAGTGCTGGACCCAGCACGCCAGATTTATCTCTCCAGTACTGGGCAGACAGGAAGGATCCCTTCCTTTATCCTGCTGACAAGGATTCTCCTAGAGCAGCTCTGGATGCTGTTTTCTGCAGGAGCTTATTGCTGGCCTGTGTTCAGTCTGGGGTCCCCAAGGATCCCAAGGGCCTTTTCTGCGAAGCAGCTTTCCAGCCAGCCAGCCCCCACTGCTGGGGCTCTTCCTTCTGACAGGAATTCATAGTGCAATCCAATCTTATCAGGACAGTAGCTGCCAATATTGAAAAGAACTGAAATGATGACTTGGGAATAAATAACTTGCATTGCTGTAGTTGAAAGAAAGGTTATTTGAATACCAGCAGACTAAGGGGAATGGATCAAAACAAACAAAAATGGCAGCAATAGGGAAGCAGTGATCCTCATGTGAGTAAATGTCTGATCAAAGAAACAGAACTGAATTATTCCCTTAGGGCTTGAGCCAGTATATATTGAAGCCTGTGAGAACTTCCCTATGGTTTGGGGGGCATTAAATGAAGCCAAAATGTACTATGAAGAAAGGGGGATAGTTTCCATAACATTTTTTTTTCTATTTTGCTAATCATAAGCAGCAGCTAAGCAAGCATCTAGAAATAGTGGGAAATTCTGAAAATATTTCATAAATTGAATTTAGGTTATGAAAAACATAAAAACTGTTTATCTGCATAAATGTTTGCAGGACTGGTACATATATGGGAAAGGAGATCCAAAGTAAATAATAACACAGAAGATCTACTGTTTTCTCTTCATTGATTGGGGAAAAAATTAGCTTGGCACTAGAAGATTCAAATTCCTAGGCAGTTGACTGCTGTGCAAGTAGAAGGAAAAGGAAGTAATTATACATTTTATCTCTGAGGCTAGTTATGAAATACTGATACCAACACTGCCATATATGACAGAGCTAATAATAATTAGCAGGTTCCCTTAGCATCCTTAGTGCAGATGGCCAAGTTTAATAGCATGTTTTAATTTCAATTCAGATCCAAATGGATAGCACGGGTCATCTTGGCTGATCTGCATATACGTTTATCAAGATCATTCTTAAAAGCTGCTTTTCCCTTAACAAACTGAATTTCCCCAATATTTTATTTTGTAAAATTTATAAGACAGCAGCCGTAATCCAAATACCTTGTCTTGACAGAATACAAACCAGAATAAAATTGGAATACGATGTTTCCAGCACATGTCCTGGTTAGGTAAGTGATAGGATCTGATTTTAGGACCATGGATTAGGGCTGCTTTTGAAAGATAATTTATGAAGAAGATATGGCCCTTCACCTGTGTCTTAAAGTAAAAATAGATCAGAAACCTGAGTTGCTTGTTTTTATTTCAGTTTTTTGTTAGATAATCTAATTTTCTATACAGCATTCCAAAGTTTACTTACTTTACTCTTTCCTTAAAAATTGATCTAAAAACTCCAAATGGGGGCTCTTCTCTTTGCAAGGTGAGGATTTCTTCACTTTTATTCTCATTGTGCATTGTATATTCACTGTGTACAAATATAGTGAGGAATGTTTAAATTATTTCTGAGAGCCCTTTCAGACAGAATTGCCAAAGAAGAAACCATGGATGACAAATCACTGCAGGAGTTACCTTTTTTCTTCCCAATATTTATGCAATTATCTCTATCATCCAGCCACATTTTGGTGGATGCTAGCATTATGACTTGAGATCTTTAGGATTTTTTTCTAGCTGCAGACACAAAGTCTACAGTGTTCCTTTCCAGGTTTGGATAGTCAAATTTGTCTTAACTAATTTCTCACCTATAGCATTGTTATAAATGTTTAGTCACTAAAGGAGTGGAAGGTCTTGTCTTCAAGAACATCAGTTTAAGTCCAGCTCTATGTGTGTATTTAGCTAACTCAGAGGACATGATGTGGCTCATAGTGATTAATAACTATGTTCTCCAGAAGCTGGCATCTTCACAGAGGTCTGCAGTATATCTAATTGATTTGGCCTCACTGAATTTAACCTTGAGATCCTCAACACACCAAAATTAAGTACAATTTTAAGTATAGTTATTAAATTAAACCTTAATTTTGCTAGAAAATATGGGCATCTAACACTTTAGGGATACATGAGGTGAAAGATTATTAATAAATCTATTAAATTTAGAACACTTTACAGCTTCTCTTTAGAAATAGAATGGCATTACTTTTTTTAAAAAAGAAAGAAGAAAACTCAATTATTTTGATGTTTACCCATTATAGGCTAAGTCTTTATTTGCCACAGGTCCTCTGATATTAAGAGTTAGACTGAATGACCCTGATGGGTTCCTTTCAACTCACCATATGATTCTGTGATAATAGTGAAATCAATATACAGTTGAGGATGTGGAATTTCATGTGGGCACACTGCCAGCAAAGTCAATGACTCTTTACCCTTCACTTAACCAAAATGACCATCAAAATGACCATAATTTAGGCATTGGAATGGCTAAAAGTGAGGCAACTATTTCATACTTGTTGATTCAGAGGGTGTCAACCTGTCATTAGGGAGTGTATCAAATTAATTGGCCCACACAGAGGGCAACCAGGAACACCTAGGAACTGAGCAAAGGGAGAGCTCACTGATAAATCCAGAACACTCTGCTGACCTTCTGCCCTGCTCTATCAAGATCCAGAGCACAAAATCCTCTCCTGGGGAAGCCTGAAAACCAGAGAAACCAAGCATGAAAGAATTCGGGGTAATATCTTAGAGATTATAACTATTTTCTAAGAGATGTCTGCATTGGATTGTAGCCTACCTGATAGTCTCTAAAATAATTGCTAATAATCTTGGCCCACAGTCTGCAAAAAAAAAATGTTTATGCTGGGTGAATAATTCTAAGCGTTTTCTTAGGTTGCAACTGATTAGCCTGGTAACAATATCAGAGTATATAAGGAACAGATAGAAAAACCTAGACAATAATTAGTCCCAATGATGGGATTCATGATAGGATTAATGAATGACTAATTCCAATTTTAAAAAATTAATTGACCCAATACTTCTTACTCAATTACAAATCTAATAGTTAAAAGAAATATTGCAGGTGTGACATTCTCACACTTAGGTACATCATTTGACCTAGACTTGTACAACCTTTTGCCTAAGAAACAGGATACAAAAATAACTGATTAAAGCTATTGAAACTGCACTGACAGTGTTACTCTATAGACTCTGAAATTTCATCAAATAGAAAAAATTACGACACCCTTTGAGGGTTTATTCTTGGCCTCAGATGATTTCAGTCTTTATCAGTGACATGGAAGAAAAACAAATCATGATGGACAAAGTGTGCAGGAATTGTGGAGCAGTAAACCATGTGGGAACAGTAAACAATGAGGCTGACAGATCACTGATGGAATTTGGATTGTGTTTCTGAACAGGCACAAGCAACAATATGCATTTCTGTTCAGTTTATTGGCTCATACTTAAAGATCAGAAGCTGTGCACTAATGAATAATCACTCTGGTGATGACTTACTCTCCAGGTAATCAGCAGACACCAGTTCTCAGAGCACAATTGTGGCTGAAGGGACTAAATTGAATTCTTCAGTATTTAAATAAAGCCATGTGGAAGAGGAGTAAAGAGGCCATCTCACTTTCACATTCGGTATGGATGTAACTGCTACCAGAATACTGTGACCAATTTCTGGCTGAGGAAGTGTGAAAAATTGATCAAGATTTAGAAAAGCAGAGAGAAGCACTTAAAACAAATTTGTACAAAGGCTATTAAGCTTGAAAGACTGGAGAAACTTTTTTATTTGAGGCTGTTGCTTAATCCCATCTAGGAAAAAAAGAATTTGTTCAGCTGAAAGATCAGCCTGGTATAGGTCAGCAGAAGGGCTGATCAAACAGCAACTCTAATAAAGTCCCTTACTGGGTTCATGTGTTCACAGGGGGGTTAGAAATGTAGTGCTTTAACACTGGAGTCTTTTTGGGACTGAGTGGTTCCACAGTGACAAAAGATTTTAAAAACAGTCTAAATTAAAGAATGGATCCTATGACTTGGCCCTTCATTGCTATCACTGCTGTGCAGGGCCAGGTGAACAAAAGAAACAGAGAAGGTCAGATTAGATAATCATCTTAGATCTTGGTACTTACCTGAACCATATATTTATCATACCCTACTTTAATCATTTGTATCAGCAGAATTCTTTTCTAACCTTATTAGTACAAAATGTTCTAAACCATTTAATATTTCACATGTCTAGTAAAACTCTCCTTTTTGGGGAAAGTGTATTTTTCCATAATATCTCAGCACAAAATCAGAAGTGCACCAGCTTGCAAAAATGAGGAATGGGGGGTAATCCTAATTAAATTTCTCCATTAAAATAACTTAGTCCCTAGTGAGGGCATTGTGGGGGTTTTGCAGCACGTTATTATAACTAAAAGGGCAAAGCCACCAGTGTTTGTTAGTTTGGAAATGGCAAAAATGCAAAAGATAACATTTGCAATGCAGTAACTCACTGCAAGCATCCCTGCATTTCTGAGGGCATTTCACATGCAGGCTGCCTTCCAATTAGTGCAGGCCAGATGAAGTTTGGAGCACTAAATATAAGCTGGTGAAATGATTTTGCACAGTAATTGACCTCCCACCACATGTCACTGATACAGTGTCCTTTCCCCTCACTGTGGCCTACAATAGAATTTTTGGAAGAATATTAACCTGGCTGTATATTATTTTCTGGTTCATTAAATATAATAGCAATTCTGGCAAGGCCTTTAGTTGATGAGAGAGATTTGTCCTCCACAAGAATGCATCACTACACTAAATGCTGGATCCCTATCTAATTTGCTCACAGTCAATACATTTTTGAATAGAGACATGAGATGGGAAACCCACAAAGGACCATTTATAATTCACAGCCTAAAAATCTCTCTGAGTTCTCAACTTTACCTTTACTGGCAAACACTCCCCATAGTCCTATGAGATTTTTAATGGGTTTTGATGCTCTTTGGCCATGAGGGTTCTGAGGAACAAGCATATCACCCTCTTGGTGCTATCACTCCCACACATAAGAAAGACCCTATAAAACAAAAGGGCTCAAGGGTCTTTTTTCAATACTTCATGCAACCTTAGAGCATCTTCTTTTGCCCTTAGACAATGTCCCTTTTTCAGATCATTTGCCACTGTCCCAGCTTGACTGGCAGTGACAGTTAACCTTTGCTTAGCAACCTGGAGGTATTTACTTTATACTTAAATATATTTTCTCTCTTGCATACTGATACAATCAATACCCACATTTACAGAGGATTTTTTTTATCCCAAAAGATTTCAACAAGCTCTGCAAGCTATAAATTTACAGCAGTACTGTACAGGTAGTGTAGCTTTTTGCTCAGTACAAAAGACAGTAGACAAAGTCTGGGAATCCTGATGTTTTAACAAGAAATTGCTGACACAGAATTTAAGCAGAGGATTCTGAATTTTGCTGAATATTAGTCTAGGATGCAGAGCTAGGTTCAAGTTGCTGATGAACCTAGGACCACAAAACTTGCCTAGGTGTCTCATGGCACTCATGGAGGAGCTAGTGCAGATCCACAAGGCATATGGACACATGACACTGGATGTCAGTGGAACTGAAGCACTTCATCCTAATGGTGCAGCCCTCAAAGCTATGCCTGGGTCCCTAGGCAATAGAAGATCTATTAACACCTTCATTTTCATGTTTCTGATGATGATAAAAAAAACAAAACAGCAATGCTAATATTTTGCAAAGACAATAGTCAAACTACAATGATACTGCTCAGACTAAAAAACAGGTATGACTCACACCTTTTCCCAGTTAAGACTCACAGACAAGTTGTCCTTGTCCTTCCCAGGCCTTCCCCATTATGCAGGTTTAGGTCAAACTTAATGCAGAGTGGCAACAGTTTATTTCAGTACTAAACACAACTGCAGCAGGAGAAATCCTAATTCAGATTCCTGGCCTTGGCAGTATCTGTCACAGATGGCTGAGGGGGAGAGAACGTGCTGCTTTCCATCCAGTCCTGGCTGAATATGAAATTCATAAAGAGCAAGGAGAATGAGGAATTTTCTCCAGCTCTGCCTTTGGTCTGTGTAGGGACTAGCATCACTGAGGCTGAGGAGAGCCTAAAACTTGAGGCTCCTTCTCCCTGAGCAGGCATGGTGACTGTTGGACTGGTTTTACAGAAGAAGTGCTTGCTAGAAAGGAAACCATTAGCTAGCTCCACCATTAGAAGGATATTGATGGCTGCTAAGCCTCAGAAAGTTCTCATCTCTCTTGTGTCAAGGGCATAGATCTGCATTCGGAGGCTATAAGGAAACTACTGAGCAGCCTGGCAGATCCCTTGAGGCACAGGATTAAGGGAGAGAGACCTTGAGTTGCAGTGCAAAGGGTATCCACACTCAGCCCAGACACAGTTGTCATGTCTCACCCACCAGAAAAACACCAACAAAACAATCCACAACAAAATCAGCTTTCCCTCTTCACACTAGGAGACTGCACTGATATAGTAACATTTGAAGTCAGGATTATTTCCAAGTTTAAAAATTTGACATATTCAGAATCTCACTTAGCTAAACTAAGCAGTTATTTTTTAATTTTTGGCCTCAATATCAAAAGCTGGCTTTGGATCACCCCAAGTTAGTAAAGATAAATATTTATACTAGATTTCTATTGTAAACCAAATGCAAATTTTTACCTTTCCTCATTTTCAGTTACCTCTGGCTATTTAATACATCCTCCACTAATTCTGTTCTGTACTATTGGTCTGAAATTTAGTCTGCATCATAAGAATCCTTAGTTGATAGCACTTTAAACTCATCTATAAAAAGCTTTTGATGACTAATATACATTTTTCTGTTCCTGCATTAAATTTGTTTCAAGCAAAAGGAGACTGTTTGGAAACAACACATTAAATTCTCTGATAAATCAACTACTTAATATTTAATTTGAAATCATACTGAGAAAAAAAAATTAATTTTTTCTCAGGCTAACAACTGAAGGGAAAGATGTAAGATGGCTGCAGAAATATAGAATTAGCATCATTCTGATATGAATTATGTGTTCTTAAGCCATAAGGAGGATAATATTATATGTGTACTTTATATTGTTCAATATTAAAAAACACTCACTTTAGATTAATTTAATTTGAATTCCTACATGGCAGCTCCAAATAAAGAGGATGAATAACTAAATGGAAAATGCCTTTGCTTATTCCCTGCTTTGAAAGGGATTCATTATTTAAAATATTACCATTAAAAATGAACAATTTTCACAGATATGATGAAACGGATAATTTTTTTACAGGCATCCTTACAACTCTGAAAAATGTGAATATCTGTTTACTGGCAAGCTTTTGAAAGGTATCCTTAGTAGTATAGGCACAAAGAGACATCATAGATGTCTCTGTCCTACATTTTTTATGCCATTGTCACACTAAATGGCACTAGACTTATCGTACCTTTCTCGTGGATTCTTCTTTCTGTGCTGTGTGCAGCCCCTGCTTTCATCTGCAGCTAAAACCAAACTAGCTCCCATGGTCCATGACTGAGCTTCTTGTTCTAAGACATCACTACTGCTACTTAATGATGCTTGATTTACACAGCTGCCTCATCCTGCCCAAGGACAGAGTGTGTAAGTGCCCTGTTCAGCCTTGAAAAAGCAGCCCAGCCCACGGGGATGCACTGAGCATGTTTTGTGTCACTGTCAGTGGCTCCAGTACAGTCTTACGTGGCTGCCTGCAGTTTGACCAGGGAAAACGATTTCATGGAGTAACAAATATGATCTGGACCATTATCTCAAGGATGAAGTCCTGTCAAATCAAAATATCATTTCCTTACCTGTCCACAAACATAAAATGTGTGATTAGAGAGGATTCCCGATGCAAGTGTGATGTACTGTGGGCACATGTGCAACAGCAGTAATGAGGAGATCATGGAAGTATAGCTGGCATCCAAGAGGAGCAGCAGACCCAAACCCCACCATTTAGGTAATTTGGCTGAGCCTTTCCTTTTCTGAGTTTTCTCATTATCCTTGGGATCTCTGTTTTAGCTAAAGCAAACAGCAGAGAACTGCATTACCTAAAATAGTTCTTGAAGGAAACAGGAAACAAGCAAACTGAAGACTGAGAACCTGACATTAATATTTTCAAGAGGTAACAGCTAGCTCAGTCTTGTCACAATTCTGTTGCAAACTCAGATTTTCATAGCTGTTTCTGCTGACTCCCCACAAAAGATTTTGCTACTAATATGCAATTGCATTTTGTGATGCAGGTCCTTACTTCATGCCAGTTAAGCCTCTATGCCAGTGGAATTAAAGCATTGTCCATTCTATTCTGAGTACATTAGGAGAAGTACAAGAAATTTATTCCTCAAAAAGTCACCAGATCAGCCCAAAATGACCTCTAGCTAAAGGGTGAGATACAGGTAATATTTTTAGCTTTCAGGCCAACTCATAGAGTCTTATTCATTAAAAGAGGTGGTTCATGCTCCTCAACATGAAGAATGTGTGATTCATGGGTTCAGTCCTCTTGGGGTCCTTTACTCTAATATCTACTGTAGAGGAGCATCATTTGGTGTCATGAATTTCACCCTCTTCAGTAGTCTAATTTGGTTGGTATAATTTGGCTGATAGGGCTGCTTTCTTTTTAGCCAAATAGAAGTACAGAACATACTTTTAGTAATTCAGGGCATTTTTAAGTCCCATATGGACTCTTTTGAGAAGCACTAAAACAAGTTATTATTGAGGTAAATAGTACATGGGGGAAAAAAGTAATGTTTTTAGATTAAAAGCTGAAACTGATGGGAAGGTGAAGTTTTTCCGCTTATTTGAAGAGCTGCACTGAATTCAGAATTCAATCAGACAAGCCATCCACATTCCTACAACAATGTTCCTATTCTAATTCATAATTTTGTCCTGTGTTCTCTTGATAAATTAAGACAGTCCTAATGGGCCCTTTTATCAACAGAACTTCTGTTTTAACCAAGAAAGGGGTATTTTCACTAGTCCAAGCAATAATTTTCCCTCTTGCAGTCTACAATTGTATTTTTCCTTATCATTCAGTACTAAAAGGAAGCACCAACATTAGTTCTTTCTGAAATTTTGAAAAATTTCTTTCTTTGTGCAAAATAGCTGGCACCATCATAATCTGTGATACTCTGGGCCATATCCAAAACACCTGACAGGTTAGCTCCATTCAGTAGCTTACCCTTTCATAGTATTTTCACTTTGCTTTTGTGAAAGTAACTCAAGACTGTCCCCTGAAGCTTTTTTTTCTTTACAGTGAATAAAACTGTATGATGGTCAGGGACTACAGAATATTTATGTGACATCTCTGAATATTTAATTATCCTGTATTTCTTCAGTAGGTCCCAATCAAGGCATGAACACTTTGTCTGGTTATCAAACAACAGGAGATAATCTATGAAAATATCATTCTTGATTATTGTTACACTTCAGTGATACAGTTGTTAAGATTGCTTCAAAAGGAAAACTTCCTCTGGGGATTTCAGAGTCAGCCAGCTGCCAGTCATGTCTTATAGTAATTTAAGACATAGAGTTAGTTTTAAAGGCTTGTATTTCATACTGATGTTTCTTTCAATTAGATATATCCATTCAAAACAAATAGTTGTCAGTTATTCAAATGCTGAAAAGTGTAATGCAGATCATATTTCTGTTCAAATTAACACGGCTCAATATTTGCAGTATTTGTGATCAGATTATAAAGACAGCTGGAGGAGCTTATACCAGAATGCCTTCAGCTTTAGTTCTCTAATATAGTTTCTTCAATTACATAATTTCAATTTATTTTAGCTTGTAATAGCATTACACCATATGATACTGTGTTAAATGTTGGTCTCTATGTTTATCTTTAAAAATGCATTAAACATAAAACATATAAAACATTATAAAAGTGTAAAAGAGCATGATAGTTCACAAATTAGCAAGGTTTTGTAGTTAAGGCTATCTGGTTAGCTGTTTTACCATGCAGCCTACTAATCCCCAGCACAAAGCTCCTAAGTAGCATGTGGTTTTTTACACAATTTAAAGAGATTGGCCTAAGTTATGCAAAGACCTAGCCTATGTGTGGGTATGCAGCAAGCATGAAATGACATCTGAAACACTGTTATCATTAAGCTGCATGTTTTCTTTATTGTCTTGCTTTTTATATTAATAGTGGAGACTTTTTGCATCACCTCCTCACCTTCACTGCATGGGTTGCCAGAGCAGCTTCTGGGCAGCCAGGCAGTTGGGCATCACTCTTGAGTCAAGATTTCTCCTGGTAATGCTCATTTCCACTAGACCCTTCTAACCAGAAAACTCTGAAATATTGCAACCTTTTTTGGTATGCAGAAGGAAAGCCTAAGATATCATTAATTTAATCAGTTACAGTAAATTTTTTGTGTCTTACCTTGTGTTCTCCAACCCTATTTTCTGTCTCTCTGGAGAAGGCAACAGCAGCAATAGGAGCTGCCAGCCAGACTCTGCCTTTGGGGCAGAACCAGCCCTCTCTGCACCCTGTAGATGCTGAAATCTGCTCCTCACAAGAGAACACATTTTGTAGCCTTGGTTTCTCCTTGCCTTGTCTAAAGCAAAAAATTGTACAAGGATTTCTTTCTGCAAACAAAATGTTTGCTTATGTTCAGAAGGACTGAAACAATTCCTCCATGATTCTTCTAGCTTCTGCCACTGAATTCAGCCTTGTTTCACAGCAGTACCTATACAATACCAGTATTACACATAACCCTGTGAATTCATTCAGGGAACATCTTGAACGAGCTGGGATGTTTCTTTCATTCTCCACTACAAGCCACTCAGAATAAATCCTATTAAAATAATGGAAATTGCTGTCATTAAGATAATCCTGTTTGGCCTACATAGAGCTCACATTTTTCTCCAGCAAAATATGAGAAATTATTGGTTTGTTCATCAAACAGCATATAGGCTATGCCACTGGAGCTGAAAAATAACACAATATCCACTTTTCATTTTGTACCCACCCTCGAGTTATCATTGTTTTGTGCAAAACAACTGTAAACCGTGGATTTAACCTAGCAGAGTTTATGGGTGAGAGTTACCTGAAGCAGGGATCACTGTTGGTCTGACAGTGACCTGGACAAACTTCTGCATATTCATTATATCTCACAGTACTTCACAGTAATATGTTAATTCTGGTAATGTATTATACTACACATCATACAGTCATTCATAATGAGATTTTGTTGCTAGGGAAATGACAGCAGATCCTATGACAAAAGAATTTTAGTTTGTAGGACTTTGGTTTTATGGAAGATAGCACACTCTGTCCAAATGAAATCCAAAAGACTGGCACCCCGTAAGCTTAATTCACAGTCCTAAAAATATCATGCTGTCCTTTCTGAAACTAATGTAAACCATCACATTAACTCATTTCAGAAATTCCAATGAAGGGTTTGGCTCAGAGATGGAATAGATTAAGCAGGCAAATTGACTGAAAGTACTTCAAACATCAGTTTTATTTAGAAACAGGGGTTTTCAGCTGATCCTCAATGCATATTATTAAATGAAAAGTTGAAAAAATACTTTAAATGACCTGCTCGTGGCTCAAGATAGCTTTGTACATATTCTTCATTCAGAGTACCAAGAGTACCAAGTACTTTCTCAGAGTTCCTGGAAATCTGACTTATATAGAATTAGTAAAAAAATGTATGTAAAAAGATCTTATTGAATTAAACATAATATATTGTTTTTATATATACGGATGGTAGCATAATGCTTTTCTTATTGTTTATTAATGCCTTAAAATCTGGCTAATATGCTAATAGTAACTCTCAGATTTGTTTACTAATTCTTTCATTTTCTTCAGGCTACAACTGAAGGAAGGAAAGTGCCTGAGCTACTGGCCATAGGCATTTTTAGAATAAAGGGATTATTAAAATTCCCTGTCATAACAGTGCACAAAGAGCTGAAAAAATGAGCACATAGGCAAAGCCAAACATGGATTCACAAACAGGAGGTAAAGCTTGAAAAACATGATGTCCTTCTATGAAATAGACTGGCTTGGTAGATAAGGGGAGAGCAGGTGGTTTTTTCACCTGGACTTCAATAAAGCTGTCTCCCACGGGCTGGATGATGAGTCAATCAGATGGATTTCTGTGCTACAAAGTCATTGTGGAGGCCAGCAGCTGGCAGTGTATTCAAGGGGTGACACTGTACAATTCTGCTCAGTATGATCAGGGTGATGGGGCAAAGCGTGACCTCAGCAAGTTTAGACAAAACTGATGGGAGTGGCTGATACACCAGAGGGGTCCCAGCTGCAGAAATGGGACAACAGGGACATCCTGATGCTCAGCAAGGGGAAGTGCAAAGTCTTGTACCTGGAGTAGAACAAGCCCAGCTCCAGTACTTGCTGGGACTGACAGGGTGGAAAGTAGAAAAGGATTTGGGTGTCCTGGTGGAGACCACATCAACCATGGGTCAACAATAGTCATTGTGGCAAAGAATAATCATATATCCTGTGCTGCATTAGGGATGCTGCCAGCAGGTTGAGGGAGGAAATCCTTCCCCTCTAATCAGCACTGGAAGGGTCACCACTGAGGTGTTGAGTCCAGTTCTGGTCTCTTCAGTATAAGAGAGACATGGACATGCTGGAAAGAGTCCAATGAAGGGCTGTGAGTATGATTAAGGAACTGCAGTATCTCTCCCATGAGAAAAAGCTGGGAGTGCTGGAAAGGCTAAGCCTAGAGAAGAGATGGCTCCAGGAGATCTCATCAATGTATATAAATAGATGAAAGGAGGATGCAAAACCAGAGCCAGACTTTTTAGTAGCATCCAGTGACAGAATCAGAGTCAATGGGCACAAACTGAAACACAGGAGCTGCAGGCTGACCATCACCAAGGTGACTGAAGCTCAGCAGAGGTTGTGCAGGGAGACGAAGGGATTTTCATATTCAAAGACCACCTGGACACAGCAGTGTGCAACATGCTCTATGTGGCCCTGCTTGAGGAGGGAAGTTGGACAAGGTGAACTCCAGAGGTCCCTTTGGACATCAGCCCTTCTGTGGTTCTGTGATTCTGTGAACCAGAACTCCATCGTTATGGTCAAAATGTGTCAAGAGAAGAGTTGTCATGTCTTCTGCAAAGACTAACTCTTTTACCCAGTGATGGTGATGCTGACAAAGTTGCACTTCTTATTGGTTATACTCAGGCAGTCCCAGAAGCAATGGGAAGCTCAGACTTTGGTGTTCATCCTCCTGATAAAGCCTTCCCTGTCCAGACCTCAGTACAGACCTCAGACAAAGGCCAAGTGAAGATTTTTACTTGAAAGTTTTTTATTTATGGAACTGTGATAAACATCTGAGAATAATAGACACAGATTCATTAGCTTTCCATGCCATAATTTGTGTTTCTCAAATGATGTCAATTGTTACAAATGTTTTTCTTGTTTTCCTCACATTTATTTAACAGATAATCACATCTTAAACACCTGATCCTAAATGTTCCCTCCCATAGATGTAAGTTCCATCATCACAGACTTTCAGTCTGTTTTCAGACTCAGGATCTCTTCTTATCAGGTATTACATATTTTTATTATGTTTTAGAAAGAGAGAAAAAATATGGTTTTTTTCACAGTTGGTAAAAATTAGGCAGTAAGTCAGATTTCCATGCAGCTTTCAAGTTTTCTACAGATTTCAATTGCTAAGGTGATAACTCCCCATTAAAAGATCTTTGACATTGTTCCATATCCACAGCATTAACAGAGTATTTATTTCCATCAAGGAATATTTCTACTTCCATTTCCTTTTTCACTTACTACTGTGACATGAAAAGTATGAAGTCCCATCTTCATTCAAGATGACAGAAATATCAGTCCCTATAGCAAGGTTCTTTTGTCATTTTATGACTTTAAAAAATCCATTTAAATAAACAGCAAGGAAGAAGTCTCTAGAAAAATAAGTAACTCACAAAAAAATGCTTATTTTCTGTGAACTGCCATTTACAAATCCCTAGGATGTTTTTCATCCAACTGTGATCATAACAAACCTTTCCATATGTGTATTTTTCTTTGAGAAATCTTCATCAGAATTATTCCCCAAAGGCCTTACAGGCTCAAAAATCTCAACATAGTTCCATCATTCTCACAGGAAAAGTGATAGTTTAGGAAAAAGTTAAGATTTTCTTAGGCTTTTTCAAACATTCTAATGAGTAAATCAAGTATATTTTTTCTTTGAAAACACTGATGTCATCAATACTGTGTCTTGATGTTCTTCTAAGTTCTAAAATGTGTTTTCTTGCACGCAATTTGTGTGGAATATTTGTCACTTCAAATCTTCGAAATTTGACGAACTTTATAAACAAGGATGATTATTCTGAAAAATAATTCTACATTTTTATTTGATTTCTATTATAGTTTCTGGAGGCTCTAAAAGTTCTCCCCAGAGAGTTGCAAATTAAACACATCAGTATTCCAGCAATACTGGAATATTGATGTAGGTAAAATGAGGCCATAAGAAAAAAGCCTGCTGTTTCCTAAGTATTTCTTGTTCATGTCAAATAGTTGCCTGTGGTGCTGGATACAAACATATTTGACAAGTGATTTATAGCAAAGTCCCAGAAAAAAAGAACTTATTAGAAGAAAAATATCTAGATATACTGAATCTCAATTCTGTTTTAACCTTAAAATGATCATTTGACTTTTATTGATGGAGTTGAAACAGCTATAGTATATTGCAAGAAAATTTTGTATATAAAGGAAAGTTATTATAGTTTCTTGAAACCAGGATCTCAGTGAAATGAAATTCAGAAAAGCACTTCAGTGCCACTTCATCTGAACACATTCTTTTTTACAGAACTGATTTGCAAAAATGAGGTTTTGGTGTTTCCTGGTTCAGTACACAATTCCCCTCTGTTTCAGAAGCTTGCAAGTGAAGCAGTAAATGGAACCAAGGGAAGGAGAACCTTTCCAAGAAACAGGAAGACTGAGGAAGTGAATAAGCACTATCTGAAAAATGCATCACAGCTTCTTTTAAAATAAAACATATTTTAAAGTAGGCCATCCAATAAAAATATGCTTTTTCCTTCTTTCTACTGAAATAAACACATTGAAATAAAAACATTTAGGTAAGTTTTAAACTTTAGGAGTGTGCCTAGGTGAGACACTGAGTAAAACAGACCAGAAGAATCAAAGCATGATGCAGGTAGGGAATTGCTTTTGCAGGAAGTAGGGCTAAGTTGGAAGAACACAAAGACAAGCAATGTCTTTGAACACTGAACAAGTGCTCTGAACTGGACAGAAATATTAATCTAAATGAGATATCTGACTTAATACTTTTATTTATTATTCTCTTTTAAGTCATCCAAACAAACATTTTCATATTGGATGTACCTTGCAAATCCAGTAAGACACATTTCTCATGTGAGGCACTTTGCCAACAGTCAAGCACGAAATAGTGTGTCCTATATCTGAGAGGTAAAAGAGGGACTCTACCAGATGACATCAGTAGGAACCAATATCAAAGAAGGACACTAAAGAGTCAATCAGCATAGGAAAAAAAAATCAGACACCACAGCACACAAGCAGCATTTAAACATTGGCCAGTGCATTCCTAGGACCAGAAACAAACCCCTAATTTAACGGGAGATGCTGTCATTTTTGCCACATGATAGAAGCACATCAGTCATGTGTTGATGAAGGGGCTGTGGAGGGAAGGAATGAAGTAAGCAGGGAACACATCAGAGGCTGGCAAACCGTGATTTCAAACTCCATCCCACTCCTCGCCTTGAGGGAACTTGGAAAAGAGGCAACAGGAACAGGCTGTGGGCTATGAAAACTGTTAGGCAGACTGTATCCAAATGATGGGTCATACTTTGGGCTAAATTATCAGAGCTTTAAAGAAACAAATTGAGAAGCCTACAGGTGCTGCTGAGAAGTTACATTTTTTTACAGTGCTGCTTGTCAAAGAGAATATAGCAGCACCTTCTTGTTCTAATAGACTGTATTGAAGTCATATGTTCAAGACAGCACTAAAGCAAATTGATAAAATAAAGGGAAACTAATTCCATATGAATGCATTTGCAGTGCAACTCAAAAGGAAGCTGAGATATAGTCTCACCCATGCACATATAGTCTCACCCATGCACTGGGACACGTAAATCAGAGTTCTTAGCCCTCACACTGGTCTCCTGGCTGATTTTGAGACAGTCCTTTCACCATCCCACACTTCAGCTTCTACAGCTCCAAAACTCTCATACAAATTAAGTGATTTTAAGGTCTGATTTTATTAATAAAAATTGAGATGAACATTTAAAAGGAGATGCAAGCAGTGTATATGATCTGTTGCTAAAATCTTTTTTGGAGGTTTAAATTAAAAAAGTGTTTTACTGCTCTTTTAAGAAAACATTTGAAGGGTGAACCCAAACTTACTGATCAAGAAGACTTGATCCAACTCAAGGTCATTCTAAATGCAAGAAATAAGTAAAACCAAATCAAAAATAGCCCAACTATGGTTTGACAACAGAGCTACATAATTTAAAATAAAAACTAACAAAACACAAATAAACAAGATCACGTGTCTTAAATCTATTGGAATTATTTTATTTACAGACAAAAGACAAAATAAAGGAGAAATTGTTTATATTTATATATTTACTAGTTTTACTGTGGTTCTGGACTACTGAACCTGTGAGAGAGAGATGGTTTTTGAAAGTTCAAGGCACTTTCAGATGGCATGGAACAGTGATGGATTCTAGGTTACCTGGAACCATACAAAAAAATTATCTGGGGTTTGGAAAGCTGGAAAAAATAATAATAGTAACAATTTAAAAAAAAGAGTAGGTTTCATTTTAAAAGGCTTAGAAAATAACCAATACTTCTAATCCTCATCCTTGACTAACCTTCACAAAATACTAAGTGGAGATTAGGAGGATCAGACATAGGATGACTGTTGGAGAGAGGGAATGACAGCAGCTCTGTTCAGAGGCAGCTACAGAGAGAAAGAGTCTGGGCACAGATCTTCTCCTGTGTGTTCATAAAAACCCCTTGCATGCTGCTAAATTGCAGTCCTCTGCTTTAGATAGCCTGCAGGTCCTACTAATGAACTACAGCATGGAGAGAGCTATAATATCATCACAGGCATTAATATCACAATGTCCCCTTCAACACTGTTATAGAGCTCATGAGTAAAGCTGTTTAATTTCCAATATTTTTTGTGATCAGTCTGTAGTAAGAGGTACCTTTTTACACTCAAATTTTCATATTGCCACAATAAATAGGCTACAATTTTCTTTTAAGAGCTAATTTAATTTTTATTTAGACTTGTAGAATTATAAGTAGTGCTATGCCTATGAAATTTGGTGAGATACAGTTTTCATTTCTGGAAGAAATATTTTAGGAGACTTTGCAAATACATTCCTGGGAGCTGTGATTTGATTTTAAAGATATTTTATGAGAGTGGGATGGGGGAGTGTGTTGGACGAGATGAATAATATGGAAAAAAATTGTATCACTGCACCAAAATGCAGTGGTTTCCAAAGAGGAAGGTGATCCTCTGTAATGTATTTTATAGGAACCCTGTACTCAACTGAAAGTTTTTCTGATATCTAGGGTGGTGCAGCAAGTAAACAAAAGTGTAACTTTGATGTGTGCTCAGCATTTATACAAGGGGTTGTGCACTGTGATACAAAGCAAGGAAAGATTGGATTTCTGATTTCACATTGGTAGGTAATAAATACATAGAGCTCTTATGAGCAAGGAACCATGATGACTACCAGTTCCTAATGAATTCCTGAATTTTCTTTGATGCACAGATTTTTGTTTCCTTCATAGGAATGTTGTCAGACTAGGTTTCATTAACCATGTTTGCTTATTAGATATCTTTGCTCATTAAAAGCATGAGCCATTTAAATGAGTCCCAAATAGTGAAAAAATATTCTGTCTAAAACAACACAAAATGTCTGGCTGGAGAGTTCCTAACGAGACAAGATATTGACAATAGAAAAAAACCCCCTTGCCCCTGTGCAAGATTTTGAAAGGCATTTTTAGGGATGGCTTATATTGCACTAAATAAAAGAAAGAGAGCAGCCTGAAAGCTCTTTGCTATGGTATTTTTTTAATAGCAGAATTTGCCATAATTTTGAGACAGTCAGGTTTCCCAAATTCCAAAAAGGATCTGAGTGTTTTCAGCCTAACCTTTTTGAGGTTCAAGACTCTGCCACAAAGCACAGGTCTGTATCATTAAGATAGCAGTTCTCAGCAAATGACAGAAATATTTCCTTAAATACATCAGCAACAAAAGGAGTCCCAAGGAGAATCTCCAGCCTCCACTGGGTTTGGGGGGAAACATAGTGAGTGGCAAAGGATGAGCTACTTAATGCTCTTCTTGCTTCAGTCTTTAATGGTAAGACCGTTGAAGTATCCACCCCTCTGAGCTGGAAGACAAGAACAGAGCATAGTGAAGCCCCCATGATCCAAGGGGAAACGGTCAGTGGCCTGCTGCATCAATTGGAAACAAACAAATCTATGGAGCTGGATGGGATCCACCTAAGGGTGCTGAGGAACTGGCAGAAGAGCTCACCAAACCACTTCATCAGCAGCCCTAGGTAACGGGAAGTCCAAGTTGGGCAAGAGTGTTGATCTGCTGGAGGGCAGGAAGGATCTACAGAGGGATCAGGACAGGCTGGATTGATGGGCCAAGGCCAGCTGTATGAGGTTCAACAAGGAGAAAGGCTGGGTCCTGCCTCAGGTCACAACAACCCCAGGCAGTACTTCAGGCTGGCAGCAGAGTGCCAGTGGAATTTGCTCAGTGGAAAAGGACCTGGGGCAGCTGGTTGACAGCCAGCTGAGCAGGAGCCAGTGTGTGCCCAGTCCTGGCCTGGAACAGCAATAATGACACCAGCAGGACCAGGGCTGTGACTGTCACCCTGTACTCAGCACTGGTGGGGTTGCACCTCAAGTGCTCTGTGCAGTCCTGGGCCCCTCACTGCAGGAAAGGACAGTGGAGGGTGAAGGGTCTGGAACACAAGTCCTGTGAGGAGAGACTGAGGGAGCTGGGGGTGTTCAGCCTGGAGAAGAGGAGGCTCAGGGGGGACCTTATCACTTCCTACAACTACCTGAAAGGAAGTTGCAGCAAGGGGTGGGGTTTGGCCTCTTCTTCCCAGTAACAAGCAACAGGACAGGTGGAAAAGGGTTCAAGTTGTGCCAGGAGAGGTTTAGATTGCGCATTAAGAACAATTTCTTCCCTGAAAGGGTGGTCAAGCACTGGAATAAGCTGCCCAGGGAAGTGGTTGAGTCACCATGCCTAGAGGTATTTAAAAGACATGTAAAAGTGGCACTCAGGAATAGGGTTTAGAGGTGGACTTGGCAGTGCAGGGTTAGCAGTTAAACTCTATGATCTTAAAGGTCTTTTCCAACCTAAACAATTGTACAGTTCTATGATTCTGTGAAATAGCACCTGACTTTCTCAAAAGAAGGACAACCAGCATTTTCTCAACTATTTAAATATATATTCCTATTTTTTCCAACTATAAAAAATGATGGCCATTTTCCCTTACATTTTTAGAAATAGTAGCATTCCAGCATGCCATGGCTAAAGCACACTGATGCTGTCAGAAATTATTAGATCAGTGAATTAAAGATGTCAAAAAGTATCTCTTAACTGAAGGGAAAGAAATTTAGTGTGAGATATTTTCAAGACAGGAAATGACCACCTTTTCCTTAAATGAAAAAATGCTCTTGACTTAGGAATCCTCAATTAAATTAGAAGCTTATGGCAACACAGCAAAGAGATGGGTTACAGAGAGACACCTCTGTTAAATAGATTTTATTCATACACATTGTGCCATGTACAAGAATGACACAAGGGAGATTTTTGTTAAGGTTTATTTAACATAACAGCAATTTACCCATGGGATCAGTTTTTATATGAAAATCACATCCCCATGCCAGCCAGTCTCCTTGGTGGGGGATTAATTCTCCCAGCAAAGTCAGGCAGTGGCTCTGTCACTACCCTCTATGGACTTTCACTGTGGAGCAAAAGCTGTATTTTACCCAGGTTGTGTAGGAACCAATAACACAGAGTATCTCAGCCTCTGTTCCTCCTTGAACAGAAAGCTCCCAGTAAAGGTAGGAAATGCAGACAACGCTCTCAGGGGATAAGATTTGGAACTCATCCATGCTTTTGTTCACAGTGGACTTTTCTGTCTTTCTCTAGACCAATTTAGTTTTGTATTATTCTGTATTCTGTCATCCTTATCTGAGAAAAATAATAGAAGCTAGTCTTTTCCAAAAATCCACCCCAGAGTCTTACATTTTTTCATTAAAACTGAGGCCTCTATTAAAAGGATGTTGATATTAAATTATAACAATGCTCCTAAGGAGGTACAAATATTTATTTGAGCATCCAGAGACATGATTAATGTGATTTCAACTAATAACAAGGTAATGTAAAATGAATATCACCCTCACATATGTTATTTTTAGAGTATCTACACCAGTAGCAAAAACATCATGGGGAACTGGGCACAACTCTCACAAACACAGCATAAGATGTGAAACCTAAGAAAAATATATTAAGTTACTGGCATCTGTTTGTCTAGAAATAGAATCATCTTACAGTATGCTCTGTATAGACAAGGAAAACACACACTTTTGAAAATGAATCAACATTTTCAAAAAAAACACACTGATTCTGAGTGTGTGGTGTTCTGGTTGTTCAGTGTGGACACATGGATGGTGCTTTGCTCCTTGAACGTCCCTCCACATTTCCAGCCCTCCATCCATGTGTTTTCTGTCACATATAAAATGAAAAGCATGACCTCATATACTTGGAGGTCCAAGACACCAGACCGCATCTATTTCTCTCCCTGCTTGGTATCTGCCCAGTGCTGAAAGAAAATAACCATTTTGAAATTTGTTGATTTTAACTATTCATTTCTCTTAAATGTTGGAACTTTTATTTTACTCAAGCAAGAAAACTCCTATGAAGTGATACCTGAGAACTACAAAATTTCCCAGGTTGCTGAAAGGCAAGCCGTCTAACAGACCACAGAAAAAAAATATTAGCATGATCTCCAGAAATTGCAACTACAGTCACAATATGAATAAGCATATTATTAGTTTTCTTAAAGTTCACTAAAATTTTCAAATGCAAAACTTGTATCATACGGTAGGATACAGCTGGTAAAATCTCAGGAAAATCCTGTTTTCATTTTTTTCATTTTCAAGGTAAGTTAAGTTTCTACAGAAAAGCATATTGTCAGGATGTTAATGCCAACAGCTTACCCAACTCCACAAGACATGACAGTGTGAAGTTATATTTTCAAAAAAAAGCTAAAGACTGTGTTCTGTGTTTCATGATATTGCCAAAGGGCATAATTCGTTAATTCATGTTCCTGAGACTCTTTTGAAAAGTTCTGTGTGCACACATTAACTGCTACTATTAAAAATATTAAATTATTTGTATTTAAACAGAAAAAGAAGAAACCGTGCATAATATTGGTTATGAAGCTTAGGCAATAGATATTACAGATTTCTACTTATTTTATTTGCTTGTAATATTTTATCATGAAAATTCAACTGAAATTCTGATAGCAGTATATTCTCATATATTGGCTTACATCTTCCCTCACACATTTCTTTACAGCTCCAACCCAGGGAAGCATCAATGTGAAAAATTCTATTGAATTCAAAATGATGAAAACACAAGTTTAAATTAAAACATATGTATGAGTTTTTACTTAAAAAGAGATGGATTTGTTAACCTTTTATATAACTTTAAAGGAAAAATTGCATCTATTGCATTATTTTGTCTTATACCTTACTATCTGCTGAAGAAATAACTGTGTAGGGTCATAATAGCAGTGCTTGGGTAGGACTCTGCAAAAGCCTGGCGATAAGCTGGTAAACTCAAGTTCATATGTAAGTATATTGAGATAAAATTTGTAAGTAAAATTACAAACTTGTCAAATAAGATGAATTTTACTGTTTGTCTTTGCACCATATTAAGTTTCACCCTTTCACTCTGAATGCAATTCAGTCATGACTGAGGACAGCATGTGGATACTGTTCTGGAGCAAGCATTAATGAAAACAGGGTTTTTCAAAAAGACTGTCCCATTATCACAGTGGAGCTGGGTTTTGTCACTGAGAAGGGCTGTCAAGTCCTGCAGCATTATAATTAGAGACCAAGGGGATCACTGATAATCAATACCACCAACTGAAGTGTTTCTAAAAGGTTTGGAATGTAATGGACTATGATAAATCATTCAAAATTCCATACACTGGGCTAGAACAAAGTCTGGATGAATGTTCCAAATTAAATTCTGTAGAACTTTATCATTATGTGTGGATCATGTTGTACCTGTGGAATGTTTTAACTGCTGTCTCTTAACTTCAATAGAATATTGCAAAAAGCAAGGTAACCCTGTTCTTTTGACTCAGCAATTTGTGTACCTTCTCCACATGTTTCTATGTGACTGTTAATCTATTTTCTGGACAGAGTTACACCTATGAATCTTCTTCTAGCAATTTTCTTCAGCTTCAAGTAAGTATCTCATGTTCAAGTCAAATTTGTGTAATCAAACCGCGTTGCATGCTCTGTTTGGTTTGGTTTTCCTAATTGTTTCAGATCATTGTTGATTGGTTCCTAGGCCAAAACCAGAAATATTGGAATATAAGTTCAAAATACTCATTTCTGCTTCTCAGTTGGAAATTAACTTGTGAGAGACAGCTCAGAAGTACATCTGCGCAGATGAATATGGAGTGCAACATCTTCTCAGAAATAATAAAGTCCCAAAAAAGAGGCTGGAATAGGTTTTCATTCCATCCTCCATAAGATGAAAGAGGTGTTAATGAAGGATTTTAATTCAATTTTCCTCTGCAATGGTTCCTGGGGGAGTTATGTTGTTGATGATGTGAGGTAAGACAGCAAACCTCAGTCATGTTCAAATTATTGAAAAGTCAAAAGTAGTCCCAGAATGTGGTTTCTGTTGTAATTTATTATTATGAATGTTCTTCCATTACAGCATAATTGGACAGGTCAAAACTGCACATTAATTCACAAATTAATTAATTCCCAATCACTAAACAGTTAAAACTTGTGACAGATCTTCTGTTTGTATTAAACTGACATGCAAATTCATAGATTCATGTCAAGTCATTAAAATGTTGTGAACAACCAAAGACTATGTCTCACAATACCTTTAGGCCTCCATTTCACTCTGCAAAGATGTCATATTTAAGATTCATTTGTGGCCCACAGTTTTTCTGCATGAAATCTCAGCCTTACTGTTAAAGTAGAAGATGGATGGATGGATGGGTGGATGGATGGATGGATGGATGGATGGATGGATGGATGGATGGATGGATGGATGGATGGATGGATGGATATTTTTCAAAAATGTGAAAGTTTCATCTCAAAGAATATCTGACATCAGCTATAAAGCTGATAGGTCTAATCCTTTCTGATGCTCTGCCAAGTCATTCTTTATCAATTACATGGAGAGAGAGGTGCCACACATTTTGCATGATTGAAAACTCTTCTAACAGCAGTTTGAACAACTGTAGTGGCCAAAGGAAGAGGAGAGGGGAAAAAGCTGACTTGTGCACCTTCATCTGCTGCACTGCTACTAACACAGCAGAAGCAGTTCTTACAGGTTGCCACAGGGAAATACTTCATAGTCTTCTTCATCTCAAAACTAAAGAGTACATTTCTCTTCATCTGATGAGAGACAAGCATCTTCATGCTAAGCATTCTTCCATGAACAATGTTAGACAGGGATCTCCAATTATCCATTCTTCATTCTGTTACAAAGAAACCAATTTGTTTTGAATTGCATCATAATAAACTCAATTTTGCTGTCCTTTCTCAGGCCTTTGTAAATAAGGTCCCTTTTTTGAGTAATCATATTTTAGACATAAATTTTAATTTTTTTTTTTTTAACTCTGGCATCACTTAGCTCAGGTAAGAGAAAAATAAAGTGTGAAATGGATTGTCAGATTCATCTAACCTAGTAACCCTGGGAATGTTTATGTGTTAAAAGCTTTGAAATGTTTTATACCCTTCAAAAAAAACCCTCACAAAATGTAAACTTGGTCTCTAAGTCCATTTTTATGGTGACTGATACAAGTAAATGAAAACCCAATACTTTTTTTCTTGTCTGCTACACTTCCACTCACTTTGTAAGTGAAATTCAGGCTGCACTGACACAATAGAAGATTTGTCATTGATTCACTAAGACCAAAACTCTTTAGATTTTTTGCAGCTTCAATGGCTGTTTTCTTAGTTATCTGGCTATGGTGGGAAACTCATATCAAGTCCACATGTATATTAAAAATAAGAGTTTTCATACAATTAAATTTGGACCAACCTTCTTATTCAATTATTCACTATTTGTTTGTGGGTTTACATAATCAAGTAGTCAAATTGCCATTGATATAAGATTTCCAAAAATTGGAAAAATTGAAACCTGCCACCTTCCCTAGCAAATATTAGAGATTCCAATTTTAAAATCTTTGTTGCTGCTGTTGTTGTTGTTGTTGCTGTATCAGATTTTTAACAGAACACTTTATTTTTAGACATTCTACTTTATGGGCCAAGTTACTGATATCTCAGTAGACTTTACAGTTTTAAGTAAGGGAGTAGTGTCATCCCTGTTTCCCAGGGATATAAAATCTTCTCACTCAAACCTCCCATATTTTCAGGCCATTCTGTTCCATTTAGTGACTCCCAGACTAAGCAGAACAACTTATGGTCTGAAAAGAAAACTAGAGCGTTACTCATCTCTGTTTCAGAAGTAATAAAAATGATGAACTGAAGCAGAAACAATGAACTGTCATAGGGAAGATGGTATTGGAGCTGAATATTGAACTTGGTTCTCCTGGGTCTGTGCTAACCATGCTAACACCTTGCCCTCCAATGCACTCTACCCAAGGCACCTTCCAACAAAAGAAAGGCGAAACTTCTTGAGATTTTAGACAATGTTAGAGCTCATGAAATGCTCCAGACTAAATGCCATTTTCTCAAGCTTAGAACTTTGCAAAAGAATCACTCGTGCTGAACTCCTGTTAAAATTCACCTGAATACAAGTGGTCTAATTAAGACACTGGTCAAGGGCTTTTCCCATGGACTGTTTACAAAATTATAAACTAGAGGCAATCAGAAGTGTAGGTTCCTGATGATTATGAAAAATAGGTAATTTGTAGAATTTCTACTCAGGGGTCCATTTTTGTCATCTGACTTTGCAAATACAGCCTTGTGCTCCTCTTCTTTCACAAAATGTGTACAAAGAGTGGGCTTCCAACTTGCCTTATGCCAAGACAAAATTCTGTCATACACCAAGTTGCTTCATTCTGGAAAAATTCTGCTGGAGGGGGAAGGTAATCCCAAACACCCATCTATTCTCCATGCAATAACAATGCAGGAGCATCATGTTTGGGAGGTAGAATCTACATTAGATTGCCCTATCTGCTGTGTCTTTGCTTGGTGATCCTCAAAGGGCACAGTATTTGGGGCATAGCTGAGAGGACATGAGAAGCTTGTTCACAGCTTAGCCTCTGTCTTTGTAAATCAAAGAGCAAACTTGCTCTGAAACACACACAATCTGAAAAGTAACATTTTCTCAGGAAATTAAAAGGAATAAGTTTTTGTATTAGAAAACTATATCAGTCTTAACCTCTATATTCTTCCAGCAGAATGTCTTCATCAGGCTAAAATATTCTCTGCATCCAGTTGAGGAATGTGGCTGGGCAATGGGGAACTCTGCAGGAGGAAAAGAGAATTATATTTTCCTTTTTTCCTTCATATAGTAATTCATATTATCTGTTTCCATGCTCCCTTTCTCCAGAGCAGCAGGAGAAATAAACAAAACAAACAAAGAGAAGAAATGTAGCCCTTAGTAAATCTAGTGGTACCTAACCAGAGAAAGGTTTTCATTCCAGGTAGGGATTGTAATTTCCCTCGTATAAAGCCCTGAAGTGGTGCAGAGAAGATGTTGCCACTTCAATGTAGTAAACAGACATATGGGCTTTTTTCTTCCTTAAGCCATCAAGGATAGATAGAGGTTTGTAATACTTTGTCTTGTAATCTTTGCAAGTACACATGCAAAACAAATTTTAAAAACTGAGACTGCCTAGAGTCACTTCAGCAGACTGCAGCTTTCCACAAACGTGTTATACATCAGCTAAATAAGGTAATCCAAAACCAGCAGGAGGTGATCCGCATTTTTCTACATTCAGGAAATAACTGCACAAAATGAACTTAATTGTTCTCACATTTGCCCAGTTTTCATATGAATTCCTGTATGATTTCTCTTTAGAGCATCCTGAATGAGACTCAAACACATGGTTTCACACAGCAGCAATGAATCCAAGTAAGCTGGTCTGCCACTCAACAGTGGTGAAAATGGGCATACTATTTTGGAACATGCTATGCAGCTGCTACAAATGTATTATATGTCCACATGCCTTCAGTCAGAATAAGGGAAGGTTATTTACAACAGGTGGTGCTTGTGAGAGCTATCAACTGTACCAGGTACACAAGCCCTTGTCCTGCTCCCCCACCAGGCTGGGAATCACACAGAATGTCTCTGCAGGCCCATCCTGTCCTTCTCTTATTGTATTTGCTGGGAATGTCCCGACGAAGACAGGAATGATGAATCTGACTCCATGCTCTCAGAAGGCTAATTTATTACTTTAGGATACTATATTAAAGAATAATATACTATACTGCACTAAGGAATACAGAAAGGATACTTACAGAATGCTAAAAAGCTAGGTATGAAAACTCCTGACTCTTTCCAGAATCTTGACATAGCTTGGCCCCAACTGGCCAATGAGTCAAAACAACTCACACCAGAATCCAATTAAACAATCACCTGTGGGTAAACAATCTCCAAACATATTCCAAAGAAGCAAAACACAGGAGAAGCAAATGAAATAAGAATTGTTTTCCTTTTCTCTGAGGCTTCTCAGCTTCCCAGGAGAAAAATCCTGGGCAAAGGGATTTTTTCAGAGAATGTCAATGCCACACTTCTCTCAGTCCTTCTCATAGGAGGTGGGATCCAAAGCAGCACTCCAATGCAGCAGCTTAGGGTCCTGAGGAAGTCATCCATGGTTGTCTGCCAGAACTGAGAGTGGCTCCTGTGCATCTTTGCAGCTGCACAAAATCCAGCTCCTATAGGAAACACCAAAACCAATTGCCCTAAAAGCACCTTTATGGAGATTTTTTCCAGGCAGCCTTTTGGGTAGAAATACTTCTGAAATACTGTGGAGGCTTTTCTTGCAAAGAATGTTCAACATATTCACCTCATTGCCTGCGGGAACTGCTCTTTAGTACCCAAGAGCTATTCATGAGTGGATCTGTAATTCTTTGCCTCTCTCCTCCCATGAGCACTTGTATTTCTTCTCAGCTGTTAACACCTCGGTTAATTTTCCAAGATTAGAAGCAATACCTTAAGAATGACAAATGACAAATGCTACTGAAAATAAAGAGGAAGAACTAAGACAGGCCCCGAAAACAATATCTGTTTTTCTGGGATTTGGTTCTGCTGAGGAATGCTTTGTAGTGGATAAGAATAAAAGTCATCACCTTTTCCAGGTGATAGGAATGCATACTATCTGCACTCTTCTGAGTCTCTTCTGAGTATCTGCTCTTTACTTTTTTCCAAATGAGTTCCTTTTAAAAATGTCACATTGTAGTGCTGCTCAAAAGCTACTTAATATTCTTCTTTTCTTAAAAGAACTGTATATTCCCTGACATCTGAGGTTTCTCTAATCAGCGCTGAAAATGGCCCTTCTTCTACATTGGTTTTCTAAATTGGAAGGAAACACACAAAAAACCCTCTCTAATCTGTATATTTCCCATTTGACATGGGGAAATAATGAGCTTTGGAAGTAACATTTTAATTGTTGAAATTTTTCTGTTGACTAAAATATTACTAAAGATAAAGGATTTGCTCTAGTCATGTTTTTAAAAAGTACTTACAAATCTAAGCATTGTACAGAATCTGACTCACTATCTTCAAGCTTAGAAGCACCAAGCATGTCATTATGAACTTCCTGCTCATGATATGGAACATTATCAGGTTTGAACTGATTTTAGTGGCATCTTTCAAACAGTGAAATAAAACCTGTAAGAAAACAGAATGTGTAGATCAGTGGAAAATACTATATTTCACAGTGTTTTACTCCAAACAGGGATAAAAATGTAAAATCAGAATTATATTTATGCAGAAGTAATATGATTCCTTAATATTGGAACACCTGCTGTTTTACATAAGAACATTAGAAAATATTGATATGAAAAATATGACATTAAAATGGACACTTTAGCATTCAAATCTACAGCGATTCAAAATGATAGTTGAACTGAGAATTTTGTCCCATAAAGATGAGCCATTTTTCTTCACTTAGATTTAATTAAATTTAATAAATTTAAATAAATTTTCTGTTAAAAATGGTGAAATATGTTTTACTAACACTTAAAAATTAATAAAACTATAGTCAGAAGATGTTTAACCAAAAATAATTATGATCCATTTTAAAGTAAAATAATCCTTGAAATACCTGCATGGGTGCAAGTTTTGTCATATATTTTGAACCTGTAAAACTGAAATAGGGCAGAATTTTGCATGTGTACAATTTGAAATAGTGGGAACATACCTCTTAATTTCCAAAGCTGCAGTTTAGGACAATAACTGTATTTAACATTGCTTATGGAGGAACATTAGCACTGTTGAGTGTGCTGAACTAATTTTAACTGATTTTTTCCAAAAAAGTCAAGTTGTTTTCCTTCCCTCCACAAGTATATCTAGAGTTCTGGAAGGCACAAGCTTCATTACATATGTCCTACAAAAGCCCTCAAAACCACCAAACACAGGAGCTGTGATGTACAGGTGCATCCCATGACAATCTGTTGGAGTGAAGAACAAAAAGCAGGATAGTGAAGAATGTACAGGAGGATCATGGATCTTTGCAGATTCTGCTATTCTCCAGTACAAAGTGCAAGAAGAGCGACACCTACAAAGTTTGCTTGAGTTCTAAAATAAACAGCAAACTGGGTTCCCTGCTACTCCTGCAAACTGTGATGAAATTCCCTCCATGGATCCTAATGAAAAATTCCACATTGCTTCCCCAGAAAAATGAATGAGGATTGTATCAATAGTCTCAAATAATAACAATAACGTAGTTGAGACAAATTATAAATTCCATTTTAATATTTTATAATTTTAACTAATATATCTTTAATTATTTGTTAATTTTCTCACAAGTATGAAAATTGTAAAAATAAAAATTTTACAAATATTTTTTCCTTAATTATTACATTTGTGTTTATGAACAGGCGGTATTCTATAGGTGCCATAATTTCAATAGTTACTTGGTTCCTACCAGAACAGCTCCATTCTGATAGGTATGAAAATCAAGACAGAAAGCAAAATCTTTGTGGCTTATTTCAATCTTTACAAGTCCTAGACATTGAATTTCTTGTAAGCTGAAGGGAAAAGGATGATGAAAATTGCAAAGATCATAAGGATGTTTGGTCTGTCTGCATGAAAATGTCACAATTCCCAAAAGACAGGAAACCTTAAGCTTATAAAGAATTCACCCTCAGTGAAAGAGATGAATGCTTTAAAGACTCATCATCACCTCTCCTGTGACATGCTCTAGCCTTAAAATGAACTTTGGTTTGCCAGAGCTGCAGAAAAATTGTGTAAGTACTAGAGGAGGAGCAGTGAGTGGGTTAGTAAAAGGGAGAATAGGCAGCAAGCAGGGAAAAGCAGAGGCATTTATACATATTATTTATTACATATATCTAAGATAACCTAATTCCACCCAGTACCTGCCACAAAGCACTGTGGGGGATCTGTGGGCACCCTCAGGGCTTGAAACTGATGTTTCTCTTTTATTGAATTCATTTCCAGTCTGCTGTTTCTTCAATTTCTGATACACAGCACTTAACCATGTGCAGCAATGGGAACCTGAGTTTAAGTGAGCAATGAAAGGCTTCCAAAAATTGTATTAGGTTTGTCACTTCAGGGAGGGGTGTACGTACATTTCCATACAAAAGCACTTATCAGAAGCACCAGGAGCTGAAGCATAGCACATTAGACCAAAGAGGGAACTAAATGGATAAACTTCTCTGAAGACTTCTTTTTCTTTTGCTAAGCATCAGATCATATTAGCTTCTCTTCTTGTCTCTTGTAAGCACTTTCAAACCATATGGGCAGTATAAAGCACTCCAGCATTATTTTGAATAGATTCTGTACCTCTTTAAACTTTGAATCTAGTCAGAAGAATAATTCTTCAATAACAATGCTGCATTTCTTCCACCTTCTACTCATCTCCAGAGCCAGACTGTTTGTTGCATGATGCTCTGTAGCTCAGTCTGAGCTATCAGCAATCTAGAACCATTACAGCAATCAGATGTGATCTGCTTTATCACCAGAAAAGCTGTTGCCAGAAAAATTTCAGATTACCACAATTCTTATACTAAGTCGGTAAAATTGTACATGGTATTTTAAAACATGTCTTGGTTTTCAGTTCTGGAGTTGTATTTTCAAGCATGAAATCTGTGTGGCTTAATTAGCACTTTTGTTTTATTGAGGAAGTGCATATTTCACCCAAATTATGAAGGTTGAATACAAAACATCAAGGTTGCATTTTTAGCAAGAAAATTTTGCACTTAGAGACAAAAGCCAAAATTTTAAGATGATTTTTACTGCATGATGAATTAATCAAAAATTAGCTGTGGCTAAAGAGAAAATTTTGATCGTTCATCCTGAAATGTCTACTGACCTCTCCTGTGCCAGAGCAGCCCCTCTTACTGTGTTCCCACGACTCCCTCTGGTGGCAAGCCTCTCATCCGAGCTGCAGGACAGCAGCTTCCTTTGGTTTTCTCTCTGATGTTTCAAGTGGGCTCAGCCACATGCTGGTGGATTCTCAACTCATTCAGGCAGTGGAAATCCCATTAAAGTTTTTTGCTTGAGCTTTAAGAACTGTATTTTTTTCTTAATTCCTAGAAGAACTACCTCTTCAACCTAATAAAGAAACTACCATTAAAAATGCATAATATTGAAAAGACTGTGTAATAATGCTAATTTGAATAAATAATTTGTAAATACAAATAAGATTTCTGGTTTACATACTTCCCTTTCACGTAGCCCACCACTATATATACACCTCAGAAATGGTCCTGGTTTTTCTCAGGCCAGGCTGCTAAGGGCAAGAGCCTCAACACAAATGCAAAGACCTGACTTTCCATTCCCAGTTACTGTCATGCTAGGAAAATCAAACCTGTATTTGCTTCCTAAGTGGGGAAATTTGCAGCACTCTGTTATAGAAAAGAACCTTAATGCCTCTTAACTCACTTCTACTTTAAAGGTTCTTCCTTCCCCTCCTCTGGAGACAGCACTGCCCACCAGCTGCAGCCCTTGCAGACCATCCATCCTACCTGCTGCATAGCAATGTGGCGTGCAGCCTGGCAGCCTCTTTGTGTAAGAAATCCCAGAAACATGGGGAGAATCTGATGACAGAAGAGCTGCCATAGCCTGGCTGGCCAACCAAACTGATTTGGTACCAAAATCATCTTACATAATTAAGTCACTCTAATGATGGCTAAAATAATTTGTTAATGTTGAATTACAACCTCTTTTCACTTGTGGCTTGTTCTTTCTTGTGCCCATCTGACCTCATCAAGCAATGCCAATGGCAAAAATATTGTGAGAAATCACAGATTTTAAAGAAAAAGTGATCACCCTCAAACTTGCAGCTGAAAAGAAGATGAAAACACTTCTGTTTATCCTGCTGTCAAATCAAGTGTGTTTATTGGTTACTTTACAGAGATCATTAACAGGGGCTTTTGCAAGGGCACTCTGTTGGCAAGTCATACTCCATACCTGCAGCAAACATGTAATTCCTCCACTCATCATGAATAAATCCTCTTAGCTGAGAACAAAAGAATGATGTGCAAAAGCAGCATGACTGACCCAAAAGGCAGAATGGTAAGTGGTATGTCTGAGAAATGAAGGGAGAATGAGATAGGAAGCACTGTAATGCAGGGTGATGATGTACTGGTGCTCAAAATAGAGCAGGCTGATGTTAAACCATAGTGTGCATTACTGGGAGGCTAAGGAGCTCTCTTTATGTTACCTCTGCTAAACACTCTCCTACTCTTTTTAACATTTTAATTCGGGTTATAATTCAGGTCTCTCTTTCAGACACACATGCATCCCTACCGATATGTATGCCTACAATATGTGTGACATAATTTTCCTTTGCCTAAAGTGGAAATTTTTATTCAGTGATTTCTTATTCCAAGGCTGTTGTTATTCTAAAGAAAGGTAGTTCCAGTTACATGATCTTAGTGAATTCATTATAACTAAAACTCTGGTCTTTATTCTGTAAGTATCTATGCATGAGCTTTTTATGCTTGAATTTTATTTATTATAAATGAATCATACCTATTGCAGCTCCCATGAAGCAGAAGCATGCCTCCTCCAGTGATGTGGAATGAGAATAATGGTGCAAATGGAACCTGAATGCATCAGTCCTGTACCCTGTCTGACAAACTAGAGTAAACCCTTGCAACATGTTTTGTCCTCTTCAGTTTGCCCTGTATTAGAGCTTCTTAGAGTAAATTGAGGACTGCCAACAATAAAAATAAAGATGGGAACCAGAGACTATTCCCAGAGGCCAGTCCCATACTAATGTCATAATCATTTCATTGCATTTTTCCATCCTGAAACTTTTTTCTTTGTCCAAGTGGATGTTTTTCTAGCTGCAGAGTGATTTAACTACAGCTGAAGGTAGAGCTAGCTAAACCAGCTGAAAAAAGAGCACTCTCCTGGTAGAGGGACAGTGTGGATCCAAACAGCTACAAATGCAGGAATAGGTAAAAATCAGAATTTCCTGTCCCTGGGTAAGTGCTTCCAAATGTCAGCTATAAGTATGACCATGTTGATATGAATTAAACAATATTTTCTGCAAAGCCTCTGGATTTTGTCTCAAGCAGTCAGTGCTAGGGAGCCCAAAACTGAACTGTTCAGTGTGGAGTTGTTGGCATCTCAGTCTGGGAATGGGAAGAAGGAAACACAGAAAACACTGTAACAGTGAGAACGATGCTATGGCGTAAATCCAGAATTTAGAAGGAAGGTTGTGGAAGAGCTGGGATTGTTGGTGGAGCTCATGATCAGAAATATGGGTATCTCAAAGACTGACTGCTGCTAAATGGGTAGGATCTGTTATCAATATCTGGGGTGGTAAGACAAGAAACAGGAGTCTTTAATTAGATAGTTGGGCTAGATAAAAAGGCACATTTTCTTGCAACAAGGTAATTATGCACTAAAACAGCTCACCAGGGGAAACAGTAAATTCTCCATCACCAGAATTCTTGAGCTACAGGTTGGATATAGATACAAACTCATCCAGCCTGGTGCTAGCAGAGCATTTGATGACCCTCAGCTCCCATTCTAATGCTATTTTTCTAGGTGTTAGGATTTTCAGAGCACATCTGAGGGGTGAACTGAGGTGAAAAGTCCCCTTAACTCTGGATTGCAATAGATATTCTTCAGGGAATATATTTTGCACATGTCCAGTTGAAGTAGATGCCTGTATTTAGGTGCCTGAGGAACTTTCAGCCGGGATAAGGCAAGGGCAAAGACGCTCTTTGCAAAGATGATTTAGACACAACGTAAACTGAGCTGAGCACAGTAATATCCATTCACAGTGTATTGGCATGTGGCAAGCAGAGAATTTTAGACTTCAGTGAAGCACGACTAGCTAATAATAACAATTGCATAGTTTAGTTATGGATGTAAATTTGCGTGGGTTCCTCAGGGCCAGTAAAGCCAAGAACCAAAAAAAATTTTATTTTCCCAAGTCTGCAACAAAATCATGCAATTATATACACAAAAACACACAGTTAATTCTAGATGGATAATTTCTTACCCAAGTGGTAAATGTGTACAACTCAGGCTTAAATATAGTTTAATTCAGGCACAAACTCCTTTTCATACCTAAGTAAGACTAAGTATCCACAGTCTGTCTGTTCCATTTTTTCTTCCTGCTCTGCTTCTTCATTAACCAGTCCAGCACTTACCCTAAGTGCTCCAGAGGCAGCTCATCTTTTAGATTCTTCATGAGTTCAACTTTCTGAATGAACAGAAACCATAATTGCCTGTTGTACATATCAGGATGTCCTTGAATTTACCTGTTTTTAAGTACAATATTGATGGTGCTTCCTTAGGTAAAACTACAGTGTTCAGGATTACATACACTTAACCATTTCTCAAAGGACAGTGTAAGTATACATTCATGGTCTGATACATCCAGGTATTTTTCTCTGCAACTCCCTGAGCATTACCTGTCAACACACTCTTGGTAAAAGCAGATCTTGTTAGTGGATGGAATTTTTTGTACAAAAATACATATATCAGTGGCACCATATGTAATGAAGACACACAGAATATCATTTGAAGGATACCCTTGTTCTTCTGTGACTTTATTAATCCAAAAAGTCTTGTGGAATTGACATAATTAGCATTGCTCAAGTATTTTATTTCTTCCCAGAATTAAAGCACTAATAGTCACATTACACCCCAGCCATTACTTCTAGCCCCAATCCAATCTCTCCTTACCCCTACATTCCTTCTCTTTCCCCAGCCAGAAGCTGCAGCCCAGCCGTAGAGATGGGGAAGGGCCTCGCTGCAGGATTGCTGGCACTGTGGAAGGGGACTTAGCCAGGCTCTGGCCTCATTAAGTTCCTTTTGCCAAGTGCTTGGTCTCTGGCCATGGCTCATTCTGCACCAGGATGCCATGTTTCCCTCTGTGTGCTCTCTTCATGGCTGGGTTTTTACTCCACAAGTCACAGTTTGTCCTGCACACGTGGCCATGGGTTGCAGCTGCGTGTGGGTGGATGCTGGAGTGCCATGGCAAACCAAATCTCCATCTCATTAAGATTTGTGGTCATTCCCTAATAATGGAGCAATGTTACTGAGACACTTGGAGAAGGGTGGTTTGTTGACATATTGCAAAAGCTGTACTTTTGCTAACAGGTAGTTAAACTATTAAAGGCAATGTTCTCATTCCTGTAAATGAGCTCATTGCCTTAGCCTAGGAGAAACGATGCATGTAGACAGGAAATTGATTCAACAATTTCTCTTTTTTTTATAAGGTCCTATTACTTTGCCAAGGTTGAAGGATCATATTTATATATAGGTTGGTTCTGGGAATAGATTTTGTTCGAGTTTGTGGTCAGATAGGACCAAAACCTGCTTCCCATAGGTATGTTTTCCTATCTACCAGGGTAACTTCTTTCCCTAAGTTACTTCTGAATAATCATTTTTCATCACCTTCTTTTCTCTATTTTTCTCCGGTCACTGGGTACTTTATTTTTCACTTACTGCAATATTTTTCATGTGCATTTCGAATCTACTTCTTAAACTCCTTGGTGATTTAATGAAATTCATATGACTTTGATTTCTTTCCAGAATTGCAGCCTAAAACATTTTTCCTATCCTTTTTTTGATGTTTTGCTTTAGGGGAATGTTCTTTAGATGGACTATTCTTAAATGACACCCTCTGTGGAGACTCTATTCCTTTCTGTAAGTATATTTTAAGTTCCTTCTTAATAGTGAACTCTAGTATTCACCTTTATTGTCACCCTGCTTATCACATCACAGTAGCGTTTGTCCGTAGTGCTCCACTGAGGTGTAAGGAGCAGTATGTCGGACAAACATCCAAAGATGTGCATGTGAGTTCATGTCAGTGGGGTATCTCCTGAAATCACACCCTACCTGAAACAGAACTAACTGCTCTCCTTTCCAAATTGGCAAATTTTTGTCCAAGCTGAAATAACAGGATCTCTTACCAAATTCCTGTCCAGAGGAATAAAACTCCTCACAATACCCCGTGATGAGATACACAAAGCCCAGAGAGAAGTGAAGCCTTGTAGACTGTCTCTTGGGTGGGGATGGCAGGGTGGAGCAGCCCTGTTAGTCAGCACTGCTTCTCCAAGCACAGGTCATGGAGGCCCCCGCGCTGCTGCACGTGTGGTGACTGTCCTTTGTGCTGGAGACTCGCTATTTTTGAATCATAGGAAGGTCAGATATTTCAGATCACAATCTCAATAGAGATGACTAAGTGTTTTCATAACATATGCATCCCTCAGTAGCCTGCTAGCACTGTAATTCATGCTGTTCAACCCCTAAAGATTGATTCTGAAATAGTCTCTTCCCCAGGCAAGCGCCTCCCCAGCTGAAGAGTTCAGAGCACGCGGGCAAGGGCAGAGCGACGAGTGCTGCTGCAAAGGCACCTTCAGGGCTGATGTGTTTGACATTGCTGTGCTTAAACTTTCTGCTGCAAATCAAGATGACACTTAGGAAATTAATAGATAAAGCCCCTTTACTGACCCACTCCATCCTGTTAGCAGCTCAGAGACCAGCTGGGAACACTTGCTTGCCAAAGCTTCCCATTGGCATCATGAAAGCATGAAGCTTTTAATCAGACCACACAGAGAGAATTTTTTAACCTCTTTTCCCCACACCTCCTCACTTTTCCCTCACCAGTGTTTCTGGCCTTGGTGTTTTGTAATCCAGTAAAGATGCATTCTTAGAAAAAATTGTCAAATCCATCCAATTCTAATGCCCCATTTGAAACCATTCAAAAAACAGCATACACGAAATGAGGGTTTTCATTGTGATTTTCAGTGATTAAATATATATCAGAAGGGTGTCACAGGGACACTGCACCAAAAATTTAATGTTTGGAGGGGAAAGTATATAATATATTCTTTAATAGAAGATTTTCCCTGCACTTTGACCATACTACACTTATTGGTAAATACAATTTTTCAAAAATAATTGCTATTGGAGCTATTCATAGTATTAGTTTTCATAAATTCATCCAGTTATAATTAATATGTGTCTTTCAAGGACCTAAAAGGGAAGGCATTCAATATTTCTTGCCTCTAATTTTAGTATGATCTGATTTTCCTCTGGTTGCCTTTCCAAACACCTGGGGCCAGCCATATGAGTAAATTAGATTGTGCTAAAATGCATATTAATGAAGCTCAAGCAATGACTCCCTAAAGGGACAGTAAAACTATATATAGCTCCTTTTTTTCCCCTCTCTTGGTTAATGTGTCTTTCAACACATTTAGAACCAAGTAAGTTCATGCTATTCTGGAATAGCCAAACAAAACAAAACAAAACCAAACCAAAAAACCAAAAAAGAAACTGAGTTTTGTTTTAAAACAAAAACTGCGAAGCATGTTTATTTGAAGTGTCTAAATGATCACTCCTTTCAATACTTGCATGTTAAAATTGTTTCCTATTAAAAATTAATTTTCTATTAATTGATTTATTCTATGAGAAAAATAGAATATCAAGACATTTGGGCTAGTAAGGGGAATACTTTTAAATCACCTATGGCAACCTCTGCATTCTCTTTTCCATTAAAAAAAAAAAACCAATTATTCATTATAATGGATAGCTGTGGAGGGCAACAAACAATTATCACATGTGACACAGACTGAAGAGTTTCGGAAAAAGACACAGTACTAAATCCCAGTTCCTCAAGAAAGTCCAGTGGGGCTATCAGGGATTGTCTACAACAGCATTTTGGTCTGGACAAGGTGGGTGTTTTTTAAGTGGATCATTGCTGACTGTGCCTTGGTTCACACCACAGAGGGGTCAAAGAGCACATGGAGCTGATTCATGGAGGAGGAACTAAACTGGAAGATAGACTGAAAAGGCACATTGAAAATGCCCTGACTGCTAACAGGCATTCAGCTCACAGAAAGAGACTAAGTGAAGACTAAAATGCAAACCTCCTAAATGTGTGGGAACTGGGTCCTCTGAACCACCACTTTTAAGCCAGGTAGATGCAGAGGAAACTGCTTGAATGACTAGGGAAGCCCAGGTTATCATACCAGAAAAAAATTGTGTTGGTTATTAAAAAAAAAGGATTAGAAAGGATGTGACTCACTTATTAACTGCAGGAAGGGAACAGAACTACCCAGTCACAAAACAAACTGACACGAAAACAAATATTAATTACTTACATCCTAGAAATTAGAAGGAAGATCTAAACATAGCTCTAAGGATTAGAAAGAATATCTAAACTAAAATGAACTTTTGCAACAACCTTTCAACTGGAATATCATGGCTCATGAGAGCTCCAAATGTTTTTAAAATGCAGTTTGTGGAAGGAATTGTATAATATTTTTTTTATTTGTATAAGTGTAGGAGGCAGAATATGAGAGTTTAATCTGCTTGAAAGTGATGATTCATTTCTAAGCATTTTCAAAGCACTTGTCTAAGATCTTCTTTCCATAATTAAACCACTTTTTAAACAGGTTCAAGTAATTTTAAGTGCCTTTCAGTGCAAAAAGAGAGGGAAAATAGAAGATAACTTACCAAAAAAAAAAAAAAAATTGAGCAGATCTTTAGGGTGAAGGATAACATCTCTGCTAAACTTCACATTTGTTAATTGCTTACAGCAATCTCTGCATTTCTCTCTTTTAAGGTACTGTAGTACCTGTATATAATGGATAACAATTTCTAACATTGTCTTTACAAACAGTGTAATGGCCATGCAATTGCAGCCTGTGGATCTGCATGCCAGTAATTGCTAGGCATCAGTCCTGCCCAGTTATGTATTTATTTTTCTTGCACATTGTAAAGTATATCAGAAGAGGCAATCAAGAACAGTGACACTCAGATTCAGTGGCTACTTTTCCAAGAGCTGCCCGTCAGCCAGAGGCTTTGCCATGATGATTTTCAATTAGAAAGAGGAGATGTGTATTCAAGAACATTCCACAGAGTTATTCAGGTTTTCATTTTCTTCTGAGCACCCCTTCAGAGTCAACAATTGAAAACACAGGCTAAAACCTCTCCCTGTATTTAATGAAATTTACTTCTTTTATTCTACTCCTGTCTCTCAGTGAAATGAAAGTTTTAACTGTGCCAAAGCCTTACTTGTTACTTTAGGAACAGCATTCAATTTTACAACTATTGACATTTCATTTTGAGAGTTTTATTATTTGCTTTCTTCCCCCACTGCTTGTGCTGTTTCCTTCTCTCTCCTCAAACACCCACCCTCTTGCTTTTCTCTTTGAAGACAATCCCAGCCTTCCCTTGCCACTGTGGGTAACCTTTGGAGTCTATTGGTTTCCAGCACCAAGAACTGCAGGAACAGGAATCTGCTATCTGCCTCCCCTCTCCCTCCTCACTCCTACTTATCTCTAGGAGCAGGCAAAGCATGTCTGTCTTCTCCTGAGGCTGAGCAACAGCTCTTGAGGTAGGTGTCCTGGTAGGAAGGGATCATTTGTTTCCACTGATTCCTCTGGACACCCAGGACACTGGCAAGATTTGACTCACTTACATGAACACTTCTGTGCTATCCATCATTGATCTGGATAAAACTGGAATTAACACTGTCCCCTCAAAGAGGAAATGATTTTGCAAAGGTGTTGGCATTTTTACTCATGATGAAATGGGAAATGAAATGGTAGAACGAAGTCCACCCACACATAGGTGCACAGGCAAAGAATTCTCTCACCCAGTCCATGGGCACTATGAAGGAAAATATGCAATTTCAGTATGTTCTCCCAGGAATGAAACATTAAATCAGAGCTCTCACAGAGTTTCCTGAGACTCTGCTCTTATTCTATAACCATCGGATGGTTTAATTAGGCTTTGTAAAATTAAAATGCCAAAAATAAATTTCTGCGTATATTAATAAACGTAGAATTTCAAACTGAAAATAGTGAAAAAGCAAGATTTAGCTAAGATTTTTTTACTACAGCTGACAGCATCTTTCTATAAAAGTAACTTCAGGTCAGTTAAATTGCTCTTGGAAAAATTGAAACTTCTGCATAAATATGTAAGACCTTTAACTTCTCATCTTTTATGTTTTAATTGTATGGCAAAACATTTTGCTAAAGTAATTTTGTGCATTTAACTTTGAAGAAGTTTTAAAAAGTCAATGACATGGTTTTAAAATATAGCACATGAAACGATATTTCCATCAACATGCAGCAGTTGCCATAAACAGCCTTAATTTCCAGTCTAAATTAGTGCTCTAAATATATTCAGACAAATTAATGCAATGGAAAATTATAGAACCCAAATTGTATATTTATTTATTGCAACATGTTTCACTTGCATCTCATCTGCCATTCATACAAGGTTACTTCAAGTTTAGTAATTTTTCCTCTTTTCATGCTCAAATTGAGAGGAAGACATGTCTCCAAATGTTCATAACTGAGTTGAAAAAACATATTTTGGACTAATGTGATCACTAATCAGCAATATTATTTCCTATATATCATACATTGTAATTTTATTTAAATTGTTACTGCTGTGTTCAGCTGTTTAAGACTTTAAGTAAGTCAACAATAAGTAAAATTGCTTTTTCAGATTATGTGTGGGCTGGTTTTGAATCAGCCAGCTCTAGAAAGTGAAATGAGGTGCAGAGAATCACCAGTACATGTGCAGGGGTTTTTTCATGTCTGTCTCCTGGTAACAGCTTTGCAATTGGTTTTGGAGTGGCACACAGTGCAGGCAGTCAGAACTGGGGCACTACTGAGACTGGCTTCACTGAGAGAGGGTTGTATTTTTTGAGGACAGGATTCCTAATAGCAAAGAAAACCCTCTTAGATAATGATATACCATTGATCATCTCAGGTTGGGACAATAGAAAGTAGATTATCTCCCCCAGCAATTGCAAATGATGAAAATCAAAAGTGGTGAGTGGTAAAATTTTTTTCATTGTCCTAAAAGAGAGAAGGCTTTTACTATGTTACAAAGTAAGGCCTGGTTTCTATGAGACAGCAGACTGCCCTCTGATTTTCCAGATTATTTTAAAACGAAGCCTTTTTTCTTCTTTTAGACATTGTAGCTTACTATGAACAGAAACCTTAATTGTTCAGTATGCCACCTGTTTGACAGAAGGGAATGAGGAACAATTGCTGGCTGTGGATTTCACACGGAGCTGGAAAAGACAATGAAAAATGAAGCAAGTTATGTTTTATATGGGAAAATAAAAAGAAGCCATTTATGAGCACCAGAATTAATAGCTCTCTTTGAGATATATATATACTTTTTTTTTTTTAATTATGTCTCACAATGGAATTACAGTAGCCTCACCTTCTTTCTGGTACTTCTCAAATCTCTCACTTGTCACACTTTGACATTGTGTGGGGAGCTGGGAGTGGAAATGGGTACCAACACACTGAGGATCTTCTGCCCCTGCATGTCCACGCGAGCCAAAGAGAGCTGCTCTGCTCATCCCAGGGAGGAGAAGGCTTTGTGAGCAAAACATGTTGTGTGCTGGTCCCTTATAGGAACCCCTTAAACATCATTAAACTGATTGCATTCCCAGATGCAACTGGCTAATGCCAGTTGAACAGGTCAAAGGCTGGTTGTGAGGAGCTGAAGTAATCACAAATATGAAAGTGGGATAAAAATGCAGAAATAAGAGAATAAGATACATATAGTAATGACAAATTAATTACAAATACAACTGAGTCACTGCAAAATCTGCTGGCTCTTCCACATCATCTCTGTCCCTTCTTCCCATTACTTCAATAGTCCCTCTGCCTGATTAAAATACTCACTTTGTGTCATGTCTGACATCGAGTATGAGGAATATGGAAAATCCCACCCAGGACTTTTTGCTCTTTTGTCAAGACCAGGTGCCTCCAAAATATCCAGACTTGCCCTGGACACCAATTGGATTTTGAGATCCTCAAAACCACAGAAAGCTTGTGGTGAGTTACTTCAAGCTGGGAAACCTATGGCTGCCTTTCTCCAGTCTCTTGGAGCAGTGAATTTATAGCAAATAAATAGCTCCTGTCTTGCAACATTGATATTACTATCCCATCTGGAGAAGTCCCTATTGGTTGTGTGCTTTACCACAAAAAGCTGGAAGAACCATTACTGCCAGCAGACAAGTCAATCATGGGCACAAAAAATATATTTTTATGGGTAGCATAGGGCCACCCAGCTCCAGATGTATAAAAACTCTTTTTTCAGATGCCTTGTATGCAAAAGCATAAGGAAAGCTATGTCCCATAGGCTTTTCATGCTGTGCATGGGATTAAATTTTACATAATCTCTGATATCTCTGATATATCCTAGCAGCAGCTGTGCTGCCTTGCAGGTCCTTCCAAACCAGTGCCAGAGCCAGACTTTGCAGCCATGATCTGGTCAAGAAGGTCTGAGTGAGACGCACTGAATCACACCATGCACCTTGGTTACCCTTGGTTTAGCCAGCAGCAGCAGCAGCAGGACAGGTGTTTGTGTCCAATGCTCACCAAACCAGGGTACAAGGGCCCTGACAAGAGCTACAGAAACACACTTTCCTGTGCTTCACATGAGCTTGTGGAGGTGGCACGCTCTCCAAATGAACACCAGCGGACCACCAACCATGGCAGTGAAGATGACAGTGAATATGTTTCAATTGAATTTCCTCAGGAAGAAAAGTTGGCCATGGAGGAAAATAGAGCTGGGTTTAAGCCTGAAGAAATTATTTAAAGAATATTTTTTTTCAGGGTTTGCAAGAAGTCATAAAAGCAGGTACATAAGCAATGTACAGCAGCTGCTGTAACATTTCAGTCTTTCACACATGCCATCCTCAAGTGCTCCAGAATGGTTTTTTCCCCTTAGAAAGGTAAAACAAATGTACCAACATCTCTTAAATACAAAACACATTTCCCCAAAACCCCATAAAGAAAACAGACTTGAAAATGCTTTTGAGATGGAACTCTACTCAAGTACATCACTGTGGTAGTGGGTTGACCCTGGCTGGACACCAGGTGTCCAGAAAAGCCTCTCCATCTCCCTCCCCCTCAGCTGGACAGGGGAGATAAAAAAGAAGGAAAGGCTTGTGATGAAAAAATGAAAGATTTAAAAGAATGAAAGATTGTGATAAGCAGAAGGAGAGATCACTCATCCACTACTTTTATGGGCAAAATCACTTGACTTGGGGAAATCAGCTTTATTTATTGGCAATCAAATCAGAGGAGGATAATGAGAAATAAAACCAAATCTTTAACACCTCCCCCACATTCTTTTGTTCTTCCTAGGTTTAATTTCACTCACAATTTTTTCTCCATCCTCCTCCACAGCAGCACAGTGTGACAGAGCATGAGTGTTGTGGTCAGTTCATCATACATTGTCTCTGCTGCTCCTTCCTCCTCAGAGGGAGGACTCCTCACACTCCTTCCCTGCTCCACGGTGGGATACCTCCCATGGGAGACAGTTCTCCACATACTTCTCCACGGTCCTTCCCATGGGCTGCAGTTCCTCACAAAATAGGGTGCAGTCCTTCAGGAGCAGACTGTTTCAGCTGGGGTCCCCCCCAAATCACAAATCCTGCCAGGAGCCTACTCCAGCACGGTCTTCCCATGGACTCCCAGCCTCCTTTCGCATCTGTCTGCTCCAGTGTGAGGTGCTCTACAGGCTTCAGGTGGTTCTCTGTGCCATCCTGGACCTCCATGAGCTGCAGGGGGACAGCCGGACTCAGGGTCTTCCCCACAGGCTGCAGGGGGATCTCAGCTCTGGTGCAGCTGCTGTTTGGGCAGGCTTTTTGTCCTCTTAAATACACTATCCCAGAGGCACAACCCCCATCACTGATGGGCCTGGCCTTGGCTAACAACAGGTTAGCCTTGGAGCCAGCTGGCTTTGGCTCTATCCAACATATGGGAAGCTTCTGGCAGCTTCTCATAGAAGCCACCCCTGTAGACCCCAGCTACTGAAACCTGGCCCTGCAATCCCAATACAGGCATCTTTCCTGCCTCCCACCTCCCTACACCTCTAGCTTACCCAAAAACAACATCCTGGGAAAATGAGTCATTCCTGTAGCTGCTCTTGAAGATTGTTGTGTTCAGGTTTTTGGTGAAGTATGGCAGAAGACATAAGAACCAGCGGGTATTTGAATTAGTGTCAGCAGGTCAATTACTACAAGGATTTTCTGGTCTAGTTGCTTGCAGAAAGATGTGCAGTTCTTAAAATCCCAGCTATTTCCTGTTTAATTTATTTGCAAAGCAAGACATAACAGGATAAAAAAATCAGTTGAACACTACAATTTTATTGGAGTTCACCTGCTACAACAATGTGTATGAACACAAGGCTTCTAGCAAGACAAGCAATCCTAGAACTGTTTTTTAAGATATCTGCTGTTTGCAGCAATGTAGGATAAGCACACAGTCAGTTTAATAGGTTTCCTTCTTGATCAATTATTTAGCCTTTCCTTTTATTTTCCTGAAACTTAGGGTTGGTTTGTTTGTTTGTTTGTTTGTTTTATTTAGTACAATCAGCGCCTTTAATAAAGGGTGTATCTCTGCACTTCTGCCTGTTTGAGTTTGGAACATTGTAAATCCCTGCTTTCTTATCTCTGTTTCAGTGGTTCCTCTCCATCCCCAGTAGTTTGTCAGGCAGGAGAAGGATGAGCAGTCAAGAGAAGTTCCAGCAGATCAAAGAAAAGGCCATGTCAGGTCTCCACTGCCTCCACAGCCAATATTGTGCTGCAGTCTCCAGGGGCCAAAGCAGAACCTTTTATATGAGAACTTGCACTGAAGAAGTTCCAGAATGCCAAAAAATGGATGAAAGCCAAATACAGTCTGTAGGCTTGGGATTCAGAGGAATAAGGGGAGAATTGCACAAAACCAGAGTTGCTATATTAAAAAAAGGATATAGAAAATAAGATGTCCGAGTAAAATTACCTAAAACTGCCCTGTAATCTTCAAAAGAAAAATAGAACCTTTGAAAAAATTTCCTTTTATAAATCTTGTATTTATTTCCATACACTTTTTTTTGCTTTTATTCAAATACTTTATATATACTTAAGATGCAATTGATATTTAAATTTTTTCAATCCCTATGAGGTTCAGTAGACAGAAGCAATTCAATCAAAACCAAAGAATGATGTGAAAAGCAGTGAGGGAGCACCTATTCATTCAGTGCACAAAAAAATTAACATCCACAGGACAGCTGTTAAATAGGGAAGATATATTTTCATTGTTTCAATAGTAAAAACCAGACTGATTTTGTATGAAGCAAGCATTATATGCTCAAGAAAGATGGGTGACAGCTGAAATTTGCTAAAAGATGGTGTGGGGGAAAGTGTTCTACTTATTTGAAATGAAAAATACCTCAGTAAACCACTAAAGCCCTTACTTTACTCACATTAATTACTTTTGATGTTTTTTAAAAAAGAAACAACCTGATTTCATCAATAGAACACTAGCTGCACACTTGAAAAGTAGACAATGTTGAGTAAGATGTAATAATTAGTGAAACATACTAGTTTATATCCCCAATTAGAAGGAAATCATCTTACTATTAATGATCAGCAATTAAGTGAATAGCCCAGAAACAGCCTTCCTTAAAGACCACAGGGCCAACACTAGAGGTGGGAATCAGGACAAGCAAAGTAGCAACAGAGACTCAAGCGCTCTGCAAAAGCTGTGAAGCCACAGGAGCCCTCAAAACCCGAGCCAGGTGCAGGCAGGAGCTCAGTGCTGGGACAGCAGGGGCAGAGCACAGCAGGCACCAGCCTTGAGTCATTTCCTGCACCCTGCAGCTCCTCTAAGCTCAGCATGGCCAAGGCTGGGACTAAAACACCAGATAGTTACCTGCCACCCCATTTCTTGTCAGAGGAATTTCTTGTCAAGGTGTTGTAACAGCTAAAGCTGGAAAGTAGAAACAGGAGAAGCCCCAGGCTGGGGAGGACTTTTCCAACATGTTGGGCAGAAACACAGGTCTGGTCAAAGCATCTGGCTTCTTTGCAAACTCTGAATGGTGAGAGAAATAGCTGAAACCCAAACTATTCAAATAGCTTCATCTTCTAATGCATCACCATGATATACCTTATTTTCAACAAGAAGATCCTGCATAATGAATTTATGCTCCTTAGTACAACTGTCTGAAAAGAGAATTTAGAAGTACAGGCTAGGAAAAATCTTCTCCACAGCTCCAACAGAGACTGGGGTTAAACCACCTTTTTCCCATGGGTCCCAAAACTTGTCACCACATCGAGGTCACGGATCAGCCAATGCAACACCAGATCTGAACTCTCCTCTCTCAAAGGGAGGACCATATTTTCAGGACAGTATAACAAGAAGTTTTATAACTAGTTTGAACTGGGAGGAGAAATATGGCCTATTGTTCCTCATCCTCTAACCAATGCTTCTGCCAGTCGAGGGCATTAAAATTACAATGTATCTGCCTCATACTTGCATCAAAATATAAAGAAGACATCAGCAGAAAAAAGCTTATATTCTTCTCCATACTACACTAGAGCAAATTTCCTATATTATGCAAAAACAACCCATATTTGCACAAAAATCCACAATAATGAAAAAATAAATTTAAAAATTAGATTTTCCTCCCAAGCCTAAAATGAAATATGGAAAAACAGTTGGGGGGAAGTTGGAAGGGAACATTTACATGAAGTACTTTTTCTCAGAAAAGTGACAGAAATTTAAAATAACATCTGAAATTCTGCTCTTAGAGTTGCATTTCAGTTTCTCACCCATTTTACATACTAATTATAGAAAGACAAGTTATTTTAATTTAAGCTTGCATATGAAAATTCCTATAAAATGTACAGATGTAACACCCTGATGCATTACAATGGCTTATAGGATGGTTTGTTTTGTGTACAGTGATGACATTATATGTGACATTTATATTCTAATAAAGTGGTTGGTAATAATAACAAAGCCTCTATATCCTCAGTTTTAGGGTTGTTTGATAACATAGTGTTGTTTTAAAAACTTTATCACAAATCTACATAGAGATAGTGTGCTGCCAAAGAAAAATGGATATGTGTTTGTTTTGTGGCAATGCTATAAAATTGGACGGTTTTTAAAATCCTATTTCTGGGCTACACAAGATTTTTACTTTTTACTTTCTGATTTTTTGTTTTGTTATTATAGGAATATATAAACACAAAAAAACCTTTTCTTAAGTACATTGTTTTCATCAATTTGAAGATGCATATATCCTTAGTTAAGAATATACAGTGCATATAGTACTGATAAGTAAGTTATATGTATATTTTTTACTCTTCTACTAGAGATTAGTTTTCATGAACAAGAAACTACTTGAAAATTTTCATTTTTTTTCATGTTTCCTAACCAGGTTGGAGAAGAATGCAGCCATGCTGCCACCTATTAATTTTTATACTGTGATGGAAATAGGAAAAAAAAGTTACCATTTTTAACAGGTAAGGAAAAAAACCACAATAAAAACCAAATCTATAAAACCTAAAACCCTGAATGCAGCTTCAACACTATGAAACACCAGCCTTTCCTGACAGTTTAACAGCTGAAACACAAGTGAGAAAAGAGAGCATGTCACATACAAGTAATCAAGGGAGAAAATGAAAGACAGCTGATGATTGCCATGTAATCATGGCTGGCAAAAATGAGACAGATTTCACATCCAGATTTCTGTTGACTGGAAGACCCAGTGATAGCCCATTTCAGCCCAGCTAAAGGGATCTGAAAGGAGGAAGAAACCACATGCAACACTGACTGTGCTCCCTGCTAGAGCAGAATGGCTGCTCAGCAGGAAAGGACAGAAAATCCCAGCCCGGCCCCCCAAACCCCATGCTGAGTGCAGGGCCAGCTGCTGCCCCACAGCTGCAGCACAGCTGGACCTGGAGGGCAGAAGGAGCTGCTGCAGGGCACTCTCACACACAGATCAGGAGTGGCTCTGGGAAGCAGCTGTTTCTCCTTGCCAGGGAGGTGCCAGCATGGATTAATCCACTCTGTGCTTCAGCTGGTGGGTACCAGAGAGCTCTGGAGCCCAACACCCATCTAAACCAGGTACCAGAAAGCTCTGGAGCCCAACACCCATCTAAACCAGGTACCAGAGGGATCTGGAGCCCAACACCCATCTAAACCAGGTACCAGAAAGCTCTGGAGCCCAACACCCATCTAAACCAGGTACCAGAGAGCTCTGGAGCCCAACACCCATCTAAACCAGGTACCAGAGGGATCTGGAGCCCAACACCCATCTAAACCAAGTACCAGAGAGCTCTGGAGCCCAACACCCATCTAAACCAGGTACCAGAGAGCTCTGGAGCCCAACACCCATCTAAACAAGGTACCAGGGGGCTCTGGAGCCCAACACCCATCTAAACCAGGTACCAGAGAGCTCTGGAGTCCAACACCCATCTAAACCAGGTACCAGAGAGCTCTGGAGTCCAACGCTCATCTAAACCAGGTACCAGAGAGCTCTGGAGTCCAACACCCATCTAAACCAGGTACCAGAGAGCTCTGGAGCCCAACACCCATCTAAACCAGGTACCAGGGGGCTCTGGAGCCCAACACCCATCTAAACCAGGTACCAGGGGGCTCTGGAGCCCAACACCCATCTAAACCAGGTACCAGAGAGCTCTGGAGCCCAACACCCATCTAAACCAGGTACCAGAGAGCTCTGGAGCCCAACACCCATCTAAACCAGGTACCAGGGGGCTCTGGAGCCCAACACCCATCTAAACCAGGTACCAGAGAGCTCTGGAGGCCAACACCCATCTAAACCAGGTACCAGAGGACTCTGGAGCCCAACACCCATCTAAACCAGGTACCAGAGAGCTCTGGAGTCCAACGCTCATCTAAACCAGGTACCAGGGGGCTCTGGAACCCAACACCCGTCTAAACCAGGTACCAGAGAGCTCTGGAGCCCAACACCCATCTAAACCAGGTACCAGAGAGCTCTGGAACCCAACACCCATCTAAACCAGGTACCAGAGAGCTCTGGAGCCCAACACCCATCTAAACCAGGTACCAGAGAGCTCTGGAGTCCAACGCTCATCTAAACCAGGACCCTGACACACAGAGCCCATATGGAGACAGCCCAGGGGAGCTGGAGGGAGCCAAACAGAACAGCTAAGCCACCTCTCCAGAGACAACAAGTAATAACTCACCTTACAATACCTCTGTTCCCATAAATATATCATTTTAAACTTTCATTGGTGAGGTAAATTTATAGATTTGCTTCATTTGCAAAAAAAAAAAACCCAAAACAAAAAAAACTGACAAACTCTAAACTCTTTCCCAAAATTTCTGGGATGATTATCTGAAAATAAATAAACTATAATTTTACTGTTCTTTTACCTTCTCTCTTATGTGTCACACACAAATTATCTCTGGATAATTTTTATATAAGTTAAATAGAACCAGCTATATTCATATGCCAAAATGTATCCCTTTGATGCATCCCTTTTGAGTTTCACTGTACTTTTTCTTATGAGCTGGGAGAAGTTAGAAACAAGGATATGTCCTTTTTAGAACAAGGATCAGCAGATTTATTATGAGTCCATTGGAGTATTCAGAGTGCCTATTTCCCATGATATAACATCTAGTTTCAATAAAATATATGAGGTTACTTAAGTGCATTAAAAATCAACAACACAGATCCAAGAGTGGGAGAGGCCTGCCTGAGCTGAGGAGGTATGGCAACAGTTGCTTATTAATTAGTGAGAAAATAGAGCCATTAAACTCCAGCAAGCTCAGATTTCTGTGCCAATGAAACCAATACAAACTGTAAACCAGGAAAGTTCAGTTCACACTTGAGAAAAGTACTTAAAGTTCCAAAAACTGATTTCAGAAAATCTTACTGTTAGATGGGAGATGGCAAAAAAAATTTAAATGTTTGAAGGGAGAGCCTGGCTGAACAGTCTTCTTCCAGTTACTTTTAGCCAGCAAGATATTCTGGCAAAATGGTGTCTGCTAGAATCAGATGTAAAATATGTTAATTCTTGAATTAATTTTCTACACAAGCTGAGTGGAATCTGAGGTATAAAATAAATGTTATACCACCATTTATGAACCAGTCATTCTTATTAGGGCACAAAGCAATTTAGGTGATAGGCTGAAAATTGACCAGAGCAGAATGCAGATAAGACCCAATTAAAACAAAAAGCAATTTGAGTTTATTGAATAATCTATAAGAGCAAACGAAAAATTAAAAAAGGTAGAGAAAATTATATGTAGGTTTTGCTATCAGTGCACAACTGGAAGTGCTGAAAGAAAACAAACAAAACATTACCAAATAATTGGAGTGGGGTAACTTCACTTTCAGTCTTCAATACTGAAGGATAGAAAAGGTATCAGCAATTTAAATAGGTTTCTGCATTAACCCAGCTATGTTTTTGTTAAATAGAGGAAAGCTAGGACAAACCAAACGGCCCTGTCAGGTGGCACAGGTGGCACCTACAGCTTGAGCGAGGGCAGATGAAGACAAACAATAACTCAAAGCTGTTATTGAGGCAGGCTCATGCCTAAAGATTCCTTTTCCCTCTGCCACTTTGCTTGGAGACACAGGAACTCCTGCCATGAGAGAAATGACTGATATGAGTTCCCCCAAATCAAAGATTAACAAAAAAATTGCAAATTTATTTTTTAACTGGAAGATTTAGGCACACATTTAACTGGAAGATTTAGCCACACTTGTGTGCCCTGGCTCTTGGATACTACCTCCGAGGCAATTCCTGCATGTTCAAGAAACACAGACACTAAAATGAAGGTAACTTCTACAAAGACACTGATTTCAAGTCTTACTTGCCACCATCAGAGCCCATAAGTGTTTCATTAATGTGTGTCTTTGCTCCATCAATATTAACATTAGCAGGGCCAGTCTGAAATGAAGTATCCCAATTCATCAGCTATGTACAAAGCTATGAAAGCATAATAATATTGTTTCTATTTTGGCATATACAATTCACAACATTCTAAGTAAACTCTGAGTGCTCAGTGGGCACTTACTGGAATTCCCAAAGGCACTTTGGTGCCTTGGCTGTTAACTGAACGGATAACTTCACAAGTTTGACTGCAAGTCAAGCCAGGAGTTATTCTTCAGACCTTTATAAAGTTTGCACCACCATAACACAAGCAAACATTTTCTCATGCAGCATAAAGTCTACAGGCATAAATATAACCCAGAGGGTTCTTTTGAACTTGCAAGGCTGAAGCATGACTAGAGAGAAAACAGAACAGGTTTTTTTCCTTCACAGTTCTGAAAATAAGTTCTAATAATTTAACTCCTAGGTAATAAATTGCTATACGTGAGTAAGGATCAAACTGAAAAGACACAGAAAATGATAATTTGTAACAGGATTATCAGTTGCTGATTTATCTTTGAATATACTTTAGAATAAAGTTATAACAAAGAACAGAAGACTTTAATGTTAACATTTTGGTAGCTATTTCTCATGGGAAAGAAGCCATATTATTATGGCTATTAGAATATTCACTGCAGTTGCTTATTTAATTTCTATTTTAGGTCTTCCTTTACCAGAAAAAAAAAAGGTCCAGTAAGAAATGCTTATTAGGGTCAGGAGCTTTTTGGAAAGAAATATAATATGTGAAATTAATTTAGTCTCTTTCTGCTTTGAAATATGTTGCAAACAGATTGTGATTTTCTTCAACACATTACACAAAACTATTCAAGGATTCATTTCAACAATAATTGACATCCTGAACCTCATTAGTAAGTAGTTTGCTGCCAGTAGTCTGTATTAAAAAAACTATTTCAATAGATTTGTCATGTTGCTTTGTTGGGCTTTTTTTAATACCTTTTATACCTCTTGATTGCACTGATATAAATCAGACAATAAATTTACCCATGTGAAGACAGGAATTCAGCACTAGGTTTCACTAATATTTTTCAATATTCAGTTATTCTCCATTTTGGCAATTACTCCTACTAGCTAACTTAATTGCAAAAAAACCACCAAACCACTATGAAAATAGGCTACACGAGTTTCTTGACAAATGGGGTAACTAAAGTATCAGCCAATCTGAAGTCATTGTACAGTTAAATTAATTTTTGTTGGGTTTTTTTCATATTGTGTATTCATTTACATGAACATCATGGAGGTATCGCTTTCTCCTTGTAGAAGTGACTGCAGTGGTAGAGAAGGCAACACCAGGTTTCTCCACTT